>NC_135064.1:21856184-22165548 GCF_051401765.1 Calliopsis andreniformis
ATTATTTACATGTTGTGAAATTATTTTTATCGGTAATTCGAAATTATTAAAAGCATGAATATTGGGGTTGAACGGGCATTAACTGAATATAGTCAAGTTACACTAAGAAATGAAAAATCGAAACTTCTTAAGTAGTTGTACGAGGAATTTGCGCTATAGTCGAAACAATAAATATCCTGTGTGTAACGTGAACTCTGACAGTGACCCGTTACCTGGATTCCGATTTGAACGTCATATGGTTTCCCTGTTTGAGAGAGGAACGGTGTAGGTGGCAGAGAACAGAGAAAGTGCAATAAATTATTTTGCTAATCCGAGGGGGATGGTTTCTTGTCCCAATAGGTGGGACGCAAAATTAATGTAGCTGAAGTTAGTGGGTAGATGAATGAATGGTTAATATAAATGTTAATGCTGTCTCTAGACACCTGAGAGAATAGACCATTGATCGATGTGGAACAATCATAGGGTCGGTCAAGTTCCCAGGCACTTCTAAGATGCTTCTGGCAAAATGGAATACTTGTGTGCAAACACTATTCTATACTATCCTAATCGAGCACCAAAAGAAAATAATGAAAAATAGAAAACAATAACTAATCTGTCATCACTAACTACCCTAAACATTCACTATATAACTTTCAGAAAGATGTGACTGAAAATGGTCTAAATTTATTTTCTTCCTTAACTCTTTTCAAGACCTGTAATTAAGAATTCTTGTCCCAAAAAAATTCTCCAAGTTTAAGTGAAAAAATTATCTTCTCTCCTTCACGAATCATGTAAATTGGTAAAATTCCCTTCTCGTAGCGTATGGTCGGGAGCCCTTCTTGATTATCTCCAGTACTCCAGCTGGAGCTCCAAAAACGAGCTTGCTAACAACCAATTAAATTAGGCCAAAGGTATCTGCGATTATTCGTCGACTAAATTCGTCCGTCTATTCTTTTTGTTTCAGGTAAGTTCACGCGTCAGGCTCGACCAGAGCCCTGGTTGACCTCAAGGAAGGACGGTAATGCACCAGGCCCAGGACAGATAACCATCGATGTTCGTTAGCGGGCCCAAAAAACCAGCACTTAAAAACAAAACGGCCTGGTGGTCGCGCGCTTCGTGGAACGAACGCTCGAATATGCCTACGTAGTATGTATAATACTTTAGCCGAGAACGAGTCCACACACGAGAGTGGTTCGTTTGCTTGTGTAATGGGGGCTTAGATTGGGAGGGTAGATTAACAGAGGGATACACGTGTCAAGCTCAGATTGACGCGATTCCATTTTAACGAATTATCTTGACCCTGTCGGGACAGATATAGCGGAAGGATCAGGGTTGTTTCTCTTTTGTTTCTTCGAAAATAGGCCCCTGCGTTTCTTATTTCCACCACAAGAGAAAGGGGCTAGGAATTTCGATAAATCTAGGGGGTGAAGTGGTGAGTGACGGTGTCATGTGATCATTTCGTTCTGGAAAGCGCTTTTGAGTTGAATGAAAATTTGAATTAGTGAACAGTGTTAGAAATGATACAGGAACTTACCTAGAAAATTTGAAGATTTGAAAATTTGAAAATTTAAAAATTCGAAAATTTGAAAATTTGAAAATTCGAAAATTTGAAAACTCGATACGAGAAACTATCAGTCAATATTTTAGTTCTTAAAATCAGACATTCCAAAAAGCTCTAGGTGCGCAAATCAATATACTACATGCATATTTATAGAGTGCGTTATCCATAAAATGGGTGGCGACCTGCATTTATGCAAATACAAAACTGTCCACCGAACGCGACACGCGTCTGCACTTAATTTATTTTTCCCTGGCAGTTTCGTAGTGCTCTGTACACCAGTTGAGTTTAAGTGAACGGTTCTAAAGAAAGGATTGGCTATGGAGAAAGGATTTCTTGGAAACACAATTTGAATAATTTTAATAGGATGACTATAGCTTAAATCAAAGGACAAGTACATGGCAGATTGATCAATGCTTTTCAATGAAGTTGTAAGTCACAACGTTGAATATTAAACAAGTGGTACTTCAAATGATAGATTGCTTTCATCGTCTACTCGTGAAACGAAAAGGCTTGCTTGAAATGTATTAGTTCTACAAACCCTTTATTGAATTTATTGAGTTTTTCATTACACAGCTTAGAATTTGAGATCCTATATTTTTAAAAACTTTAAGCTACAATAGACAAATTTAAAAAAAAGGGTATTCAATACATATTCTACTTGGTTGAGACATACAAGGGTACCTCATTTTCTCCTCATTCACTGATAATAAAAGCAACAGAAATTTCAGGACATTGAAAAACGCGTGTTACACCTCAAGATACCAATTTGCTATTCACTTCGTGTAACGAACAAAAGGAAGGAAAAATGAAAAGAAGGCAGCCGCCTTTTCGACACGGTAGAATAATCAGCTTGCAGTAACTCAAAGTGAAACGCGTTAATTACAGGCTTCAAAAAAAGTGCTCAACTCCACGAAATTCCTTGTCCACCATTTAACTTCCAGTCGACTGGCTCCCTACTCCGAAGGCAATCCTTTTCCACCTCGACCACCTGTCGGCGTCGCTCGAACTGTCATTGTGTCAACGACAATTCGCATGAATCTTCGTCGCTCGTCCGTTCGTACAAAGTTTCGCGTCATAACTCGGATTCGTGCCGCGTTTCAGCGTCTTTTTCACCGGGTCCCCCATAGATTCGCCACGTAGATAGGCTCGCCAGAGAACCGGAGCTGACAGAACGCATCTCGACCGCACGTTTTACAAGTTGTTTTACAACTCGAGGATACAACGCCACACGCTGCGAGAGCCCCAGGACCTCCCTTCCTCTCCGTTGTCCGCGTAGAAGCGAGAATCGCCGCTCTCTTTTGTCCTGAACATGGACTCGACTTTTCGGTCCAGCCAGCGTCTTCGAAACCTCCTCCTGTCGACGCCTCCGCGACTTTTCACTGCTCTCGAACCTCGTTCGCCCTCGGTGGACAGTATTACTCCTTGGAAAAGAGAGTTCGTTTGCTCTTGCGCCATATACGCGCTTAAACTACATTTACAGTCGTTTCAAATCTTTAAAGTCGATTAAAATTTTCATTGGTAGGTTTAATGTACTAGGTTTAAACCTGTTGTCGAGTCTCGTCGTTGTGTCATATGATTCATCTTCTTTTTCTGGAAAGAGACTGAGAAATTGAGGACTCTAGATGAAGTTGTAGTGGATCTTTTATGTATCTTATTACGTAGTTGGTTTATGAGGGAAAGTGAAAAGTTTTATGAGCAAATGGATTTTTTAATTTCAAGGATTTAGTACGATACGATATGATAGTTCCTGTATCATTTGAAACCAGAGTAAGTGAGTTAATTTGAGAAAAATCTGAGCGTTAAGGAGTTAATGCGCACATGCAGCAGAGAGATAGATCTGTGAAATTACAAACAACGCATGCTTCAGAAATTCAATACTTATTACATTCATTCAGTATACAGCGGTAACTACAATATACAGTATCTATCAAGTGTATCAAGGGTTTATGCAGAACCCACTCGTTACAAAATAAGCAGCGCCTCGCGCAGGCCAAAAGGAAGACCGTTTATCTCGAAGCAAAAGAACACTCGCAACGCGTTGTTTCCTTACATGGCGCGTAACAACCACCATCCACGTTATTTCAGCGCGAACAGCTGAGAAAGGGTGTCTCAAAGTTTGCTTTTCTCGGGTCTAGGTGCTTATTTCTCCGCCGCTGAAAAATCCCCAAACGACCATGAACACGCGATTAGAGCAAGCCAAAACAGTCGTTGCATCGAAACAGTTTTACTATAATGTATGTGTAGTTGTCCCACAGTTTTCGCAACGCTCGTGTTTCATTAGTCGTTGAGCTTGGCACATTAGGGCAATTAAGCGATCAAGGATCTTATATAATCGCGGCGTCGCCTTTGGAATTTATAATCGATCGAACGGCGCCAATCGTCGATACTGGAAATACTGGATATTCCGGAATAATCATGCACTCTCACTTTGCATGTCGACATCCTTTGCGCGATAATCCGTCCGCGATAAAAATGCATCTTCTATCGGGTTTAGAGGCGTCAGGATCCTTTGGTGATACGAAACTGGAGGAGCGCTAATAAACTCGATCCTATCGAAGATGTGTAGATACTTATGACTTAGGAAGTGATATAGAATAAACGAGGGTAGCAGTACTTTCCTACTTCCAACCCTTTTTCTGCGGTACGTTTTATATGGAAATTCTGCACTCGCACTTTTCTATAGTTTTATTGCAACAGCTCTAGCAGAACCAAAAAGCAATAAATGTCGAAGATAATCCGGTATCTAGATACCGGATATTGTAACATTACAAAGTAGGTGAATTATATAGAAATCTAGAACCTACATAAATTCAAGTTTTTAGCATGGTGTAATTAGATAGAATAGAAGAAAAGTAGAATAGCTACTTATATCGTATGTATTTGATACGTATTTCCGCAGCAAAAGGGTAAGAAATTTACTTCATTTCTAGCACCCCTTCAAAACAAAGACACAAAAACACCCCAGTTCTACTAGCTTAACCTAAGCTCAAAATCAACTGGCAAGAAGCTTAACTCAAAACCTCCTGGCAAATTGCTAATCCCCATTTAAAGAAAATTCAAACCGAGCAGCCAATTTGGAGAGTGCTCCAAGCTTCGTAGCTTAACAGAGAAATTACGATGCGGTCAGGCGGTACACGTGTAGCAAGCCTGGGTAGAAGAGCCGCTGCAATTATCAAGCTCGTTTGTAGCAACATTGTTTACAGCGTCTGGCTGCTGCCAGTATTTATCCCTTAGCTTATTCGCCGGCTGGTTTACAGGCTGTCCACGCACGAGCCTTACGTATGGCACAAATACACGCGTGCATATCTCTTCGAAGAATAATTCTTCATTATCTGGTGGCAAACGCATACCAGGACAGGGTGTACTCGCGAAGAGAAGCGTGTACAGCTCCCAGGCTAATATTTCATTAACCATGGCAACGATATTGTGCAAGTACGAATGGTAATGGTGGATCGTTGTGCAGATTGTTGCATCAACCGGGTGCGCGTAGATCAGAGCATAACGGCGTCGCAGGATTATCAGAAGGAGGAGTAACGATCGCCGCGAGCCATAAAAGTTCCATTCGAGTTCGGTGCATCATAGAGGGCCCTGTTCGAGGGCCCATTGTCTCGTATCTGTTAACCGTATCGGAGGAAAAAACCGCGGCCGCCAAAGGGCTAGGGTTCTCAGGATCCATAGGCAGGACCCTTGGTTCGCCAAGGTCCTCCCCGCTGCGGTTGCCTGTCGTCCATAGGGAAACGTGAAACGCGACGCGTAGAGGAGCCTGTCTCGGAATTCTCCTCCCCTCGTATCCTTCCCCGTGGAGGATTCTTTTGTTTCCCGCCGCGGAACTCCAGTCGAGATCCTATCTGACGTAAATAATTATCCTGGAGGCCGGCAGATGCCGCAGCCTCGCGTTCGACCGCAGCCAGAGGACCTGAAGGCCCTGGAGGAGCTTCGAGAACGGCCAACCTCTCGGGATTTTCATTTTAATCGGCAGTCCCGTTTAACCGCGGTCGTTTGTGCGCCTCCAAATATTCGGGATACTTGGGATCCTTTCGGTGGTCTGTAGAGAGAAGGGGGGGAGAAAGGTAATCCCCTCGTTCCCGTTTATTCGGTGGCGTGGATCTCGACGTCTGAACAACCCTCTTAAGATGGATCTCGTTCGAACGGCGCCGATCGAGAACGCAACGGTGATTGAGAACGATCAGAAAGTGGCAATTTTCGGCAGTAATCTTTCGGTGGATGCATGATCACGGTGCAGACGGTATTGTCGGGAGTAAGATGATTTTCCTCCGAGCGTAAATGAACTCGATATGGCCGCTTTTATGGCTCGCGCGTAATTGAGCTGACGTATGACTTTTTGTATTGCTAAGGGTCGTTCGAGGCGATCCGTGTTGGAACGTATTACACTTGAGGCTTGTTGCAGGTCGAGCAGAAGGATTTGATCGTGACAGCGGCGAGGAACTTAATACACATTTCTTGTGTAAACCTTATAAGAAATTTATCCAGGGATATTATATACTCGTCTTATAAGAATTTCGATTTTATTTTGTGATTTGAATCGCGAATTACAAACTTTTTTTTATGGTAATTTATTAGCTTTAATTTGGTATATTAATCTGTAATTTTGACGTCAATAACCCACACTTTTTAGAGCTGGAATTTCAGTTTCGGAACTTCCGTCGTATTAATAAGCATATGTTGCAATTTGACAGAGAAGCAATATGAAAGAAAAAAGCTTGAAATTGCGAAAAATTTGACGCTGAGTGTTGACATTTTATTTTCAGAAGCATATCGCAAACTGAAAGCTCCATCGGTAAATAAATTACAATGAAATATTTTCAAAAATAAGAAAACTCGAATATTCCTCTCAAGAGACTACCTCAAGGAGTATTTTCAAGCCGAGCTGCCTGCTCCAAAAAGACACGCAATGTTTCTTCAAGGTTCATACCTCAAGGGCTTAATCATCTCGAGAAAATCGAAAGCTCAAGATTACGCGTAACAAATTTCCCATAAATCGTCGACATAATTTCCTAGTTGTACCTCAGGGCTCTTGTCCCCGATCCGATAAACAAATTACACGGTAAATGACGCGCACCTTTGCGCGCGCGTGCACGAGCCAGTCTAATGTCACCCCAGGGAAGCAATTTTCAGCATTTTACTCGCGACACACGTTCCACGCCTCTGGCCCTATTGTCTATCGCGGTGTACACCATGGGGGGACAATTTATTCTCGAACGCTGTCACGATCAAGAAAAGGAAACCCGTCCTGTCCCTTTCCACGCAGCTGTACGTCGATCGGTTGCGAAATTCGGGAGACGAGACTTCGACGATGCTGTCGCTGAAGATGGACGATGCTGCAATTCCTGGTGAGTGTACATTCTCATTTCACAACCACTTACTTTAGCTTATAGAAAAACGAAATGCTTTTTGTAGTACCGTTGCATGCCTGCAGCGAGCAAAAAGCACGGTTACGAGAGGTACTAACAAGAAATTAATATGTTTCGAGGAAAAAAGGAGTTGAGATAGAATCTTGTGTTATACAACGCGATCACATTGATTAGCCAGCGTATTAAGAACCTAAACACGGGTATACTGGTCGGTGAGCGATAAAAATACCTGATAAAGTAGATAAATAGTGTGTTACGTATATTCTGAACGACATGTTAGCTTTATCAAAGTCATGTCAATTGAGTATCGCTTCTGAGCATAACAGAAGCTTTTACGCTGAATTCACAACCTAATAATAACCCAAAACATACAATTTCTTAAAACAGAATATAACTACTTACAAGATTCAAAAAAATCTTCCAATATCTCAATTATCCAAAAACTTCAATCTGGTAAAAATTCCTTTGCCTCAAATATTCCACTGAAACTTTATACCCTATCGTAGGAATGTCATTCACAGATGTTTCCACCTTCCTCGAAGCAGTTCTTTTTCTTCCTCTTAACAACAGGACTGTTTTCCAACCTGAACAGAGGGAGCCACGCTAATTCAGGCTAACGCAGCTCGTAAAGCCGCATTTAAACGTATTCGGCGAGGTGGAGGGTTTTACGATGCGCTTTGCGCGCTCATTTCGCGGTCGCTCAGGATTTATTTGATTCATAGCTTTCACGATAATCCGTAAATTATCCGGCCCGTTTCGCGGACTGTTCTTCTCGATCGGTGATAATTTATCGGGCTCGCTGGATCGACCTCGTTTCCAGCGACACTTCTGCCGATCTCGTACCCCATGCGTCGGATCCGGAATCCTGGTACCCTGTAGCACACACCGTCTGTCACTTGATTTACGATCATGATCGATCGTTGAACGCGTGGGGACCACTATCTCCTGCTTCTCGGCTGTCCCTGAATTCCTCGATCTACTATTTTCTGGTATCATAAGACGGAAGTATGTGTCCCATGCTCCTTGGCTTAGATTTAGCTTTGTTCCTCGGTCGTATCGATTTCGAATTCACGCGGATTGTGGAGGCTATAGAAGGTAACTTTGTACACAAAGTTATGGATTCCGTGGTGAAATCGCCTACATGGATGAAATATATCTTCCACTTTGGTTTCTGTATTGCTCTTCAGGGAAGTCTCGAATGTACCTACTTGTTGCTTGGACTACTTTTGATTTTAAGTGTACTGTATTTTACGGATGACAGTATTTTCAAAAGCAGTGGAATTTATGTTGAATATAGTTTCCTAAAGGTTTTTGGTAAATTGAGGATATTGAAGTCAAATGTAGATCCTCTTTTTATGAGTTGAGTCACTAAAATTCAGGTTTGACAACCCAGAGCCAGCAATGAGAATGGAAGAAAATTTCAAGATGTCTCGTGTTGAGTGATATACCTTATCTCATTTTAAAGGACAAAGCCTCTTTTATCCCTGGATTAAACTCTCTCGAAGACACTTTTGTACTTGGACGCGAGGCACGAAACTAAATATGATTTTTTTTCCTGAATATTTTCCTAGGGCAATCCTCAGAAACTAAGACCCCTAGTAGATATACATATACAAGAACCACATACAGCTTTCGAGCAACATTTGTTCCATCGTTGTACTAGACTTCTCTCCTTTTTCTACAAGAGGCTGAATCGTTACTTGAATACGCTACATACCTGCTCACATACCTTGCAGCAGATAGTAACGAACGGATATCAATTAGGTGCTATTTTATCGCCAACAGATGTTCCATGGACTTGAAAGTTCTGCTGGTAATGACTAGTGCGATCGGTAATAGCTGATTGCTTCGCTTATTCCACTCTTCGTTTCTTCTCCTCCTTTCTTGCGGCTGGAAGACGCGTGGCTGGGAATAATCGTGGTTGTCTATGAGAATCCGATTGTTACGTCTTTCTGTTGTCACCTGTGTATAGTAAGGACATCATCACCTGACTCACCTATTGCTAAGATTAGTTTTATTTCTACAAGCTGCACATAGGTCGCTGTCGTCGACAAGCTCCTTTCTTCACGTTTCTTTAACATGATACGTGACATTATACTCCCCTGCAATATAGCGAGGCAAGCTATAACTCAAACCTAAGTACTTGTCAGGTCTCTGAAATTGATTTCCAACTGAGGCAGAAGAAAACTTTCTATTTTATGCGAGATAAATTTACATCTCGGGTAAGAAGAAATAGTTTCCATTCTTCATTCTTTGAAGGGAAGACAAACATATAGGAAAACAAATTATACTTTGTTCTTTGCTCACTTCATTCGCGAAATTTTTTACCCACAACAAACTTAGAGCAGTATAGTTCTTCTGTGATCTTTCCACCGCATTGATTATTTTCAAGAACCTCATGAATACTTCTTTCAAGATTTCGAAGACTCTTGAACCCAGTCCATCAGGACACACCAAAACGAACTATAATACTTCCAAGAATAAATCAAGCAATTCAGCTGGTCTTAGCATTTGCAACATGCTTACTACTTCCCCATGGAAAAGTTAGCGAACCTTGGTTTTGTTGTTCTTCCTGGAACAGTTGTTTCCAGTCCAGGCGAGAATTATCACGTGAACAGTGCTCGAAACGGTCCACTGCAACAGAAGAAGCGGATAGACTGAAAGAATGGTTGGCACCATGAACGTCGGAACTGAAGAAAAGCAGGGAGGTGAAAATCCGTGCTGAAACTAATAACAGTCAGTCTCTGCAGACCGTTACGAGACTCGCAATTATCGTTCTGACCGGGCTAACAATGCTGGCGACTGTCAAAGTCTGCGGCTGCAACGCGCCACGATTAGTCGACGCTCGCTAAAAGCTTCTGGATAGAAACTATAGCTAGCAACGTGCGAAGCTGAGAATTGCTCCCATAGACTGGGGTTCTACGAACGTGAAGAAGAAAAGGCGAGTAAAGTATATTGCAGAAGTTCTTAATAAAACAAGAAGAAATTATTCTTTAGATGGTACGTTAGAACGAGAGTGTCAAAGGGATTGTTAAAGCTGTAGCTCTTTGCTCTTTCGAGAAGTTCAATTAGCGAGCTTGGAATGCTTGTCGAATGATTACTTGAGAATATTTTAGCAGTCCAGAAGATTGCAGAGGTTTCGTAAGTGGAAGTTCGAATAATCAGAGCGAAAGTTTTCAGAGCATGAAGAATTGACTCATCTATCCTCCATAAAATTTGCATTTTACATTTATACCACTGGCAAGTAATTTCCATTTGGAGGCATTGGCTGTTTGTTGAAGCCTGATGTTTCGAGATGTCGGTCAAAGGTCGACATCCACGGAAGCAGAATTCATCTCTTCGAAGATGGTTACTCGTTTGTCTCCATGAATTCATCCGTCGGTCGCATTTGTCTGTGAATGGATTTGACTTTGTATGAATGTTACGTAACGTCACGGTGATCGTCGGATCCGTGACGGACACCTTTCCTCGCGAGCGGTCGTAAAAAGGGGACGAAATGCGAAAGAAAGGGACACTAAAATACCAAGAATGGTCTGTCAACACCCTTGTATGTAATTTGCAATTTTAATGGCCAGGTCATGAATCCCCTATCCCATACGGTTCAAGCCGTCAATGCTACGCGAGGATACGTAACTCGATAGGATAATAATGCGAGACTGATGCAGCATGCAAATTAGTATTCAAAGACTACTGTATTCTTCACTCTGAATTGCCCGATCGTAGATAATATTGTTCAGCTGAGGGGAACGTAATTACTTGAGGATAATGGTGATCCACCAGCCATAGTTTTTCCATATGAGAAGAAACAAATTTTTTCAACTTTTAATCTGTGCAAATTATTTCTCTTTTTCTACCTATTCTTTTCCCCAAGTCATAAAAACAGGAAAAGGTATTTTGTTTCATAAAATCCAAAAGGTGTGGGTTTTATGGAAAAAATTCCAAGCAGACTTATTACGAAATAAATTCTTTAGTCGAATGCTACCGCGAAACAAGATCGACTGCTCCGTTTACGAATACTTTTTCACTTAGTTTACAAATGGAAAAAAACGTAAGGCGAATCGAACGGCCTCGATGAATGGCATGCATATATTCGACTGTTTGGGCTGCGAATTCAACGAAAGCCATGAATGAGCTAACGTTATGTTTTCATGAGTCTCACGTATCGCTCACGGTGAAGTAATCGTGCGAGTGGGTATGTATCCCTGCTTCGTATGCAGTTTTTCACTACCACGTGGATCGTAATCACGATTATCGGAGCTTAACAAGCTGTAAATAAACCGCCAAGCGTACGCATGTTAAAACAAAACCGTACGGCGAATATTTCACTGAATAAATGTTGGTCAGCCAGTGGAGGACCAACGTAAACATCGACATGACAAATGGCTTGCTCCATTTCGAGTGAACGGTTTAATCAAGTGTCCTACGACTTTATCATAAGAGTGTATAATTCAAGAATTTTTTTTCCTGTACCTTTAATGAAACCCGCAATTCCCCACCACTTGCTCCAAAATTAACATTCGAGAAATTCATTCAGAATTGAGTATAGTATTCAGTATTAAATATAGTAGATCCAGTATTAAATATACATAAATAATAAAAATCAATTTTTCATCGAAAGGATTGACTTTAGGACCTATATTGATTAGCCGTTTTTTACTTCTACCGCTAAGTACTATAAGCCCCCAAAAATCTCGAAACTCTTTTTTTAACACCACGTACGTCAATAAAAAAAAAGTGACAGGTTTCGCCCATCTCATGACTTGAAATTGCTATGCATCCCCCAACACCCTCGTAACTTGTCCGTGGCCCCGTTCCCCGAACAAAATCCCCCTTACACAATGTTTGAACACGTGACTCGGCCGTGCCCCGTCGAAAGTCACTTTAGACAGCAACAGTTAAGCGATCACACTATTTGTTTTTTCCATCTGGCACGGTGCGTAGGTATATGCGCGACGGGTCGGGCCCCGACATTCTCTCGGCGATTCACGGCGGGGGAAACAAACCACGGGGCCCTTGTACTGTTACAACGACCCGTAAAGAAGTCGATATTATACCTACGTACGACGGTAGTTACCGTTGACATTCCATGCCCCGGGGGTTACGAGCGGCGCTACGCTCGTAATTTTCGTTTTTTAAATTACGTCCGGCTCACCTAGGCTGCCCGCCTTTCCACGTTCCCTTAATACATAGTGAAACTGCTGTCTGTGGATATCAGGGTGAATAGGATTGTGCTAACAGTTCTGAGAGAAGCACACTTCCTTTGTGTGAGTACTCAGTACGTTTTCGTAGAAATGCTAGTGTTGGATGTATGTAGAAAAGAATGTGATAATTTGGAGTAGTTGCTCTTCTTTTTGACGATGTTTGAATGGCTGTATTAGGGACTCGAGAAACATTGTCTTGGGGATGAGTGTTTTATGGAAATTTGGGTTAGTCAAATGTGGGACTTAGTGACTTCATTTGGGAGAAGTTGATAATATATGGTGCCATAGTTATAGGTGAGGTGTGTTTGCTGTAGACTGTCGATACATGTCTGAAGACAGTGTGGACTGTGAATTAGAGACGAAAGCAAACAGCTGCTCTGAATTTCAGGAGCTGTCTGGAGCTTGTTTAAACAGAGTAACAAGCTTTGTTTCGATGACGACTTGTCTTCCAATTCTAAAGGTAGGCGAGCTGTATCAGGCGGAGGAATTAAAAATATTGAAGAACTGGTGTAACAGAAAATTGGCGATTACTCTGTTCATGTCGTCATTCATCGTTTATTCACTCATTAAATATTTCCTCAGATCTTGTTGTATCCAGTATGACACTGATTACTAGTAGAATCAGAGAATAATAGAAACTTCAAAATAACTCAGCATTTCACTTCACTGCACAATTCATATTATTTCTACAAATGCATAAAATTTGGTAGAGTCTAAAATACATATATAGTATTATGATTTTGAAACATTCAGAGTTGGACTCATATCAATTGTTTCAATATCGATACTTACGTATTTTTAATATTCATCACTTTTCCACGTCTACTATTCCAATACATCCAAACTCATACCCAAATCGAGGTCACTTTGCATCCGAAGGACTTACGAAGACCGATAACGACAATTCCAAGGCACGTCGCGCGAGAAATTCGTTGCAAAGGCTTGACAGATTTTGTTTACCACTGTAGGGAAACGCGTTCGTAAGATTTACGTTGAGTACGAGAAGTAAACGAAGTTATCGGCTAAGCGATTCGCAATGTTTGAGTTGAACATACGGCTAGAAACATCGATAGCGACGCGATAAGGACCACGGTGGCCCCCAGCCCCGATTAGCTCGTTCCTCGATACGAATGCAATAACCGTTGCAGATAATCGAATTACACACACAGATGCTTTATCGCCAGGTGTACTGCGTCGCATTATTCTCGCGAACTGCGATGTAGATCGCCTGCAAACCAAAGATATTTTCCGAGTTTGATTCATGTCTGGAAGGAAGAATGGGGTAGAGATTGCGTGGGTGGTGAGGCTGATAGGCGAGTGCTTGTCTTCTCAAGATTTCGTCTCCTTGACATTTCGAGAAGGGGAATACTACTGTTGTGATGGGTGAGGCTTCCGGTTCCTTAGATCTTGATTCGTTTCGGTCAATAGGGATTCTATGTCCAAATGTGGAAACTGGCAGGACTGTGAAGATTTCAAAACTGAAAGTAATTTTGATGGGATGGATGACTCAGAGAAGATCAATATTAGATTCACTTTGGTATTACCTACGTATATACGTACATGTGCGAATAAAGACCTTGTAGTAACAGATTATCTTGACGCTGAACTTTATCATTATCAAATATCGATGTGTACTGGACGTCGGGTAAAGAAAATGTTGATGTCCTCGTGTTATTCCATCGAGTTAGTAAATCTTCCCGCATCATCTTAAATCAATTTTTTTATCGCCACATAAAACCGCAGTCTTCGATGAAAATTTATCAGGCCTGATAATTTTCACTTTCTTCGCAAGAATGCTTTCTTCTCCCACGTCAAACTGTAGCCTCTATTCGAAAGTGGAAGTTGCTTTCAGAATTCATGTAAAACTAGATGAGAGCAGGAGGTCACGGTAGTATTAGAGAAGCTGAAATTATCGTGTGAAAGAAGCAAGAAGATATACTTGCTATTGGAACAATTTTAGAAAGCGCAACTTTGATAAAAGTTAATGACATAGGCGTAAAACATTATTGGAAAGGAAAGAACGCCCACGCTCTGCCTATCATGGACTCGACAGCTTCGTTACCTCCATGCAGTTATTTTCCGATTGCGTTTGGAAACCAACAATAATGTGCTAAACTATTGTACGGATAGAGATACGTTCACGAACACAACTGAATAGCAGAGACAAAAATATCGTATGTGAAAGCGCACTGCAAGTAACAGAAACACAATAGAGGGAAATAAGGAACCAGAGTTTTCAGATGAGACTGACAGCTCGAGCTTGAACTCCCAGCTACATATACATATATGTATGTATAGTTACATACAATTTTCGTTTATTCGCAGTGAGATGATTTTCCATAATTTGGAAG
Source organism: Calliopsis andreniformis (assembly GCF_051401765.1). Classification (NCBI taxonomy): domain Eukaryota; kingdom Metazoa; phylum Arthropoda; class Insecta; order Hymenoptera; family Andrenidae; genus Calliopsis; species Calliopsis andreniformis. Next base: position 21,870,649 of record NC_135064.1, read on the forward strand.
CGTGGAAATGGCTCCACTCCTAAATATGTGCACATAAATTTCTCTTAAAACCTATCGATCATAGTAAAACGCAATAACATCTAAGTTGACCTTTCGAAAACAGGAAATATTAAACTCTCAGTCTAGCTATCAATATCAGTTAATTGAGTAATGTGGTTTCAAGTCCTTTCTAATATTTATCGAAAAGTACTTGTCCTCATATGAACTCCATCTCGGCACCAGCGCCTCGATCTAATCATCGATATCCAATCAACACTTCAAGACGCAGTAAATAACACCAATCCATAAAATTGTGGAAATATCGCTCTAAAAATACCCTTCACCTTCACGTCAAGCTTCTGAGAACCATGTATTCCAAGAATCTCCCATTCCCCTTCAGATCCCTCCACCAAAGTAAAGAAACATTTGCATCGAGCATTGGTAGCGTCGCAGTCCGAAAAATTCCGTATCAGTTCTCAGTTCAGTCGTACGTAATACCGTCAGCCGTCTCTTTTATGTAAGCCCACGATTCACTGTACTCCCGATAACGCGTTCAAGATATGCCAGCAACAAATCCAACCTCTCGATGACATCGATTGGGCCGCCGCGACTCCTAGGCAAAAGGCAAGGGGACGTTAGAAACGACACGATCGAGGGGACGTGAATTTAATTCTCGTTGCGCACTAGGTGGAGGAGACCCTGAAACGGTTGCACACCTATGCAACGCAACGGCGTTTGTTGCACAGTGGATGTGTGTCGAGCACAGGCAGCGATAAGGCGCGGCTGAAACCGGCCCAATCAGCTATGTTTCACGGTACTAGCGACATTACCACTTTATATCACCTATCGTTCCCCATATATATTTGGCTGAGAGTATGTACACGCGTCCTCCACGGTGGAGGTGCGCATACTTTAGCCTCTGCCACGTACAGGAATGTAGGGAACGTTAACGTGGACGGTCCGATATCGCCACCACGGTATCCTCTGCTTTATAGTGTCGCCAGCCACGTAGCGAAAGGTCGGCGCTTTAAAATTCACCCTCCGTTAGATATGATCCTCTCTCCATGTACAGAGATTCGATACCTTACGTAGAGCGTTTGTACGGAAATGGAAAGAGCGGAAGACTCGGCAAGACGAGAAACGTCGATGCGGCGATGAAATACGACGATGGAGCATAGGTGCGAGTAGATATATTGCTTCGACGAGGTTTACGTAAACGACGTGGAACCTATGATTTACTACGCTCGTTCAAAGTGTATGAATTTTGATGGTTCAAGAGTTCGGCGTGCTCCGTGCCTCGCAGAAGTTGTACCTCTATAAATTAAATTGATAATATATATTCGCTGTTGAAATTACGATAACGTTAATCTTCGACGAGTCTTGCAACAGCCTCGGGAGGATACACGGAATCGCTGAAAAATCGCATAAAGTTACCAGCAGCCGTGAGATGAGATACTCGCGTGAGCGCGAAATTCGATCGCCGGCAAGAAACAGCCAGCTACACACTCGTCACGAAACCACGCGGACGCGTGATTAAAATTAATCGCACGCGTAATGACACACGAGCCGTTTGCTGTTGTGCTCCAACTTACGCTGCCGTGAAGCGTATCTCGAGATTGATATTTGTCTTTCGAGGCTATTAAGTTTCCTCTTGACCGATCAAAACTATCTACATAACAGTTGAAAATTTTCAAATGTCTATATATTAAAATATTCCAGTTAACATATACTGAAATTTTTAAACCTTCAAATATTCAAATATTCAAATATTCAAATATTCAAATTTTCAAATATTCAAATTTTCATATTATTAAATTTTTAAAATTTTAATGACTGCAAATAGAGCTGTAAATAGCTCATGCTTAATGAGATAGAGTTTAAAATATCGGAGGTAAAATATCCTTCATAACTTTGACTGCATACTAATCATTTAAGACATATTTGGTACTAAACTCTGACATATTTCTATTACACTTCAGTTATTAACCATTCGCGCTGAAAAGCATTTATTTTAACGTCACTATTACAAGGCTTATTACCATGCAAAAAGTCCATTGAAATATTGGCGCATCACTTAACGGACCCTCATCGAATCCCTTCGTTAAGCATCGAGCATCGGTACATCACCCTTTCGCAGAAATTAATTACGCGAAACGTGGATTATAGTGGCAGGCAGCGCGTGTGTCGAAACAGTAGACCAAGTCGATGGAAACAGGGGACAGATGCTGAGGTAACAATTATAAAATGGCGAGTATTGCCTAATCGTCGATAGTTCTGGCGCGTTCCCGAGCAATTGTACGCCTAAGCAGCAGCCGCAGAACCGGGTCTTATGTGGGCGAACTCGGCTAGACACTCGGAGACACCTCTCCCAGGAGAGTTGAGTCAGCGGTTCTGATATAAAAGTGATCCCCTGAAGCCTGAGACTGCTGCTCCCATCGCGAAGAACCATCGTGTAGCTGCATTAAATGAACCAGTAAAATGAGGAAATTCTTCAGCAGAGTGCTGCTTTCTGGGAAGTTCGACAAATTTCCATAATTTATTCGAAGGGAAAATGTAAATGTTTCTTTAAATAGAAGGTGTGTCGAAGCTTTGTAATTCAAGAAGTAACTGGCTAATTACGTTCTCAGAAACAAAAAAGGAACGTTAACGAATGGATAACAGCTGTAGTTGTTATCCAATTGTACATTTTACGTGGAACTTGTGGATTCAGTTAACTTGAAAATGATATATCAAGAATTTTACATTCCTATACCTTTTCCTACTTATTTCTGTGAATATAACTACCCAATTAGATCAGTATTGATTCAGAACTCTGAAATATCTCATTTAGCGACTTGAAATTCTGAAAATTCTGTTCTAGAATCATTTCCTCGGACAAAATTACATATCCTAAGCAATTTCTGCATCCATTCTTTTGCACTTATCAATCTTGCAGTGGCAGTCGGTGCATATGTAAACAATCCACGTGAAATTGCTCAGAATTCCACTCGAGCTTGTTTTAGACAGACATAGGCACACGCATTTTCCTATAATTTTAAGTTAGCCGACTCCCTTGGCTACGGCATTCACCACCGCGCGCAAGAGAGGCAAAGATACACGTGTTGGCCGATAGTTTCATCCGCCAAGGTTACCTACGAGCACTTATACGACCATACGTTCAACTGACAGATTGCAATGACCGACAGGCCATTAATAGTTGCTGTTATTCAACATGCGAGGCTCTGGCACGAAGGGATCACGGGTACTTTATGGATATGATTGCTGTTTGCCCCGTAGCTACCCGTCCACGTCCATATGCGTGTACAGGTCGTTCTGAAAGCGATGCTGTGCATTTATAATGTTGCCACAGAAAGGCAAGAATTCCTGATTACACCTTAATCTGCTTGTGCCTTCTTCGAGTAATCCTCCCTCAATTTTTGACCATCGTCGGCCATTATTCCAGCAGAGTTTGATTGAAGCGATACAAGTACCTACCTTCTATACAAATCTCCCTTTGGCTGACACTCGCTACATTAAAAGGCTTTCAATTACTAGTACATACAATAGCTCAACTACCCATTTCACCGACGCCAATTTATTTCCGCCGAGTCACATTACTTAGAACTTTTTACGAACGCGCTTCTAAATTCTCGTTCGACCGGCTGGACCGAGAGTAATTCTCACAAATTCTCTTTGCAAGCGTTCCCAGACGCTTTCACGGATAATTGCGAATTGTGGCCGGCTGAAAAGTTCCTCGACGAGATAGAAACTGCTTGGAGCTGACGTTATGCGCGGTACCAGCGGAGAACGAGCGCGCAGAGGACGATGCTATCCACGGTGAGCTTTCTAGCAATATTCACGGCGTGAGAATGCAATCGGGAAGTGGAGACGGCGATAGAGCGCGACGATATCGGCGCCCGTGGAACCTGATAATATTCTCGATTCTCCATTGTGGAAAGGTTAAGAGAATACCGCGTAGCATTTGCATCGAGAGATCGTCGGATAATTGAACTTTCGCCTTCGTCGCGTCGGTTCAGCGCGCGACAAAGCTGAAGGGAGCACAATGCTAAGGGGCTCGGTTGTCGCAGAATTTCGATTCGTTCGTAAATTTTCCAAAGCAACCTTCGTTGACGGCCGACCGATCTACGATTATGATATCGCTTCAGCAACGTGCAGGCCTAATTGATTATTTATGTAACGAGATACCAGGGTGCGTGCATTGAGATTTATGGAGTTTCTTACACGATTTCTCGCTCCCTCCCGAACAGCTGGCAAGACTGCCACGTAGCGCGCGCGCAGGCTTGCGTAATGCCGATGCGCGAAAACATTCATTATCCGCGGTAAGAAAGAAACATGGCCGATTAGAGTCTTGAGGATGATTAATAAGGAAAGACGGGGAATGTGAAGGATAATGCGACGGTTTTTATCTTGAGAGGATTCGATGAAAACTCGCTTGGAACGCGGAGAAACTTTCGAGGAGAACTGTTTATACATACAAAACTTGTGTGATGTCCTCAGAGTAGGAAGAAAATTGTATAAGATGGACATAGAAAGATAGGATTAATTTCGATGGAGGTCATCGGATAAAAAACATGCCAGCCCCGATATTTCATCACGGCTCTTCCGCGTTCAGGTGGAAGAATCTAATTAGCGTAATTGTACCCTTATTACGTTAATTCGCTTGATCGCTCTTCCTCTTATCGGGACCTTGATCCTAAGCCTCTGTGGCTGGAATTGCGTCATGGAATTATATCGGGAGAGACGATTTGTTAGAAATCATACAAGAAATTGTCGCTCTAGAATCATAGACATTCACAAAGTAGCAATAAATATCTCCCTTTCATTATAATAGGATACATATCCATATTCCTGTGTCTTCAAATTAAAATAATTGATGAAAAAAGAGCTTCCATACATAAGCTTTTATACTTTTATACTTCCCCCAAACTCCCCTTCTGAAATCAGCTGATCCCTCGACCCTCCCGATCCCAAACCCCTCGCAATCATTAGACTCCTCGCGTATCGAACATCTGCTCCGTGTCGTGCTCTGCTCCAAGAGCACCGAATGTATCAGGTCTCCGTTTCGAGGGCTCCGTGCCCTCCCAGGGCGACGAGATAATCGGCAGGTTGAAGTTCCCGGTACCTTGGCACCTCTGGTGCGTGGAAGGGGCAGCAAAGCGTCTCGGCATTCTCTGGCTCTGTTCCCGCGCAATTTATCCGCGCGCTCCTTACGAAATTCCTGGAGATAAGAGCCACGGGGTATCGAGGCACGTATCACGCGTACAGAGGCAAAGAGAAAACGCCGAAAGAGCAGGGAAGAAAGGAGCCGACCCGTGAGTGCGTGCATGCGTGCGCGCGCGCGTTCGTGCACGACCAGAGCCATACGCACCGCGGGCAAAAATAAGGACAGAAATAGCGGCAATTACCCGTGGGCCGAGAGAGACGGGCATATTCATCATCCGAGGTCATTTGAATACCGCGGTGCCGAGAGGAGAAGGAGACAGGCGGACCGACGAGGACCGTGGATGGATCCTCCGCGGAGCGAACGAGCCAGCGGCTGGGGACGGACGTGGAAAGGTGTAGGAGGAAGGGAGACGAGGAAGGTTCGTTCTACGTGAGGTTGAACACAGGTAAGCGGTCGATGGGAGGGAAACGGCGAGAGCCAGCTCTGTAGGAGCGCAGAGGGAAGAAGGAACCGGTTGCCGCGGAGGTAAACACGCGAAGATGATGTACCCTCCGTGCCTCTCTTCGTCACTACAAAGTGCCGAGGCTCCTTGGGGATTTCGAGTGACGTTCCCGAAAAGTCGCCGAGTCGACGCTGAGTCGTCGAGGCGGGAACTGGAAAAATCGTCGCACATCGAGCAAATCTATTAGAGTCGATCTTTCTTCTTTCGATTCTTCCTCAGAGTCTAAGGATACAGAGCAACAGAGTATGTCCTTCGATAAAAAAGAGTTAGAACAAATTTTTATGGAGGCAGAAGGAGAGCAAAGAAGGCAATCCTCGAGGCGATGGGCCAAGTGAGTTGTGTGTGATGGATTTAATAGACGAGAAAGAGGTACGGTGGCCAGACGAGGTGGATGAGTAAAAAATTACATGAATTCCTGGTTCGGATGGCAGGTGTACCAACTTGTTATTCCGCGATTCGGTTCTTGCGGCACTTGGACTGGCCAGAAGAAAGGCTAATGTTTTGATCCCGCGTGGATTTCACTCACCGCACGTCGTAATCTCGAGACGTATGCTGACTTTTGCTCCGGTTAATTCCCAAAAAAATACCAGCCACGGCTGTTTTTCAGCGCGGATCGAGTGAAAGTAGCTAGCTCGCTGACTTTTAAACTGCGCTCGCGGCTTTCCCATAAAAAGCTGCTCCCCGTGATTCAGCGTTGCACGGCCGAACATGTGTCAAGAAATTGGCCGGATCGGTGAAAAAACGATCGGGCTCGAAGACAGGCTGCAGCGGAACGTACCAACCGCGAGGGGGCCAAAAAACCATCGAATCGGTAATATTCCGCCGACTTTCGTTATTATTCGATGCTCCCTATTATATTACCCTGTCGTTACTCTCTGATTGTTACTGACCTGATAAATTTCTTTATCCGACCTATTAAAATTTACGCTTACGAGCAATTCGTAATTTCGCGGCGCTGCCTAATTGAAATTGCTGTACGCTCGTAACTACCCCTCTTGAATAATTTGCTTGCTCTGAGGTTTCTTGTGATGAACTGGTCTTAACGACTTCTTTTCTTTCAATACGCTCCAAAACAACGGTACACTTTTTAATGGGTTTATTAAGGAAGGATTTTCCCGCAACAAACCCTATTTTTTATATCACAATATCTTTATAAAAGCGGATCTTATAGGATGAAGTTCGATAAATTCTTGGTGTTCAGGGTTTTTAATTGGCATCGAACAGCATTGAAACCTTCAGTGGCTTATTTAAGCGTGAGTAAAAAATCGTTCTGGTTTAAGTAACAGACCTTTTAAAAAATTGCTGGCTTTTGTCTTGCATGCAAGAAGATGCCTTATATGCTCGAAACCTAATTTGTATTTCGAGCCTTGCTCCACCCGGAAATCGCTTTATCAACGTACAATAACATAGGATGTTTATTGACACGTGTCAACGGGAACTAGTTAAAATCTCAGAGTTACGTCGCTCGGTATGCCGTCACCGTCGCTTTTTGCCGTCTTTACGGTCGATGAAAGAGCCGCGCGATTTTAAGAGGAATGCCAGCTATTATCGGTCGGCTTACTCAAGTTCCAAGTAATTTTTAATCCCCTGTGCAGCGATATTGCTGAAGTCCATCCGTGGAATGTCGATTCCGTCGGCGTAATTGAAAGGAGTCGCGCTTCTTACCTGTCCACCAGCTAACGTCCACATTCCTAAACGCACGTCTAATTCTCTCGTATCTAATATCTCTGGGACTGCAGTATCGATTAGCCACGAGACATCTGTAACACGCGTTATCGTATATTAAACTCGTCTTTGGTAATGATGTCGTTCCTTCAAATTCCTCAAATACATTTCCCTAACCCGCTGTTACTGATTAGTATCTAGTAAGGTGTAATGAAACGACATTAGGATTAACATTAGGATGGATGTAATAGAAGTATACTACAGTCTTCAGTAATGATAGGTTACAAACTCAATGTATAGAGGATCGAGTAAACCTTGTGAGTAAACCTTTGCTGAAACGGAAATTGTGGTCTGGCAATTAAATCCTCTCGAAGCTAATGAAGCGCGTCTTTCGACTCGTTCCACGTCAATCTTGCTCAAACTGTGTATTTCGTCAGGATGGTGCACTCTTCTCTTTTCTTCTCAGTGGTGGATCGAAGGAAAAATGAGACAGTGATCGTGTTTGCCGACCCTTTTCGTTTCCACAAATATTGGCGACCATGGGATAGCTCGTAGGAGGTGCATGGCCAAAGATGAGCAAAGAAGGATCTGTCGGGCTGGAGGGTCTCTTCTTTTTGATGAACTTGGGTTGATGACTACTCGACTTCCCTTCAGGTACTTTGGTTTTTCCTGAACGTTCCCATTATCGTATTGACCCAGGACTCGCTAGGAATATTTGGAAGACAGTGTCATGGAAGGGTACAGTATTACCAAAGGTCTTAGTCTAAACATTTTACAATCAATATCATTAAAACCTAAGACAAAACAAGAACAACACTAGACAGCGAGAAAAGAATATTCAGCCACCAAACCACGCACAACAATAAATCACTCAATTACATTTTTCAATTACCCTCTCCAAATAACACCAAGCAGAATCCAGAATGGCGAGATAACGAATTCCCTGTTTGCATCTCTAACGATGACGCAGCAGCAGGCTTCCAGGAAATGGAAACTTTGTCTTGAGACGATGATTTTTACAGAGGATGTTCGCGCAGCCGAGACGCTCGTTCGATTTTCTACGCGTTGAACAATGGCTGCTGCCGCGGCTAGCACGAAAGCAAAATACGAAGCCTCGGACAAAGGGTGTATAGACAGGAGAGGAAGAACAAGAAGGCGCGAGAGCGAGCGAGCAAGTAAGGAGGCGGGAAGGAAGGGTGGAACGAACGAACGAGCGAACGGAGAAAATAAAAGGACGATAGGCTCGACGGTGTTATCCTCGCGGCGCATCTTTTGCGCGGCCCTGTAGCCAGCCAGAGGTATATTCGGTCCGAGGCCCGAGAGTCGTTGTAACTCACCGACGTATACCTGGGATTCATTATCGGCGGAGTCACGTACTGAGACAGACTCGACCGCGTGCAAATGGACTAAATAAATAATTTCACCTCGGATTATTATTAACGAGTTCTCGGAACTGGCGCTCAATCTTTGCCCGTAAACTGTCCACTCTTGACGCCTCGAGGACTCTTCGATCGCGAAAATCCTCCCAGAGCTTTCCTTCTAGCTCTTCCTTCCGCGAGGAACTCGACGAGGCACGAGGGAAATGTCTCATTATTGAAATAAGTGGTTCATCGACTAGAAACAGGTCTTGGTACATTTAAACTAGAAATATGGTATAGACAAGAAAAAGTAAATTGAGGTTTCGGGGCCTCCCAATATAAACAGATAATAACAATAAAGCGGACCTGCAACAAGCTGAAGCTCTCAGCTTCCAATATCCTTGTCAGTTCACTTATCTAGTGCCCCAGATATGTTCATTCTACCGTTCGATTCAGTTTATGACCACGGTATATTTACAACGTGTCTGTGTGGATGCTATATTTTCTGGTCCAATTATATCTTCCTTCATGACAGATCGAAGACAACAGTTCCGGAAGGAGTGCAGAGGTAGGACACGCAACACGGTTCCAAACAGAAATCTGCAGGCCTGTTCGATGTTGAGAATCCGAGGAACGCGTCGACAAGCCGTCTGTGACATATGCTTTATTTAAATCCCGACGACTGGCGCGATTTTTTTCAAAAGCGAATTCCTCGAGTAGCGGCGCCACTGCACTTTCCGAACCGGTATTCTCTTCTGGCCAGCGTTAGAGGCGACGTGTTCTATGCCCGTGGTGTATGTACTTGGAACCCGAGTCTCGTGGGGAGAATTGGTTGCGAAGATGAGAGACTCGCGGCGCGAGATGGCTCGAGGGTGCTTTGCCACTTTTCGCTAGCTCTTGTCACGCTAGGGTTTCTCAAGCGGGGCAAATATAGAGAGGTCTTGCTACAAAAATGAAAAAAAGTATTTCATGATACTCTTTCAGGGAAAGAATACTGATGATGATGATGATGATAATGAAAGATGATTTCAGGGAAAGAAATGGAGCTTGTTTCCTTGAAGAGAACTGTAAATTGAGGGTATATTTGATTAACAGAAGTTAAAATAGAGGGTACTTTCTAAGCCTAATTTTTCGACTGTTTCAAGATTTCAAAAAATTTGAAACAATTGAGAAATACTATTGAAAGCTTTTACTATAATATATAAAATTCCGAGAAAAGTTCAGATTATTTATGCAGGACTACGACCTCCCAATAAAAACCTTTGAAATGTCAAAGCTCCCAAGTCAAGAAATTTCCTGAGCCTCCTGCTCCAAATGGTCCGTCATTAGAATAAGTAACCCAAGGGTCAGAGATCCTCTATCAAGGGCTCCGCATCTAGAACTGTCCCTACCCCAGAGAAAAAGGAAGCAGTAATCGACGCTTTATGCTGCGAGGAAGGCCAGAGCGAGGGATACTTTAGCAGGCTTCTATCGTTTCGAAAATCTCGGTCGGCCATAGCGCACTCGCGTTCCTGCACCGTATCCCCCTGAATCCACGCCGATTCTTCAAAGTCTCCGCGGAGGCCGCGAGGTATATACTTTCCAGTGCCACTTTTATCTGATTCGCGTACAGCAGCGCGCGGCGTTGCAGCAGGAATGCAAGTTGGAGCGTTCCCCTGGCGAGGCATCAGAACAGGTTGGCGAATAAAGCAACGCGCCAGCTGTAAATCGCGCGTCGAAGCGCGAGATACGAGCTTGGCCCTGTCCCGCTTGACGTCGGTCAGCCGCCATAGAGATTGATCTCGCGCTTCCTTATGACCGTCATCGTCTTCTTCATCATCGAAATTATTGTCCTCGAGTCGCGTCGCGGACATATAAAATTGGGATTCCTCGAAATGACCTGCGCTCAAGAACGTCGCTTCTTACGGTTTCCAGGTTAACTTACTGACGTTGAAATGGTTGTGCTTGGAAAGCAGATCGGGAGATTCGAGCAGATTGTGCCGAATGGAGATTCGCTTGGTTGGACTAATAAAGAGAGTTTCCCTAATACTGGACAGTTAGTAGTTATCTTTAAACAGATAGTAGATCTTTAAAAAATGGAACGCAACAGCGCGGTTAAGCTGCAGAAGTACGGAGAGGACTCTCTTTTATCACTTTTGGTCTCTTCCTTGCATCTGATTTTTTAAAAACATAGCTACTGTTCACTATTAGGAGAACTCCTCGTAGGTATTTCGGTTTGCAGAGAGTCACTGACATGAAGCATTATGGCTACTGGTGAATCTTAGGACATTCAGATATTTCTATTACTTGGAATACCGTTTTCAGTATGTAGAATTATAGAAGGTATTTGAGATCTCCCCCACGTTCATGAAAAGGCTCAGTTCATTTATGCGGAAAATTCAGTTCGCTGGTGATTGTTTCCCAGTTTCAAGGAACATTTCCTTTTCCTTTGCATGGGCGATCGTAATCGACATATTCTGGTTCTTCGTTTTTCGCGATCAGCATTCATGAAATCAGTTCGATACCTATTGCATCAACGCCAACTGAATGAAATTCCTCCATAATTAGTTGACGATTATTGTCGCCCGAGCAAGCGTCCCACTTCGTTCGAATGAAGCTTTCCATTTAATTACACGCCGATCGCCAGCCGAGTTTTCAAGCGTTCGGCAAAGACGCGTAATTTCTGTATCGTGCGTTAGAACGCGTCGGATCTGAATGGGCTGTTTTACGCGCGGAAACGAGAAATCAGTGGGAGAGGACTGTAGAGAGGGCTGGTTGAAGGGCAGAGAACAGAAAGAGATGAATTCGACGAGAGAGGGGGAGTCGAAGAAAGAGAGTAGGAGAGGAGAGTATGTCGCGGCTAAATTTAGGCCCACGCACGCATAAAGCCACCTGTTGATTCCTGGCGAACTCGTGCAATCGCCATTATGGTCATGGGGCAACCTGTGCGTTCGATAATTACTGTCACCGTGGAAAGAGAACCGCCAGTTTCTTGTTCAGAGAGAATTCTAAATGGTTTGTGTATTATCTGCTGTAGTACCCAGTTTATAGTACCTTCATTTTGTATTTACATAATTTGAACTAAGTTTAGATAACCTGTGCTAGATTTTGATGGTTCTACCTTGGATGCTGGAGAATTTAAATCAATATTAGTATACTTAGAAATTTCAGAGTAGAAAATGTAAAAAAATACAACCTCAGAAAAGAAGTTCAGAGTTTAGAACTAGGTACATACTATTAAGAGTGCATGGCCTCAGATAGGAAAAAATCTGATTCCCCTGGTCACTTTTCTTCTCACGAAATTATAGAGCGCATTGTTTTGCAAACTATGATACATTTGAACTAATTTTTTCACAAATCGCTATTTTTCTCATAGATACAAGAAATAACAGGTTGTCAAGCTAGGGATCCTCAAGAATTTGCAATGGTCCTTTAAGTAGCTCAAGGTCATTCTTCAAAGGAACCGAGAGAAAATTCCTCGGGACCTAACCCTCGAACAGTGACAAATGAAATCAGAATAGGGTATTCTCGCCCCGAAATTTTGCGGTATTGTTCTTCCACTGTTACGCCTGTTAGCGTGGTTGTATCTCTCCACGGGATCCTTTTCGTGGGGGCGAGGGGTTGGCCTATGCCAAACAATACGTAGAAATAGTCAAGCCACTTGAAGGGAACAATAGAGGTAACGTGCCCGTGCTCGAGCCAAAAATGTCAAGGGTAGGTGCTGGGCGGTTTCTCAGGGTTCAGGTCCTATTACACGATCGAGAAGAAGCATCGGCAGGCACCTGCTAAAAAGCCACCCCTCTGCGCGGTTTTCTCCAAATGTCTATGAGAAAACTTGCATCCTGACTCAAGATTCACTGAAGCTTGATACAGAGAGCAGCGTCAGATCAATATCTGTGGACTCTTGATCTTGCCTGGTGATTTTCTGTGGTGAAAAGTTTTTTTTAGGACTCTGAAATAAGCTTGCTCTAAGTAGTAGGAGGACTTGAAAATTGTGTTCTCGTTCTGAATGATTTTAGATATAAACTACAAATTAATATATTTAAATTTCATGTATAAGTTATTAGACTTATACATGTATCTTTAGTTTTCACTTTGCCATCCTGTAAGCACCTTTTTAAACATTGAAACAGTTGCTTCCCTCTTGTATTTCTACATCAAATAGCCAACCTTAGAATGTAAAATAATGGAAACATGGCTGGCTTGAGTACAATGCCAACATTCTCGAAAAAAACGTCTAACTGCTCTCCGTCCCGGAACTACGGGCATTCATATTTAACATTCACATTTTTAAAGGAATCCCCGTTATTTTCACGTCGACCTGGTATTACAGTACGACCTTTACTTCCACAAGACCATCCACTTTTTCGCTATTTACCAGAACATTCTCGCTTTGAGGCATAACCTCAGAAGGATCGCCCTCGCTTCTTTGTCGAAGCGTTTACGTTAGTCCATGTTTATGCTGAAGCAGTCTCGCGTGGTTCGTGGAAAAAGCGAAACGATCGACGGGAATCCTCACAAGTGTGCAATCGTAATTTTTGAAAAGCTTGCCTCCATGGAGCGGCAACGAGCTCCAGCGTCTTCTTGGAAACAGAACGCACGATGTGTTTTCACGCCTGCCTAAGAAGGTGGCTTTTACGTAACGCGATTCCACATTCTTGCGAGCATTGCGCTCGCTGCTTGACTACTTAGGACTTAGGCAAAGCATGGTTGAGCGTTTTCATGTTGATTATACTGGTAAACAGTGGACCTTCTTCTATTCGACAATTTGTTTTGCAAATTAGCAAAATTCCTGAACCTTGGATTAAAGTTTGAACGTACTTTGATGACTACAATGGAATTATTTCTAAAAAATTCAGTGCTTCTTGCTCCGAAAAATTTCAGGAAAAATGGTTCACGTATGCCTTATAATCGATAGCATATCCCTTTCAAAATTTTCCTAATACATTTACTTATAATTAGACTGTGAATTTTTATGCATTTATTAAAATTTCAAATGTGTAAAATGTTACAAAATGCATATACTATTCAAAACAATAGTAAATATGAAAAACATAGTGAAAATTATAATATTTGAAAAATGAAGGAAATTTTTATTTAGAAATTCTCAGTCAAAAATTCTCACTCTACTTACAATCGTAATTAGCTGAGAAATGTTCGAGCTTAAATCCATGCCATCGATTCACCCCCTATCGACATCTCCCTCCCCCACGATCGTTCATGGAACACATGCTTTTTCCTCGACCAGATGCACCGTGCGCAACCCTCAGGTGTAGAGAACCGAAGGGGATCGTGCGTGGTCGTGCGTACGCACACTCGAAAGCATTCCATGTAGCGACAAAGGCAGCATGGTGAGGCCCCCTGCCCCCCAGGCTCGTAGCGCGCGCGTAGAGAGATACCTAGCCGCTCTCTACCTGGCTAGAGAAGCAAAGTAGAGAAACCGAGTGATCCACAGAGAAGGACGAGAAGTTGGAGGAGGTGAAAGAAGGAGGAAGGTGAGAGAACTGGGGAGGGACGAGGCGAGGGGCTAGGAGTTGTCTTCTGGTCGGTCGAGAGGGGTGCCGAGAGAGGCGAGGAAGTCTGATAGAGGCAACGAAGGAGAAGGTGGAGAGGCACTCCGGTGGTGGCGACTCCGTTGCCGAAGAAGTGGTGGCGGTACCGAGCGCAGTGGTGGTGGTAGTGGAAGGTGGAAAGGGAGAGGCCCAGCGGCCCAGAGGTGAAGGAGAGGCGAGGAGAGGCTCCTACCCAGCGTGGACCTGTGCGTCGTTGCATGGCCGACCTGGAGACTCGCTCTCCGCAAGGTGAGACGCGCGGACCAAAGAGGAGGCCTCGAAAGATCGGCTGGAATTCTCGTGAAAGCCGCCTCTTCCTTTCTCGTGTGTTGTTCAGCGCGTGCGCTCTCTTCCTCTCTCTTTCTCTCTCGTTTTCTCCGCTGCTCGGAATATCGCGGTGCCGCGAGTGATCCTGAAACAAACGGTGGTGTCGTCTCCCGTGAATTCGTCGTCGTTCTCCGTTATTCGTTCGGTCGACGTTCGCGATCGCGGGACGGTCGATCCCTAGGTGGGTGGATACGACCCCGCTGGACTCTACAGTCGACTCAGGAGCGATCGAGCACGTTGACAGAGGGAGGCTCGACGAGAACCCGGAGCATTGTTGTCAGTGGAAACAGGTTGGCTCGGAACGACCGCGACAAACTTTCGGATTTTATGTGCGCACGAAGGAACGACCAAGGAATTCGTTCCTCTGCCGTGGCCGGGAACTCGAGACGGCCGAGAAAACGGGTTCGTGGTAGCGATGCCAGGCCGACGCGGAGTGCGGCGTCAACGTTTTTGACAGTGATAACGCGTGCGTGCGTTCACCTCTTATCACCCGCGTAAACTCGATCTCGCGTGACATCGTGATCAGTCGATCGCGCGGACGCCCTCGTCTCGCGACGTCTTGCCTCTGCCCGCGCGTGTCTACCATAACACGTCTCAGCTCTCGAGGATACTGATATCGCTGTTGCGAAATACCAGCGGTGAAATTTCGCGATTTCCTAGGCGTCTGGAGCCACGTGGACGTAGCTTTTCCGCGAGGAAACGTGTCGGCCTCGTGAAAGTGTGATACGAGTTTTAGAGAACGAATGTCTCGAATGTTCTGACTATGGTGTACCTGGCAACGAAAACATTACGGAGATACGCTGGGTTGGTTTAAAAGTGAACGTTCGTTGCCTGAAAGTTTTCAACGTGAGACGTAGCGAATGTCTTGCTGTGGATATTTCGTTGGGCAACTGATAGCTTCAGAATTGGTGAGTGAATTGTTTTCATAGTTAGCGTGCTAAAGGAAAGACTACTATAGCATTATAGAATATACTCTGGGTTTTGTCAATAAAGACATCTGAAATCTCCGTATCTAGTACGATAAATTATTCGGTTACTTTTTCTTCCCTCTGTTTTGGAGTACTGTCATCAAAAGTTTCTCCAAATACATAAATAGAAAAGATACTCGAAATTCTTCTTACTTCACAACACATTACTCAAATACTCCAAAACTTGTCACTTAAAAATTTCGTACTATTTTGATATTCCCCAAGTTCATCGCTTCTCGACAGCGTTCCCCTACCTCTTGAAGCCTCCTGGAGCCACCGTCTAGCAAGTTTGGCTCATAGCTCGGTCGTGGCGAAAGTTGGTGGAGAAACGGCGTCTACAGTCAAGACAGTCTCTCCAGGCCGGTAGATCGACACGCCTTAACCTTTCTTGCGTACATTCTTCCCTCGTGCAACACGGGTCGGAGTATCCACGTCGACGTCTCTGGGCACCGCTTTTGCGCGCCGCCACCGAAACGCGCGCGTTTTCAGTAAAAAGCCCGCGCATACCTCTGTCGCTTTTCAGGCAAAAGATTTATAAAGGGCCGAGAACGGCGGCACTCGCGTGCGTTTCTTCGTCGAAATCGCGCGCAGCTAGACTTTCACGTACGCGCCGCGAGCACACGTTCCTCCCATAAATTCTCGGCCCTCTAAACGTAAACAGATCCGTGGAACCATTTGTACCTTGTCGCGGATACTACGTGACCAGATGTACACGCGTTTTTGCTGGCTGGGTCGTGTCCAACGATCGCTCTTGATCATTTTGACGCGACGCGGGAAAAAAGTGTGCGTCCCCTCGCGATCAGCACCGAATTAGCACTTGACCGACCTTACTCCGATTTCGCTTCGTGGTCGCGCTGCAATCCGATCACCTTGTCAGAGGTATATCAGGCTTAGGGAACTAACTGTACATTCGATCTAGCAACCGTGTCACTGTAAACACGCTCGACCTCGATTCCCTCCCCGAATCGTTTTAGTTTTCACATTTTTTGCTACCCCTTTCCGCGTATCCTTGCGTTAGAATACAGTTCCCACAGCATTCTCTATTTGCATGGATCTCGAGTCGTCCTTCGGCGAATTTCTCCTTTCGACATCGGCAAGCGCAGATCGAACGTTACGAGGAAGATTTCCTCGTTCCCCTGCCACGTTACAATTGCTTCATCGTCTCGTTGCATGCACGCCGCTTCGTCGAAAAGAAACTCCGCGGCGATATCCAGGCCTTCGAGTGCGCGGATTGCACAAGCCTGGAATTTCTTCCTCGCGGTCTCTGTGGAGACCCCTGCCGCCTAATGTTCGCGGGATCGTTAGTAAACTGCCTGGAGACTTGAACGCCGGAGTAAGAAGTGGTCGGCCTGCGTTGGCGGCAAAACGCCCGTTTGAAAAACATCCGGCTGCCAAGAGCATGTGACATCTGCCCCTGCTACGGGCCATTAGGTGGCTTACCTTTTGAAACCTTTGAGCCTGATGGGAAAACGTAGAGGTGTCCACCTTTTTCCCCTCTTGCTAGTCTTCCCGCCGAGCTACCCTTTGGTTGCTATGTTCTTCGAGCACGTGAAGTAATGCTTCTTCTGTGCAACTTAGTGCCACGACTTTCTACACTGATCAGCTGTTTCGAAGACTACTAAGAATCTTCTGACTGGATTTTCATTTTCAATTTTCAGGAAGTTAAGGGAAAGTAGATTAGTGTAACAAAAGTCAACTAGTCGAGGTAATTTTCTAGGAATAGTATTTAATTTTGTTAGTTATTTACTTCATGTGACGCAAAAGTCAGTGGTAATATCTACAAAGAGACGACTTAGGTATCCTTCATTGCAACAGTCTCCATACAAGCCGATTCTCATAAAATTTCTAGTCACCTCGTTTCTCAGGCATACAAATTTATTCCGATCCATTTGAGAAGCATAAAATAGGTCCATGGGATTTACATGTTCGACCCATTACAAATTTATGCCAGCGTAGACAAAGTCAGACAAGAGGCCGCATAATTTGTTAAGATGCACTAAACGAAGCCGATTAGGTCGACGGTGTGCGAAGGTTGGTGACGGTAACGATGCCTTCCTAACATCCTCGCGTCGTTCGACGTCGAGATACCACGTTTGGGATGTCGTCTTATGGTTATGCGTACATATGGATGCGTCCACTCGGTCGCTGTATGATGTAGGATGCGTTCATGTATCTCTTCTGAAGCAGCACGTTAACAGAAAGAGAAAAAAAACATTGTACTCTGTACCACGTCTAAGGACGCGCCTTCTCTAAAACAGAAACAGCATTTATTCATTCGTGACTGTCGTGAAAGGGAAAAAGCAGAAGATTACGAGAGGAATGACATTAGAATGTCATCCATACGATTAGAATATTATTAAATTAAATGTACTCCTGGAAATGCAGCAAGAAGGCCTATGTTTCGGCATAATGTATGGAAAAATTCTCCTTAATGCCGATAATATTGAGGTTTATTCCGATGGTCGTCCATGGAACCTCGGAATACCGATGACGCGCGCGCGCACGAGCAGCCTACACGAATTCTCTTGCTTTTTCCTCGTCGCGTAGCATTTCCGTCGTGGCAACTTAAAGAAAAGCGATTGTTAAAGTAATCGATGCAACGGGCATTGTTAGACACAGTCCCGCCGTGTCGTGGGCTATTATTTCCTCGAGAAAGATATAAATTGCGTCAGTGATAAGCAGATTGCGCAAGTCGGCGCCCCTTCCCGTCGATTTCGATTCCTTGATAAAGTGTAATTTGTCAACTCGTCTAGCTTCTAATGGATGTCGAGAATAGATATCGCGGCAACCCGTAGGTGTAATACTTTGATACTTTCGAGCAAAATCTAGTTGAAATATTTCTACAATTTGCTTCTTGTATGCAAGCCACGTCGTAAATTAACAAATAGGTATAAGCTATCGTTACTACTATATTAATATAATGTTACACACTGGTCTATATGTACTTATATGAAATTTCGCTGTTACTACTGGCCTACAAAGATGAAGATAAGACACTGTCAAGCGGAATAGTTTACTTCCTGGGCGAAAGAAATTGCAGTCAATGAGACGTTAAGGAATTTGAAAGTGAATCAGAAATAGACTAAATAGAAATATATATTTTTTATCATTCTGTGGAATTTCGTTACCTGCTTTTTGGTTTCTCCACCCCCTCTGAAAATATAAATTTCTTCGTAAAATAGAGTCGGGGCAAGTGGTCAAGGCTTCACGAGTTTCCTGGATACAATATACGAGACGAAAGAGCACCCTAGCTTTCGGAACATCGATGGGGCACTTTAAAGCCCCGTGCGCAGACTCTTAAGGCACATCCTGGAGGGTATTGACGTCGGATCCCCATGGGATACCTTTCTATGGGACACCTCACCTGCTTTGGCGTAGGCTAAAGAAAAAGAGTACGCGCACACAGACACGCGAGCATCCCTTTCAGTTTTATAGAGGGACTCCGAAAAAAGGTGCTATGCCCTCAGTCAGAAAGAACGTTAATTTCTTTACGACCTACCGACTTTCCCTCCTTGAGGATCATCTACGTCCTCTCGATACGTTCTAAAAACAGGAGCCATTAGTCGATGAAGATAATCACCCATCCGTAATTAGTGCTTGCTGGTTCTTCTGATCGGATCTATGCAATTCCGATGAAGATTCATAAAAGTTACGAACCTTGAAGGATCATAAAAATGCTTTTTATACGAAACCAAGGAATTAAGGACATATAACATCTATAAAAGACGACCCTTCGTGAATTCAGGAATCACAATACTGTCGTATAAAAAAAGAAAATTTTAAATAATGTGATTTACAGTTCGTGATTGCTCAATAAATTCCATTAGTGACACGTAACGTTTTATTGTTATCCTTCGTGCCGCTGAGTGTTATCAAGCATCCCATTGGCTGATTCTAATGGCCATAGGTACTCGAGGCCTCGAGCAGCTATAGATTTGTGAAATTGTCATCAGTTTGCTTCAATGATGCAAAAGTACCGTGTAATTTGTAGAATTTTTAAGCTCCCAGTGGATTTTTATTGCGCTTCAGTATTGTTCGTAGTAGTTGCAAAATCCTCGAGCTAATGACGATCGTAACTCATTCGAATGACTCTTTGATAGCGCAATTATTAGCAATCACGCGGCGCCAAGTATGGATTATCGTCGACGAAGGGACCAAATCACTGTACTGACCTTTCTTTTATACAGCAGATTAACGAATGGTAAAAAAGCAACGACCTCCACGATTAACTAAAATTACTAAACGACACCTGAAGCCTGAATCATCTTATAACGGAAACTCTCGCGTATCGAGCCAAATAAAGCTTGATAGTAGTGAAGAAAAACATGGACCACACACTGACAAAAGAAACTTAAAAAAATGATCCCTCGTGGTCGCAAAACAGATCGAAGGCTCGCGCGAGCATAATCGGAGAAAAAAGTGAGCACATGTTGCCTCAAATTCGTGCCGAATCATAGCCCCATTAAACTTCATAGCCGACTCGCTTTCACAATCGCACTCCTGGTTTCAGAATCACTTGGAACTCTCCGCTTAAAATAAATTAGCAGAAGTAAATAAAAGATATTAATAATTGAACAAGCATTATTTATCAGGAAAACACATGAAATATGTAAGGACTGACAAAATTGAAAAGCCTATCTACCTTGTGAATTAATTTTATTATTTTTGGTGAACAGAATGAAAAATATCCAAGAACACCAACCATCACATATATTCCTCTCTCAAAACAAATATTCACTCTTAAATATCTCATGAACCATTAAACCTTGGCATTTCAAAACATATCATCAGCTTTTCTACTGCAAGTACCAGCCACCTACCACAGATCAGAACATCAGAACACAACATGCAAGACTCCAGAATTTTTTCTTTTAAATAAAGAAAATACTCCATTACCGAAATGGATCATTAACCAAGACGAATAATCGTCCGTCTATAATAGTCGATAGACGGCTGGTTGCACATCTCGGGAGATGCTGGAAGGTCCAGAGTCGAGGGAAAGGCGAGAGTGACGTCACCGGCAGGAATGAGGTTAAACCGACGCTAAAGTCGCGCTCGAATGGTCGCTATGCCGTGCAGCGCGATGCAGGATGCACGCGAGGTCCACGATCCTGCGAGGAGTGTAGACGGTGTCCCGGGACGCTTGAGATTTCCCGCGGAGTCGAGCCAGCTCGAGGATCATAGATCCGTGATTGCATCACGAGCATCGAAGATGCTCGAACGCTCTTTCTCTCGACATCTCTCCACGATAATCGACCCGATGGTTTCTCGTTGCTTCTTCCCTGATTTCGCGTCGGATACCCGCGGAATGCGATTACGATTCTCGTGAGAGCAGTCCAGCTGTTGTTGCTCTTCCTTTCGTGGTTGCAGATCATTTGCATGGGTCGCGAGGTTGCACAGGAGGTTTGAAAGGAGCGTTTCAGAGAAGGGAAACGTTCAACAGAGAATCGATTATGGTCTAGCCTCTCTGATGGAGTGTTTTTCCAAACTTGATTATTGATACACTTCATGAATAATAGATGACACTAGTTGTAAAGTGACACTCGAAATAATGTGACTTAACTGAATGATTAGTGGGACTCTAAAAGAGCTATCTGTCAGTAGATAAGAAAATTGCCAATAAATATATAATGACTTGAGGTTTTGCAGGACCCCATAAGAGCAATTAAGGGTTAAATAGTTTGGTAACAGATCTGAACAAATATTCAGGAGTAATGAAATCTAGAAGAACTGTCGAAGACTCTTGTTTAGAGATATAGGGTTTATCGAGAACAAGGCTTCAGTGAACTGCGACATCTAGTAGTTCCAAAACAGACGTTCTATCGGCGCGATAAGCACAGCTTTATTAGTTCCTGCTTACACCTGGTGAAGCTTACGAACCACTGTCGAACAACGTGCTTATCTCTTATCACGGACGTTGCTCGTAACGTACGCTTCAACACGAACCTGTGCTACTGTCAGCATCTAAATGTTAATCTCGAACGTAAGCCTAGGACAAACACGCAAGGTCGCAGGGGAGCGATCATGTCTCGAGGCGTTAGAAGGCACCTACTTGAACGATCCATAAAAAGCCAAAAGCCTAGAGGGTACAACACGTCTAAAGTGAAGTAATAAAAAATGGCGCTCAGTGCCCACACCATTTACCATTATTTGCGCTTGACGCCATTAAAGGTGTCCTTCGACTCTCATCCCGTTTCACAGCTCCTAGAGATCAATAAATCTCTCATGCTTCTACTGCGCGTCTCGACGGCGTCTATACTCCCATCGCGACCAAGGCAAGGTTCAAAGGGGGCGAGGAAAAATTGTATAATTCCATGGCTCGGCGTCCGAAACCGGAAACCTTTGAACCCGGGTGCTCTCACTGCTGCTATCTCGGCGCAGCATCCGTGGAACCCTTTGTCTTTAGCCAAAGCACGACTCGGAGCGCATAATATGCGAGCAGCCTCCGAAGAGGGTCCGGGTCCGTCTCTCTGTCGAGGTATCTATCTACCAATACAGAGGGTAGCATCGTGTACCGAGCACATACCAACACTGGTTTCTCAGGCGGGCTTCTCTATCTACGGAGGATCTCCAGTCGTACTGGACGAGCTCGTGCTGACCTCGGGGGCTAAAGATTACGAGGGCTCGCCACGACTAGAATTCAACCTCCGACGAGATGTATAGGCGGTCATGCACACGGTACCCCTACCGCAGCCGCGTATCCAACCTTCGAGCACGTAGTTAAGCGCCCAAGTCCGGTTGCAGAAGAATCTTATGACCGCGTATTTTTCCGCTGATGCGGCTCCATTAGAGCGGCAACCGAGCTAAAGGAGATATTACTCCTCCATCTGACGCTTCTCATTTTTATCCTTCCTTGATTCCTTTATGCCCCGCCGGGTAACGAGGAGCTCTGGCTTTCCGAGTTCTTCGATTGATGTCTCCTGTAATGCGAGTAGGTGCTTCGAGAGCTGTTTACAGTCGTGGGTAGAACAAGAAGCGTGGTTTAATCGAATTAGTGGGTAAACTAGTGACGTCAGGTTTGCTGCATTTAGAGATTCTTTAGAGAATACTTATAGGATATTTGGAAGGAATATTCGATATTTAGACGTATTCAAAAAATTCTAGATACCTCGGATTAATTATTGTAACATCAAGCTTAGTACTACTCAGTTCTACTTATTCATAGATACCTAAAACTACGATCCACATATTCATTCAAATTTCCCTGTTCGATATATCAGTGATCCCCTCCCTGTAACAGACTCTTACCCTAAAAAACGCAAATACCAAAAACTCCCATAAAACATGCAACTTCTCCCGTGCAAACTTGTATTCACGCAAGGTATCAACTCTCTTGCCCCAGACTCCTCAGTTCTCGGAATGCCTCCGACCTTGCCAGAACCTCAGCCTCGCTTTATCCCTTTTTCGTACCCGTGGAACTCCCTTCGACACGCAATTTCGTGGACAATTACAAGGTATCGCAATACCTCTCGTGCCCACTGGAACCGAGCCGTTTGGGAGGCCCCGATCGCTGCGAGAATATCGTTGCTCCTTTTGTTTTGAGCAGGACTGTCGCGAGGCTCGCCGCGTACTCGCCTTCTTACGTGGGTCGATCGAAATGAAAGGCGAATCGACGCGCGGCCGATGGGTAGGCAGAGATACCCACTGTATCCAGCTAGGAGTACGAACCGCTCATTGGCTCCGCAATTACGCCGATTATACGTCGATTTTTATGATTGCGCCGCGGAGCCCACGGGCCTACGTGCGCGGGTTCGGGCTCGCTTACGCAAATGATCGGTCGCGCAGAAAAGGAAAGCGATACGGAGCCGGTGCTCGATCATCTGATAATTGATCTTGCGTGTCGCGGCTCTTCACGCACACGTGGAACGTGTGTGGTGGTCGAGGGTAAAGCTTTTACTGGATGTTACGTTAGGTATCGGTGCCGCTTGCTGGGTCTGAAACGGAGCAAGATCGATTGATGTCCTTTTTTCGGGACACCCACTTGCCGCTTGATTATTACTGTGTTTGTTTCTCAATAGAGTCGGGGAGTGAACAGGTAACTTGGAGGTGCGATCTTTGGGTGCAGTTGAACTTTACTCTTTAGATTACTGTCTACATAGTTTGTAGTAATACCGAGTTACCTATTCGCGGTTTGGGAATGTTGTTAGACAGATATATAGATTTTCTCTGGCTCACTTGACTGACAATGAGTGGAAGGATTGACGTTAGTTTAAGTGACGGACACTTAATTAGACATTACTCTTAAAATTATTTCTCGACTCATATTGCAAGAGTCGTCTTTCCAACGTGCCAACCTGTTAAAAAGAAACACAACATCCACACATATGTACACAATACGCATTCGACATGTGGTACCCTAGCGAGAATCATATCAGACATTCATCCTTAGCAATATCTAATAGCAGTAAGTGTCACGTCCCGTCGTGTATCGCATTCCGCGGTGGGTATTCGGCATACGGGCGCTCCATTAACGCAAATACGTCCCTGCGAAACCAGTTTGCGTCCCGACAGTGTAAAAGCCGACGATTGATCGGTGCAGGGCCGCGAAACAGTCGCTTACATTGGCACGCGCGCTGCGCCGAGAACCGGAGTGGACTCCCTAGGAACACGGTATCCGTCTTACAGCACCGGGACACAACTCGACAAACGAGTATTCGAACGTGTACACGCATACCCTCAGCCGTACACACACCAGTTTTTCATTTTCTTCCCCTTCGTACTCCCATTCGCTTGCGGTTTTCTCGTCCCTTTCGGAGCCACTTCGGCCTCTCTGTGCCATGTAACGTCATCAGCGCGATGCTCCATTTCCGATCAATTAGTTCAACCGACGATTTAACTAAACTTCAATCTGAGAACCTTCTAAGGTTTACGTAACTGGGGTTCTAGGAATTCGATACATTCGAAATTCATTGGAAAATGTCAGGTTTTACGATCGCTGTTTCGAGAAACGATCGCTTCCGATACGTTCCTTGCATTATTCAGGGATGAAGCGGGTCTTGAATGGCGAGTAGGTAATATTTATGGAAAATTAGTTTGGATCGTCGTGGGTCGTTTGGGGCTTGTTATGAGGCTGCTGGTTCATTAGGTTATGTATTAAATAACAGAGCATACAATTAAAGTTCCCTTAGCTTAATTAAAGAAGCACATCGTCGGAACTGTTTCAACTCGAAAAGAGTAATATTCATGCTCCAGAAGAAGTCCCCTAAAAAGCATTACCCCTGATACATTCCTGGGCTCTTCTCCTGGGACATGTCAATATATCTGCATTTACTATGAACAGTAGTATACAATACTTTCGTAGCTCTTGAATCAACCATCCCATTATACAAAAATCCACCCAAATATTCTTCATTAATCTATGAACCTGTTCACCCATTTTGAGACGAACGAGTTGAAGAAAAACACACTCGAAAATTCCTAAAAGTAGACCCCCCGAGATAGCCAGATCTGGTTCCAAACCATCACCAACTAACGCGCAACCACTGTACCTTCCATCATCAAAATGACCAACTTCACTGAATAACCCTGCAACGTGGGATCGTCTTTCGCCATCAAAGCTAACGCGTCCCAAGCACCCATTTCCCTTTTCATACTCGCAGCTCCATATCGGCCAGCTTCGTAAATCAGCATCGGCACCGATCGAAAGTCCGCGCGTCGAGTGGAAGGCTCGTTCGCGCGTCTCGTGCATAGGCGAAACGACGCGATTCGGTTCGCGTGTGCGCCGTGCACGCAGCCCGTTCTTCTACACGGTGTCCACATATGGCCGCCGTACCGGTCCGTCGTCTCTCCTGCCTCGTCTCGAGAGTCCTTGACGCCCACCCTGTGTGTACAATTCCTCGTCGTGCGTGTCCCACGACGTCTTCGAACGGAGACGAGCGATCCCCCTCGACTGCTTGCCCCGATGCTGGCAAACAGTGCGCGCGCCCATTGTACCAGGGAAACGGCGCCTTGCATAATTGACCGACGCTTTTCATCCCTCATCTTAGGCCCAGACTGTCACCGGACCCATTGTTCGAGGCTTTTGACGTGGCGACGGTCATCGGCAAAGTCGAAGGTCATCGGTTCGTTTGCACCCTTCTGGGCCCAGTGCTGCTGCACCGAGATGGAGGATTGGTGAGGCCCTTGCGGTACTGGGTTGGGTCGCTCCGAGACGTAGTTAGAGAGTCTAGACGAAATTGCTTGAAGGTGTGAAAGTTGATGGGCTATCTCTGCGATGAGGGTGGAATGTGTGATTAACGTTTTGGTGGGTTGGTGTTTGGACATGGGGAAGGAATTTGGAGACTTGGATTTGAAGATTTTATGGAATTCTTCAGTTCTTTTGGTTTAGAATTTTGGAGCCTTGGGAGTGTATGCAAAAGAAGCATATGCTTACAGTGTTTTTCGTATTAATTATGCCTAGTAAGTATTTCATGTAGGTGAATTTTTATTTCATAAATCGCCGAGAATTGTCTTCTGTCCCACAATTTGTAACATGTTCCCATGTTGCCCGTTATTTCCTACAGTTCTGTCGCTCTTTATCTTCTTGGTTACTGCTCTGCTTATCGGAACATTTATCATTGTCGCTGTGTATCTTGTATTTCTCCGTCTTCACTTCGTTCGGTTGGTCTGTCTTGCCTCATCTTTCAAGGTGTGATAAAAGTGTACGAAGGGAGTGAAGGCTGTTTACTGCTACAAATCTTTCGGAATGCTACATTTGTACAGTGTGCTATGAAATTTCGGTATTTGAAAAGCGTATTTGAGGATTTTATCGTGGAAAGGTTTGTTTAAACGCGAGCTGGTTATGGCCCTTCTCGGTGGAGTGAATTTTTTTTAGTCGTGCTAGGTAGGTGACCAAGGCGAGTAAAGAATACTAGTTTCCTTTATGAATTGTAATTATTATAGCAAACAATACTACCATTTGGCTATGGCCAGCAAAGACTTCTCGGAATAAAAATAAAAGAAATAGAAATGAATCCAAATAAAACTACGATCAATCGTGATTTGAGGCAATCGAGGGTCGATGAAGACGACAGACATCAGGGAATCAAGTCGTCTTCCTTGATTACCTCGGACCCATCGTTCCGGCAGGC
Organism: Calliopsis andreniformis; assembly: GCF_051401765.1. Lineage (NCBI taxonomy): Eukaryota > Metazoa > Arthropoda > Insecta > Hymenoptera > Andrenidae > Calliopsis > Calliopsis andreniformis. Next base: position 21,897,212 of record NC_135064.1, read on the forward strand.
GCGAACTTCGATCGATTCCTGGGAATCCTGCGGAATTCGCCTGTTTCTCGAAAGCTGAAGCACGAGAATGCCTTCAGCTTAGAGAAGTCAAGTTTCTTGTCGATCAACTTCCTCCTTGCTCGAGCTATCCACAAGTAGTGATGGTCTCAAGATATGTACGTCGAATCAGCTGAAATATTTTGGAAGTCTGTTGAATCAGTTGGAATTGCCCAAAATTACACCTTCGTCACAAACTTAATTTCAAAAACTTAAAGTAGATTTGTATAAATTACAGGTCTTGAAAATTATATTTTGTCACAATCTATTAGTATGAAGCCAGTATTTAAAAACTACATAAAATTCCCATTCCAAGTCCCACAGAAACATAACATAATTCCAGGCCACTAATTATATAACTAATTCACTTTTAAAATCCTCACACCTACTACATATTTCAACACTTCCAAAGAAATCAATCGTTTGAATATTCAAGAGTCGCCAAGCGCTTACCACATCCAAGAATCCCCATAATCTCAATATCCCCTCCAGCTCATCGAAGAATTCCAGCTTGAAGATCTCCGTGTCACCGAATTGTTCGAAAACTCTCGAGTCAGAGCCTCCAGCTGCCGTCGCTACCTCGCGGCTTCTTTCTCTCTTCCTCCTCTCCGTTTCTCCCTCAGTCGGTATGTTAATGTCATTCTCCCGAATCCCCTCGGCCCGGATTCGAGGTACTAGCCTGGCCAGGTTTTTCGTGTCGGGAACCATGTCGCTTCTAATTGACGAGTGGCGGACGTAGACGCGGGCCGAGGAACAACAGGATTCGTCCGTGCATTGGTGACATGTGTCCGAGGTGTCCGAAGCAGCAGTTCTGCCGTGTCTTATTATACGCTGGACACCCCGATATTTCGATGGATCGCGGCAAATGGCCGTGGCTTAGCCACCGACATCGGCGACGAACCCTGCTCGCAGGAAAAAGAGAGACGAGTCGGGGACCTTCGCGATATTTTACCCCCGAGGACCAAAGAAAACGCTGCCGCAGCGTTCGACGTGCCACGAATGTGTAGGGATTTGTAGCACGGACTGGATTTATCAAATGGCCCAGACTGCCATGTTTTGCGGCCGTGACAGGGAGCAGAAATCGACGTTTTACCGGGAGAGCGTGAAGAATGTTAGGGAAACAAAGGCTGAGATGTCGGGACTCTTCGAGACTCAGTTTCTTGTAGAAGGTAGCACGACTACTGTTCTTCTGGCAGAGCATTCCAAGACGTTATGAGAGCTGAAAGTATGGAGAACATTTTACAGCAGCAGCTACTGTGGGTGGTACATCGAACAATGTTGCCTAATCGATTTGCTGACTAGCTCCAAAACGAGAGGATGTAGATGGCTTCGGGTTGCAATGTAAGGATAGCTGAACGAGTCTTATTCCTATCTTTCCTCGAAGTGTTTACTTACAGTGTCACAGGAAGCTGCAATCTCTAACGAGCCACCTACGGCAGATTCCAATACCCCAAAGGGGACGAGCAACCGATTCCGTAGGAAGCTACATAATTCCTCGGGAAACGGTATAAATAGCGCGAGCTGGTCCATTAAACAGTCGAAAGTGGCAATTTCGCAGCAGGCCTCGCGATGCCAGGGGTGCGCAGAGACATCTTCATTGGATCGAGGGAGGAGGACTCGTCACCTTGATCCTCCCGAACAAAGAGGTCTGTCTTCGCTGCGTACTCGCGAGCCAGCAGGGAACTCGTTAATGACTCGAAAGAGGCGCGCTTGGAAACGACGGACAGGTATACCTTTGAAGGCGCTAGCCACGTGGGCGAATCCTGCCGTTTACGGATCTGAAGGATTCTAGCTCTGCGTATGTTCTAATAAGCTCCCTTGCCAGTCGTACACTCGCGAGAGGCTCACGACCGTTTCGTGCGTGGGAGAAAGAGAAAGAGGGACAGTGAAGCAGAGAAGTGGGAGAAAGGAGGAAGGAGGGAGAGGCTCGGAGTCAAGGGAAAACGATGGAAGGGAAAAGGCAGGAGAGGCAGAGCCGTGAAAAAGAGAAAGAAAAGGAGATTCGAAACGAGGAGTACTCGAATCGTGACGTCGCACGCCAAGTAGGTGTCAGGCGAAGTGGGTGTCGCTCCTCTGGAGAACGCGTCGTGGAGAGTACGCTGCAACGGTGACATCATCGGTCACGCAGTCAGCTGACTCGACTTAGATGGAGCGAAAGAACGGTGAAAAGTGCGTTTGAATAATTATTACTGTTGTCCGCGTAACCACTGTCGTCTCCCCTGCGGTACGACCTCAATAGCCGAACGGATGTCGACCTTAACGCAGCAACCCTTCCCCCGCAGACGGTCGCGTTTTTTCGCGGGATCGGAAGTGCGTTGGCGACGCACCTGATGCAACGCGCTGCAACACTTGCCTCCGTAGATTACGGGAAGTGACCCAAAGAAGCTGCCATTCTAATTCAACTTCTATTTCCATCGCGTCATAGTTTTACGTAATATCCAAGACAGACTAACCAACGTCTAAGCTGCGCTAGCTTCTAAGTTACATGAGTCGATAGGCGCGTAAAACTATGCAGCTTGGTTCGATATGCCAGGTACGTTGCACCGACGTGAATTTTTGGCCGTTGGCGTCGCGTCAAGTGGAATTTGCTGATATAAAGATTTGATAGATTCTGTGAAACCTGTTTCACTACAGGAAGTTGATGGAAATGAGCGCCTTCGTAGCTACTATGAGCTCCAGTGATGCACATAGTACTGAGATATTCATCATTCTCTACTTATGTATTATTAACACTATCACTTCTTATTGTTAGCTACGTCTAGGCGGTAATAGCAACTCCTTACGCTACATACCTCACTAGATACAATACACTTTCTTCCTTCATAATCTTAGAAACTTCAGAATTCAGACCCAAGAGTGGCAACAGATGCTACTGCTCCTATAGAAATGCAGCAAGGTTGACCGCTACGAAATCACTACTATATACAGCTGGCAAATCGACAGACAGAAAGAATGCAGATTTGATCCATCCTAGTGAAATAGGTCAGCCTAGTCAGACACAATCATACAGTCGAGCCACATGAGCTTTCATTGACCCAATCGGTGATACAGGTAGGGTTAAGTGGCAACCCAAGTACCAACTTGCCAGCCGTACACAGCAGACCTAGGTTCATTCTTCCTAGTGATAGAAGCGAAGTGGGCCAACGTTGGCATCTCGATCCGTTAGTGGACCCACGGCGAATCTCGTCGCAAGAAAAGAGGACGGGTACGGAGAATACGGGGCCGATAGTAAATTCAAGTGAGACATTGTCCTTCGATCCCTCGGTATCGAACAGGGTGGTCCACCATGGAGCGGTGCTCGCCGTTCCGTCGCATTCCCATTGCCCGTATAACGAGCTCTGAGGGCGCGCGCGCTCCCATCTCCGCTCTCTCTCCGCCTCTCTCTCGTCGCTCCTGGGTGTTCCACGCGTCAGGCGAATTGTATCTTCGCGGGGAGTGATCCCTAACCTGAATAAATTGCATTTCATTGCCCGCTGCGTCGCCATTTGCCGGTTCACCGACGGACGACTCCTTGATGATCTAATCAGGGGACCGAGCAAGGTGGTTTCTTTTTCTTTGCCACGGGGGTGAGGGGTTTCCATTGATGTCCTCCGTTTACGTGGATTTCCGACGTGTGGCTCAACAGACGAGACCAGCCCCTTTTTCGTCGATTCCGATGGTTTTTCGATTGGCTGGCCGATCCTTCGATTGGGGCCGCGAGATTCCCTGAACTTGGGTACCGTGGTTATTAGGGGAGTGATTGTATGTTACTTATGAGGGATGCGTTTTGAGATTGAGCTACGTGAAGTCGATTGAAGGAAGTTTCCAGAGTATTTCAATGTTCTGTAGTATACTTAATAATGAGGATGAGATATGATAGGAGATTTGTCATTGGAAGGAGCTGCGTGATCCATGGAGACTGACCTATTGATCAAGTTTAGTTTTGGGTAATAATTGTTAAATAGAGGTACTTAGCGTTTAGCTGTAAATGATTGCTAAAGATTTAATCACTTTTATTGGGGTGGAACTTTAGGGATTTCACACCTACCCTATACTAATAACACCATAACTGAAGCTTTATTTCCATGTCAGCATAACACAGTTATACCCAATCCTTCAAAAGTCTATCACACCTCCAACAATAGCGAACTCTGACATTTCTCTGCTCCTATCCCTCTTACAACTGGTGCTAGAGAACTCGAGTGACCTCGGAGACAGTAGTCCACTCAGCGTGCGTGTTTAGCGCCTCTCGCTCGCAGTGACTCATTTAAGCGACGAACGCAACGAATGACAATTAGGAATATTGAATCAAGGCTTTCCATGCCGCAAATCAAGGGATCGCTGCCGATGCTCGGTTCTCACGCCGCGAATCTCGCACCGATCTGCCTTGAACGGAGCGCTAGCTCGTGTTAATGAAGCAACTCGAGCCTAGAATCCGCGACGACAGCATTCTCCGTACTCGAAATATGCATGCGTTGCGAATAAACGAGACCTCTCACTCTTGCTGTCAGACAGTAGCCAGTTTTGGCTCGTGTTACGTGTTGTTTCGCGCGTTCTTTCCGCTGGTTTCTGGTGGCCAAGCGATTGAGCACGGAACGAATTGTCCTGCGTTGCGTGAAGGACCGGTAATTACCGACACCTTGCTGCCTTCATTAGCTTAGATATTTCGCTGCCGAACGGGATTTTGTAAGAGAAAGTGTGTAATTAAGGAGTCACTGATTGCACCCCACAGAAAATGATAGATTGAAGTTCCTTTTATGAATAGTTTATGGGTTACGGATAAATAGGTAATGGAATGAAGATTGCTGTATTAATCTTCAGTTTACGTGAAGGGGGAAGACAGATGAAATAATAAGATATTTCTAGTGAATTAAATTTTTTCAAGCTAAGTATTTTTTTCTTTTAATTATGCAAGGATTTCATTCACTATTTAGTACTTACACTTAAATTTTATTTCGCTGAATAAGCAGGACAATGGATAGAATAATTTTCTCTTCATTCCTCTACACAAACTTTACAGTTAATCTTCACAGAAGGAGCAATGCACAGACAAGTTTGAAATCATGTGAACGACCAGACAAAACGCGAATATCTTAAGGCTAAATAGAAACAGCAGACTGTTGAAAACGAATTCGATATCTAGCTATCAAAATCAACGATTCAACGACCTGCCTCTAAACGGTGAGAGTCGCTAGGATGCATCTGCGGGTTATTAATTGCAAGTCACGCGTGCTCTTCAAGTAGAAAGGAGGAGCACTAAGAAGAAGGGGACGAAGGAGGGTATGGATAGTAGGGGTAGAAATTCGATTCTCATTACAGATATGGGATCATCGAACAAGATGATTGGAACTTTAATGGAACTTTGATTGTATTTCGTCGGAGAAAAACGCGCGCAGAGGCGCGATGAACGAGGAAAAAAGTTGCAAAAAAGAGAAGGGACAAGGGAACGTGGAAGATGCTGGACTAAAAACAGACGATCATCGATATTATCGTCAGCACTGTGAAGGCGAGAAGCAATCGTAATTATTGCCCTTATTAACCCTTGAGGAAGATTGATATAGTTTGTAGAGTCGGTTGGGTCTTTGAAACCAGTCTCTGACGTGTGCTCGCTTCCTAATGATAAATTAACGATATTACATTCTGCTTTGAAATAAAATGCGCTTTCTAAATGTATAAGCAGGTTTTAAAAAAGTAGTTTCATTTCATATTCTGAATTCTTCTTACTTTTTTCTTTATTTTTACGTACTGAATTCATCCCCAAAGTTTTGCCTACAAGTTGTGGAACTCACTGTAGCTCTTAAATACGAAAATATGCAACAAAGTGTTAGCATAGTTAATTATTGGTACTACTAGAATCGCCATCCTACTTGCAAGAAGGAGTGGAATTACTAAGTACCTAATCTACAGAATATCTGCACCTCATTTCCCTTTGTATACTTGTTATACAATACCTTAGCAAACCTTGCACGTGATTTTATCAACAACTAAACCACCTACCAGTGCCACTCACTAAACCTATTCTCATGTCAGCACTCGATAAGACACCTCTCTGACCAAACCTGCTCTATAAACCATACACAGAAAAACATGTTAAGCTGAAGTTATAGAAGTTTCTTGTAGAATTTACAGAAGTAGTCTAACAGGCCTGATTAATAAAGTCAGTAAGAGTCGACTTTATAGATTTAACAAAGCTGTTAAATTGTAAGCCGCGCTCACTGTAGTCAAGCAACCTTTGACAATTTTACACAAGTCTGTAACAAATCCTACACAAGTCTATCTTTCTTAAATCTACTCAGGAGACTACTGCAAGATCTGTTTGCCCATTTTTCCCGTGTACGAGCCATGCAACAATAGTCCCCGAATCATGCCACTATTTCATATATACAGTATCCACATACATAGTACAGTCTGATAGAACCTCATGCTAAACACAGCACGACAGTCAAAGTGTTAAACGGGCTTGTTCGAACGAGCTTCTGCATTCTCCTGTCCGTTCTTGTCGGCGGGATCACGAGCATCAGGCGGCGAGAACCGCGGACAGGCAGCGCGACTGCCGTTGACGCGACAATGGTCGATTCGTTACTTCGCACTCGGTAGCCTCCAGCAGAGACACAGACGGCGGAGGAGAGGCTGACGGAGCCGGGAAGCGCACGCAGGACGCGCGATCTGCGATACGGGCTGTCTCTGGGCGCTCCATTTGTCTCCGTAGAGGCGGCCGCCGCCGCGGCTGCGTTTCGCTTCGCTGCCAGGAACGGTTCCCAAGAAACGAGCCATGGAAAAATGCGCGGGGCTCCGACCATTTCTGGACTACGCGCCCATCAGTCGATCAGCGGCCTTTATTCGGAGCAGCCTGGCCCTTTCAGGCATCTCCGCCGCCAGGGGAGATCGCGATATAGGAGGATGGAGGTTTGGTAGTCGAGATTATGTTGAGTCGAAGTTGAGGACTCGGTGGGAATGACTTGTTGGAGGTTTTCAGAATTTGGGTAGAAGGATGGGGAAATATGAATAAGATTGAGGAGAGTGAAACCGTGGTCAAGCTTGAGGCTATGAGACGAGGAGACGAGAGTATTGTTGAGAGATCAGGAGATGGTGTCTGGAACCAAGCAGATCTGCAGTACAATTTCTGGGAATCATATCCTGAGCCCTGAAGAGTATACGGTTGATGCAGATGAAAGGATTAGGATTTGGAAGCAATAATAGTTTTATGGCAAACTCTGCTGGCAATGAAATCGACCGATGGTTCTTGAGTATGGGTGGAATGCAGAACGACTCACAGACGACATTCTTTCTCTAGATGTTGAAGTAAGCGCAAGCAGTGTAGGGTTCGTGGAATCATTTGATTCAATCAAGTCTTCTTAATCAAGGTATGGAGCACAGCCTGATGGATGCTATATTATGGTATCACTGTACAAAGTAACTCCTATTTGTGCCTTTGACAGAGAGATTTCGAGTACTCAATCAGTAGCATTCATGACTTTGAAGTAAGGAAGTAGCGTTTCACAACACATAGAGTGTACTGTATTGGAGCATATTGGAACTCAAGGAAACAAATAAATTAACAGGATATATTCAATATTTGGTGCATCGACACTTTACAAAAGATACGCTAGCATCAAAAACACTGAAAAATTTATGTTCTAACAAAAAAACATTAATACTAATACCTGAGAACTAAAAATACCATCACAATTACGTAGATGTTACCACTTTTCCCCTATCATTAACTCTTCTCACATTTGACCATATTTGCTATTCGTTATCACGGTCACCCATACTCGGTACCAACGCAGAAACTCTTAATTAAGCCGACAGAAGGCTCCAGATAATAACCGATCGCGTGATATTCATCGATCGCCGGAACCCAATGCAGCAATTTAGATAGGCTCCTCTTCGAAGACAGAGCTGTTCCATTAGTTCTGTGCGTTTTAACGAAGAACGAGGAGAGGCAAGGGGAGTTCGTCTCCATAGAGCGGGTTTTACAGCTGCGACTACCGGGTGTAAAACGTTCCGAGAGAATGTCTATCGGCGGTAACGTTTGTCGAGGGCTTGCGGTGAACAGGCCGCAAGACGTATAAACGGTGAACAGGATGGGACAGCCGAGACACTCTTGGACGGCGGCCTCCAGGGCTCACAAAGCAATTATCCCATTACCCCGTGGTGAACCAGGCGAATTACGCTAATATATCGAAGACGCGTTGCGAGCTGCCTTCCCTCCTCCGCAAGGAAGACGCTGGGGGCGAGGGAGGGCCGAGGATTCCTCTTGCTCGCTATAAAGTAATGGATTTACAGCGGAACGACGTATCAATACGCGCTCAATTAGCGCGCTGGGCTGGATCGTTAAGAAGTGTGGACTTTCCTCGACTCTGCGACTAGTGGATATGGACTCTGACAGGTTGGAGCTGGGGATGAGCAGACGGGATTCATGTGAAAGTACTTGGGCTTTTGCTTTGATGGGAGGTAGGAGATAGAAATGAAAACGACTGTGATAAATTTTGATTAGATCTGTGCACGGTTTTAATACCTTCACAGTCAGTCGAGAATTTACTGGTTCACCCCTATATGCAGGTAAACGAGACAAGCTTTGGAAAATTAAATCTCTTCAAATATTCTGACGAGTCTGACTGGTACACTTTTATGATACGTTCGTTGTCGATTACGCGCCAACGCGTGATGAATCTATGTATAAAGTTGCATGGCTGGTAATTTGAGATAGTCTGTCGTTTCAGATCGGCAGCGAAGGTAATAATATTATAAAAGAAAATTGTACACGAAAGAGTTAAGACAGAGACTGTCTCTTTTATCAAAAATATAAGAAGAACGTAATGAAAATATTATTGTCAGATATCGTTAAAATTGCTCTTGATCTACATGCCTATACCCATACCATAAGATTATAAGTGTATTAAAACTGAATTACCTTAACGCGATTTTATATTCAAAGATCAAGAAAAAGGACATCTTTAAAATACCTACTTCCATCTAACATACATACACCCTAAACAAATTAAACAAGCCTTCGCTAAGACCTGAGCTTCAAAAGTTTCCACGCGATAACAACTTCTGCTTAGAACTCTCGTACAAACCCATTAACAAAGAACCTGGACACTCAATCCCCGGATTAAACCCGTTTCCACGAGATAGACACGGATGGGGACGTAAGGCTCCTTGATGTTTCTATAATTTTGCGACTTAAACATGTCCCACGGAACGATTTCGTCGTCGTTGCGCTTGCACGCTCGACGATGGCATTCCTCGGTCCCGTAAGCGGATTAGCTCTCACCGAGCGACGCGATTTCGCGACTTTATCTCTTTCGCCTGTCCCCCTGTCCCTTCGACGTCTCTTTTTCACCCCAGCGTCCCCCTGCTTTCAGATTCTTTTCCTTCGATCGGATTAAGCCGCGAAATCGGTCGACGTGGTGGGGCAACACACGGAAAACGTGAGCGGATTTGCAAGACGCAGTGGAGCGCGAGGTGGCGCGAAACCAGGCGCGCAAAGTGTCCACCTTGTTTCAAGCGAACGTGACTCCGAGTAGCTTTCGAGAATGCAGTCGATTCGAGGGATTATGGCGAGGCAGATATCGCGAAGATCGACGGGAACGACCGTGAACTCGAGCCTGTCCGCGGACGCAGAAAAAATAATTAATCCGCTGTGGCGCGAGCAGAAATGGGAGAGGATTACGAGCGGGTAGAAAGCGAAGCAGGAGCAGAAAGAGGCTGTAAAACGAGGGAGTGGGGAAGGAGCTTTGGAGATATCTCGCTGGACCGTCAAGCAGGATTATAATTTTCGATTAATAAAGGCCTCGTAAAAAGCGCGCGTGATCGATTGGTCGTTCGTGCGGCTATGCAAAATAAATCCTGGAATATGGAGTTGGGAAGAGTGAGATGCTTGCGTGACGCAAAGCCTGTGTTATTTCTTGGTGAATTTCTCGAGATCTATTTAGAACAAAAAATCGTGCTCTATCTTGAGAATAGCTTCTTCGGTGATGGATTTTAGAGAGTAGTGAAACCAGAATTCCTTCAGATTTTAGTTCGTAAATGGATATCAGAATCTCAGGCGCAGGAGATTCTTGTGACTTCTCCAAAACATAGATTTATAGCTCACAGTTTAAGTTTAGGTCCAGAATGTAAAATAAAAACTTTCCCAGGTTGTAAAACTCAACGTCGATATCTACTAATTTCGATTTCATTTAATTCACAATTTTTGTTTCGCAATCAATTTTTCTAACACACTGTTAGTTTCGAAGAAACTTCGAAGCTAACAATAAATCAACTCTAAAGGTTTTACTTCCTGGAAGCAAACGCTTAATAAAATTCCTACGCCTCAGAAATATGCTGAAAGCGCGAAGGTTCTTAATTTATTCTGTGACAACGCTTGAAATAAAAACCTACACGTAGCAGTAAGGAAAATCCCTGAGTCGAAGGCCAAAGTTCTCGTAAATAATTTATTAAACGACGTATTGAACGCTCGCGGTAGATGCCCGATGCGCTACCGGATTCCAGATATCGAAAGTGAAACACTAGAAATGCGTGGAGACTTTGAGACAGTCCTCGAAGGGGAATCGATGATTCGCGATAGGTATGAAAGGTCAACGACGCACGCTGTGAATAAAACAAAAGCAACGTCGGCGAGGTGCATAATTAAAACAAACAAAGAATGCTCGGAAGCGCAGAATCGTCGAGTAGTGGGGCCTTGTCGTCCTTGCCGAGCCCTGGATCTCGTGCACGACTGAAACCACTGCCTGTCAGCGTGAAAAATGGAGTCGACACTTGGTGGAAAGGAAGTTTCTCTGCTTAAAGAAATGTTTAAAAAAACAACAATTAAGAAGGCTTGCAGATTTCATTAAAAATATATAAAAATATTGTTCTCTTCAAATTTTTAACCATAATCTGATAAAAATTTCTTCTTATCATTTTGGCGAAAAAACGTTTTGACGCATGTATAAAGTTTAATAAAATCTTTCATGTCCAAAAGTCAGGAATACGCAATTGATCGTCGAACTATTAAAACAAGACAGACTAATTATAAAACTAATTTTAAATTGGTAATTTAAATTCGAAAGCTACTTTACTCTTCACAGAGCGCAACGCAGTGAAATGCATCCGCGTTATCATCGATGACGAGCACCGTGCCTGGGGATCCGGGTCCACAGTGATCGTAACTCGAATGCTTTTACGATCACAATACACTAGCTTTGTGTGATACTCCCTCGTTGTTCCCGTTACGGTCGACACATAGGAATGAAAGTATTATGCAAATCGTGCGCGGATTTTTCAGCATTCCGTTTGAAACTGTAACCGTAGATGAGAGTCATTAGCGGAGGGAGGTCCTGACTGTCCAGGGTATTATTGTTCTCTGAAATCCAGCCAGAACTAGCGTGGAAGCTTACCATGGACTCGTAAAAGACAATGCCTTGTTACTTAAACTCCGCGATAATTAAGACTCCTATCCTATTCACGAAGAAATGATTACACACTCTGCTTCGAATCCTCTAAATTGGATGGATGATAGCCTAGCCTCGAGTTTCATCGTCACTAGGCTACTTGTTCATATTTCTATGTCCATACCTTATTCTGTGTCCTTGGATTAAAATCGTTTATAAAAACAGGGCTTTTATACATAAACTGAGGTATTATTTTTTTTAAATTCAATTTTATGTATTAACATGTAAAACTAAAAAAAGATATTACACTTTCAATAAAAATTCTCTTTTTTTAAAATTGATTTCAATCAGAAGGTACAGAGATACGAATAAGTACCTTACATCTCCTAAAACTGTAGAATGTATCCAAATCATAACACAAAGTTGCACAAAGGACCCGTGACAGTCACGTGCGAAATCCCCCCTGCCACTTGACTCTCTGAAGGCGATTCAAAGGTCCCTGCTCACACCCTAAATCCCTAGTGTCAGGCGATCGATCTTCCTCCCCGTCCAATCCTTTGAATATCAGGAGCTTGGAAAGCTTAGCTGGTGCCCAAGGTCGAGCGGGAAAAGCCAGCGGGGCATCTCTTCCGCCGACTGGATGACCGATGGACAGACGAAGAGGGCCGTTCCCGGATATTTATAACAGACCGCGAGCAACGGCACGATAAATCAAATCCAGGCCCCGACCAGGGATGAACCGGACCCTCGTGGGGTCAGATCAGCTTTCGTTACGACGCAAAAGGAAAGGGGGCTCACCTGAGAAAGAAAAAGAATCCACGGGGGGAGAGCTGGACCACGAAGAAGGACGCTGAGGGTCGTGATGAATGCCAGGCTGCGAAGGAGCCTTGGGTTCATCTGCATTCCTGAATATGAACGATGCTACTCGCTGCTCTCGATAATCAGCGAGCCTTATCGCGCTCATTGTTGCTCGTACCATTCGCAGTTGTGAATCTTGCGAGTGGTGAACTCGCAATGACTCGACTAGAGAATCCTCTCTAGCGTTCTTGGTATCATTAATCTAGCTCTGTCATTACCGCTAATTTGCTACAACTCTCAGTCCTGGATTAATTGAATAATGCACTGTATGAACAGTTTCGTGCACAGTGCTGAACAGAGGTGCTAATTCTTTTCGCTTGGTTCTGTGCTTCGTAGGAACTCAGTCAGTGATTCTATTCAATGTGAAATTTTCATTCCCACTGGTTCAGTGTTTCAATGTTAACTGAAATGTTCCTGCTTGCTGTGGTACCATTTCATAATAACAAAACTACCCTCATTCTGGATCATTATCTAACCTTCTACCACTTACAGTTTTCCTTATCGCTGCCATTAAACTCTCTTCGCTGAGTATCGCTCTTCGCGAAAGTCCTTCAAATCCAAGGCTCCGCTACCGTGACAGCTACTGAAGAGGCTATTCGGCATAAAGAATCGACGATTTCATGGTGGCTAACAGGGCTGACTAGCCTATGAAAGAGGAACGTCACCCAGCCTATTAAATCACGAAGGTGATCGCCGCCGCTGGGAAAGTATTCGCGAAGTCAGCGACGGTATGCGCCATCCGTGTAAGCATCGATAAAGCTTCGCTTAACCTCGGCCTGTCAGGGCGCATTACTTCGAATGACTGGCAACCTGCCAGAACGGGGTTATGTGCGCAGCGAACGCGTGTGTAATGACGGGTTTCGAGACATGGCACGAACCAACGGCGCCCTCAATGATGGCAGAGCTCCACCCAACGCGGGCTGCTTTTCGCGTTGGAGGGCTCCGAAATTGGTGGCCGACGCGGATTCGAGTAATGACGGGTATCGCGTCGATAGCTTCAACTGCTGGATCGAAGCGGCCTCGGTAATGCGCACCACCGTAATCACACGCGCTATCCTATCCCAGGACCTTGGGAAAGATTGAAACGTTCGCTCTGTGATGCTCCTCCGATTTGCTGGATGCATTTTGTTTTTATTGCTTGCTCGCTGGATTATGGTGTTATTTGGATTTTGTGGCTTCGTATAGGTATGTACTACGTGATTCTTGATTGATTTCAATTTTCGATTCGTCTTACTTGGGATGCACGTGAAGTTGTTACGTGAATATTCGAGAACTTTGATCATTATAGAAAGAGAAAGCTAAAGATGGTAGATTGCAATGTTCTAGAGGATAGAGATTTTCAAACCTTATAAAATAAAAGTATTTGAAAATTTAAATATAGCGGAATTCAAAGATTTAAAAATTTAAATATAGGGGAATTTAAAAATTTAAATATAGAGGAATTTAAACATTTGAAAATTTAAATATTTGACAATTTGAAAATTTGAATATTTGAATATTTGAATATTTGAATATTTGAATATTTGAATATTTGAATATTTGAATATTTGAATATTTGAATATTTGAATATTTGAAAATTTGAATAAATAAAAAGGGGGTAAATATATAAATATAATCAATCAGTCCTCCTCAATAGTAGGGCTATCGAGTGTTTTTCATTAAAGATGTTAATTAGAAGAGGCTTCAAACGGTTCATTCCTGTTCGACTTGGTTAACGAACGTATCAGATACTTTACGAGGTGCAGAAGAACAAGCCCAGCACGAGGACCAGGAGAGTTTCGGCTCCTCCAGATACCTCGATTGTAAACGAGACTCGGGCACGGGTTTCCTCCTTCATGGCCTGTTAGCTCCGTTCCATTCTGCCTCTCACTGGCCGCTTCCCGAGTCTCTCTCGCTTCGCCACGTTCTTTCGGTCCCATTTTACCCTCGGGGCTCCATGGCCTCGTTCCGAGACCATTGTCCGCGCCGCGTTTTAAGATGCCGCCGCTGGCTTTAATGAGAATTTTAATTACCCAATCCTGGACCACTCTCATGGGATACCGTTCCTTGTACTACGCCCGGGACCAAAGTAGCCGACTACTCTTGCGTAAACAACATTGAAAACTTATGCCTTGTCACTCTGTTGGCCCTACCACGACCTGGGGGTGTCAATTACCCGCGAATACGCGAGTAAATCGAGCTGGACGAACGTTCATGCGCTCTTTGTGCGAAAATTCAATTGGAACTGACTCGCTGATCGATTTCTTTCACGGATATAAACAGTAATGTCTTTTGTCAATAAAGAAGTGCCTTTGAAATATCACATTTTACGTTTTTTAAAAATTGTATATTTACTTGTATATTCGCAGCATTGCAACTTTAAAACAATATCTCACAAAAAGTACAATAGAATAGCAAAAGGAAAAAAAGTACATCAAAATCTGAGATTACGAATGTTTAACTTTTTAAACTGTTCGGTTTAAAAATATACAAAATTTTCATATTTTTAGTGCGCAAAATGACCACATAAAACACTAAATATTTTACTATTGGAGTCTCATTTTCTAATATTGCACGATACATTAAACGATTTTACCATTATCGTATTTACCTTTGAAGCGTTGCAACCAGGACGAATACAGGATTTCCTTATCCGATCGTTCTACAGCATTCGTGAACAGCACGTTTCCTTTATCAAATTTTTGGATAGTTGTCGGAGTTGCATCATTTGTCTTTTCCTCGTGGTGCTTTTCATAAAATTCTGTGTTAGAATAATCCGTAGATATGCTCGTTCCAATATTCGACGATACCTGGGCCACAGTGTCCAGCATTGATGATTTTGCTCCTGCAGGGCCTATAGGGGTGCCAGGCAGACCACCAGAGCCTGTACTGCCTCCACCCTTATTCGATGGTTTTCGTCTTACAATTGTATTTTCCTTTTCTGGGACAGCCTCCGAACTTACTTTCTTCCTATTTAGATCGATGATATTTTTCAAGCTATCCTCATTTCTGGGATAATACTCGATAGACTTCTCAGATGATGACGTTTTTATGACGCCTAATCTCGTGTCGAATCGAGAGGGAGATTGTTTCGTTATAGGACTATCATCTTTCGTTTTCTTCAAGATTGGCTTCTGTGGAGGAATGCTACTTGCTCTCCCTAATGATGAGGACCTATCAATAATAGGCGTTTTTCTATCACTGGCGCTAGTAGAGCGAACGATTGTCCCCTCAAATGGTGTCTTTCGTGGTGATTCGGGCAACTTTGGATCTTTCTGTGTACTCAATTTCTCAGGAATCTTCGATCGAGATGGCGTAACAGTGTCCTGAAGAGAATTGCCTTCTGTTTTATTCGAAATTGATGACTTCGATGTGCTCGCTAAATTGGTGGTGCCTGTCTTTACTAAGTTTTCAGGAGACGATTTTGTACGAGTCGTATTTTCCACAGCTGCTTTTTTTGTTTTCATATTTCGTAACACGTTACGTATTATATCTGCGTTATTCTTCTCAGAGTCTGTGGTTTTTGAAATCGGTGGTTTCTGCTTCTGTAAATTGTCAGCCTTTGGTGTCTCCTTAGGTTGAACTGTCGTCGACTGGTGTTGAACCGTATCAGACTTGTTCAACTTCTTTACTTCAAAGGTTGGTTTCCTCGCTGAATGTATAGTCTCTGTATCAACTACTTTCACCACTGATATGACTTTAGGCTCCATTGGTGTTTCTTTCTTGATTGGTTGTACCTTCGTGTCGACTATCTTTTCCTGCGTTGGTACCTCTTTAGGTTCTCGTAACTCCTCTTTCTTCACCGATAGTATCTTTTCCGCCTCAACTATCTTTTCCTGGGTTGATACTTTTTTAGGTTCTGTCAACGTCTCTTTCTTCACCGAGAGTACCTTTTCCGCCTCAACTATCTTTTCCTGGGTTGATACCTTTTTAGGTTCTGTCAACGTTTCTTTCTTCACCGAGAGTACCTTTTCCGCCTCAACTATCTTTTCCTGCGTTGGTACTTTCTTAGGTTCTGCCAAAGACTCCTTCTGCACTGGAGATATTTTCTCTGACTCGACTATCTTCACCTGAGTTGACACACTTTCCGGTTTTGTTAGCGCTTGTTCCTTCACCGAAGACACCTTCTGGGGCTCAACAATTTTTACCACCGCATCCTTCGTCTCAGTAGCTGGTACCGTGACAACTTTGTCTGAATCAATTTTGATGGATGGTTTAGGTACAACAATAGGAGTCTGTTTGAACTTCACTGGCGATTTTCTCGAGGGCACTGTCACGCCATAGTCAATCAACGTGCCGTCCTTCCTCTTCTCGATCGGCTTCATGGACTTTAGGATTTTCTTAAACCTCTGATCCTCTGATTCGTCCACGCTCTCACTTCGTCTCGGCAAACTCTTTTCGACTGTTCTGTCTGTCTTGTCCTGTTTTCTCCCCTTTGTGAGCTCCAAACTGGACTTAGCTGAAACACCAGCGGATTTATTAACAGGTTTCTCTAAATTTGTTTCTTTGAATATCGTTTGTGAATTCTGTACGTTTGCCTTTCCCGCCTGCTGCGTGCTCCCCTGACGCGACGTAGGATTCTCTTGCGTGTCTGCCTTGGCATCTTTCTCGACCTTGGAAGCTTTAACTTTCGACGCACTTGTTCGTTGTTGCTCGACGTCCACGCTCGTCTTCGACGGAGTCTTCCCTGCGTCCGATTTCTTCTCCATCTCCACCTTGTGAGGACTCACCGAGACGTACTTGATGACTTTGGGCGAATGTGGCACAGAAGCTGTTGCATCTAACTCCTTCGTGACGACAGTAGTCTTTCTGTCGTTGTTTCTGACGAGACGGTACCTCATCTTCGCCTTCGTATACTTCAAAGTTTTTACATTAGGTGTGGGTTTGGCTGCCATCCTCTTCGAGGGACTTCTCACGCGGACAACTTGAAAATTTGAGTCAGAAGCTTCAACATTCCCCTCCTTTTCTTCAACCAGCGCCTTCTTCGTTGATACATCCTTCACGGGAGCTGCAGGCTTCAAAGATTCAACAGAACTGCATTGCTGCTCGTAGATGACACCAGGACTCAACTCCTGCTCCAGTCTTTTCACCACATTGTCAACTGATTTATTCGGCTCTAACTTCACCACGTCTTTCACCATCTCAGATGCACTCTTGTTATTATTATTCTTTTTCTTGATCTTCTTGAAGGACTCCTCAGAAGACCACCATGGAATCGCATTAGAAGGAGTTCTATCCTGGTTGTTTTTATTAAAGTTCGGCGCCTCGATATTTATCGTTCCTCGTGAAGTCGGATTCTGGATCGGTGTCTTCCCATCCGAAGTGACGTTGTGCAGCATCGCAGCACCTGTCTTCACAGAAGCAGGCTTGTTCTCTGCAACATTAGGCATCGTTTCTTGATTGGTTACTAACTCACGAGCATCCAACGCCAAAGAAGAGTTATCTCTTTGCGTTACGCTCTCTTCTTGTTTCTTCACGGTCGCAAGGGTTGGAGTACTTGCCTCGCTCTTTGTGAAACTGGGTGTAAATACAGTGCGCTGTTTCGGGGGACTAGGAGGAGGTACTGGGTTTGGTGTGGTGCTAGTCTCTGTCTTCATTCCAGTGTCTCTGGGATGCTGGACTCGTGGCTCGTTGAACTTCGCTGCTATTTGAAGGTTCAACACAGGCGTCGCGTTCGTCGCCGTCTTGGTCAGGGTTGACGCGTGCTCGCTTATCGCCCTTTCTTTCGACGATGGGATCCTGATCTCCACCTTGTCCATGGAGCTAACTACATCCAGCTTATCTGCCCTCGCGACGATGCTCTTTAGTTCAGACACTGGCTTCCCATTGATGGAGAACTCGATCTGCTTCACTGGCACAGTGTTCTCGCTGATGGATATCTGCATCGAGCCGAAGTCAGAACGCATATTCATATTGCTCGCGTTCGTCTTGCCAACTTTGCTATTACTGGAAGAAATCACGACGGAGAGCTGATCTTTAGCGCCAGCCTGTTTTGCTGCAAGCTCGTCGACGTTGATGGACACCACGGATTCATTTTGCGAGGGTGTCATCCTCAGCTCTATCTGGGGCTGTTTTGATGTACTCGCAGAAACGTTTGTTGGTGTTTGTGGTGTAGTTGGTGGGGTAGTCGGAGAAGTCGGTTCACGACTGATGTACTGTGATATGGGGTTCGTTGGTTTGTTGGTACTGGAAGTCATTTGCGGTGTTGCAGGTCGCTTGGTATTGGTAGTTGAGGGTTTATTAGGTACTTGAGGGTTTGAAGGTTTCTTGCTGCTGCTGGACATTTGGAGATTCTGAATTGGCTCGTGAGCCACTATTGGCTGAGGGATCGCTGGACTTTTTTCTGATCTAGGTTCCTTCCATGTTGTGCCTTGCATGCTAGATTCCAACTCTTGCAACTCCTCCATCTCGAAACTTTCATTCGTATTTTCATGGTCTTCTGACTTCGAGAACATTGTTTTCTTGTCTTCGATCAGCCTCCTGTGTGCTTTGACTACTCTGTCCAGCCAGTCAGCTCGCTCATTCACTGACTGTAGTATCCATCTGTCATTCATGTGACTCTCAGAGGCCTCCTTCGTCGCGGTGACTAGCTTCAGGTCATTTATTATATCTTCCACTCTCGTTATCCAACCAATTTGCTCTTCTGCTTCCACGTCGGTCTCCCCAACCTCACTTAAGCTTCTGGATTTACCCTTCACCACTTTCGACACAGCATGTGACGTTTTGTTATCAACCTCTTTAGCATCCAGAAACGTCATTGAGACGTCATCAAGCTTTGTGGACACGTTGCGTCTAGGTACTAAGGTGTTGTTATTTGCATATACACTAGCGCCTAAGCTCAGTGCGTTGCTATACTTCTCTATCATCGAAGCGTACGACGATGTCCTGTCGATTTCGTTTTCTCCAAAATTGAATAAGACACTTCGATGATCGTTTCGACAGTCGTAGCGAGTCGTGGAGACTCCACTGCTGAACTTTGCGTTCTGCTGAACAGTCCCATGAGCACGGAGGGTCGTTTTCTTCGTTGCCTTGTCCTTAGCCATCTTCAGGGACACCAACGACGCAGTGCTAAAGGGACTTCTGTGGATTCCATTGATCATGGTCAAACTGTCGCCGTATTGAGAGTGCATTTTCTCATTGTAACTAGCAATTATCTGGGCGTATGATCGAGGTTCGTCATCAAGCAGAGTTTCAATTGCGCCCGTTTTATGAAACTTCGAGGTCTTCATATATCTCACAGAATCTGTCTCTTTCTCGTTATGTCTCTGTGCAGAACGCTTCGCAGGAGGCGGTTTCGTGAACTGATCAATCGAGTTGCGACGTTTGTGAATCCCTTCCACTGATCCATTTCTGTCCAAAGATTTCTTCGAGGAGCCCGATTTTGGCTTGTTTCGAAGCACGCTGATCGCTTTAGTTTTCAGTTGCGCTTCATACTGAAGATTTACGCAATCGGTAGGCTTTTCTGTTTCGTGCAAGAACGCTTGGCTTGTCTTCAATAATCGTACTTCGGAATGGTGTCTCTTGTATAGACCTTTGAGAAAATGGTTGATTAATGCCAGAGTATCTTTGGACGTAAATCTTTTTATAAATTTTTCATTTTTGAAAGGATATTAGAATTCATAATTTTAGGAAATTTAGTGAATTTAGAGTTCTAAGACTCTTAGACTAAATGCTTCAATGTCTCAATAAATTTTCAATTTCCAAAAATCGCTTCCAATATCAGATAAAGCTTACTACTTCTTTAACGTGTTAAGAATATATTATTTGAAAACTTACCTGGCGAAACAGGATGAGGGACATGTATACCGAGTACATATTTCAGACGGTTCATTCTTCTATTATAATATGATTTCGTAAAAATTCAAGATCGACTGATATTATTTTACTACATCGACTTCTACTCGTACAATTTTGAGATCGGACCGAGGAAGAGGATTGAAACTGTTATAAAAATTTCCTATCAATCTCGACACATTATACCGGGACGTCAATCGGGTTATAATAGAATTCCATTAAACAACTGAACCTTCATATCGATTTTGTTTTTCAAATTCCTTCAAGCCATACATTCATTAATTTTTCATTTGCAAATACTTTTTCTAATACATACCCGACACTCTAACAACGTCCAATAACGTAATAGCATTTACTTGAGTAATTATCAAATTTTCCATAATCCAAATTTCGGTCATTGACTAATAAGTAGTAGCTCCTATTCAACGAAAACAGCGAGAATGAAACAGAAAATGCACGATATTCAGATTCGCCGATAAAGTGCCTGTATCACGGCGCACAATCAGCTTCATTTTTAAAAGTATTCGCGGCAAATTCACTGAGATCGAGCGGCCCCATTGCTGGGAGGCCCTTTGTGCCATTGCACGCCATAAGTACGTGAGCCTCGAAAAATGCCACTGGCGGCGCTTTCAGCTCGACGAAGAGGCCCGACCGTCGCGGGTAGATCGCAGGATAAGGATCCTCGCGATCGTTGCCGGCGTGACTTTAACGCCAGCATCTTCGACGCGGTACAATGCCAGCAAAACTCGACGTTCACTTTTATCTTCGCCATCTCTCCTCTCTTTTCGCGGTCACTGCGGTCTCCCCGATGCATGCTGCGAAATCGATTCGAGGCGCTTGAAACTTTAGATTAATTTTTATCAATACAAACAAATTTGGGTGGAACTGAAACTGATTCGAAAAATCAAAGAAATTATCGAAGTTATGTGACATATTTCTGAGACTTCAATTTTTATTTATTTTTTTTGTATTTACAGTCTTCACTTATGACCAATTTTTAACATAAAAGTGTACGTATAAAAAAGGATGCTTTTATATCCAACCCCCAGGGAAGAATTTTATCATAAAGTGAATTGTGAGTGATTTGTCGATTTTTATTTAAGCATCAAATGTAATGGTAGAGCTACCTTGTTATAATGGACGTTTGCTCGAATCTCTCCCACAAAACCAGGGATTTGCGATCGGATCGGGATTGCTCAAACGTAAGATGCACCCGGAAAGGTGAAAGCATTGATTAGTCACGAGGTATAACCTTACCTCCGCGGTAGAGTGCACGTTGATCGATCTTCCAAGAAGTCGGGATGGCATTTGCAGCGTTGCTGATGCTATCGCGTCGCTACCAGCAATTTGTTGCCGACTTGGTGCACGCTGTGCCCGGGAAAATAATAATCTATCCAATTCGCTGTGGAATTCGACGGAATCCGAGATCGATCGAGGGATAAAAGAACGAATGGCCCCTTGGAGAAAGTGCCTGGGATCTTTAACATTTCCTTAAGAATATTTATTGAATAATTGTTACGATACTCGAGAATTCTACGAGACAAGTTATTTATGAAGAGTTATTCTGTATTGGAAAATATTCAGTTCAGTGACTCGGGTTTCCAAGTCCCGAATGCCTGTTGACACTTTTAGGTACTCAAACTTTACTTTGATAAGAGTGGAATGCCGTCTCTGTCGTCTCTGCGATATTTTAATGGACGTCGAACCCTGAGTAGCTTTCTTATCAGTATGATACTCTACATTGCATCATGGTAAACTCTTGCTGATAATCGTTTGTTATTTTCCAATTATACATCGTAAACTGAGAAAATAAAAGAAACGAAATTCTTCGAGGTATACAGCTTCCAAGAAATTCAAATAAAAAATGTTTGAGTAATGATCGAGGTACATAGTACCCTCTTTCTACCGCAAGGATCTTATTAACTCAGGGTCCATCATTGAAATGGCGCAACACGGTTTACAAGTTCGTGCAACACGCCATTCGTCGGCGAATACCAAGTAGAAGTTTAATAATTGACAACGACCAAATTGACGCCTCGAGAGAGTTACAAAATGGACAAGCTTGCCCGTCACGAACGCGCAGTAATTAGCGTGTCTTCATAAAAATCCTTTTGGAAGAGGCAGTGGTCCGCCTGGATCACACGCGACCAAATAATAATACTAATAACCGCTATCATTATGCAGTTTTATCGCGTGCTACTTTACGAGATGCACAATAATTTCGACGGGCCCTGTTTTCGTCTCCCCTACAGGTGGACCAGGACGTTTCCTCATTTGACTAATTACTGCCCCTGGGTCGCGTGTACCGCAGTGAATCTTTATGGATCATCTTGGGTCCTCTTTATAGCAACTTTGTATGCATCCTGATATTATCGAGGATCTTTGTTATCAAACGACTCGATAGTCTTTAAAATTGTAATCCCTGTAAGGGAATTCTTACAAAGAAATTAAAGCACCAACTGCAGTATTTCAATACTTTATGAATCTAGTTTATCATATTTAGGTGGTTAGAATTCAGAAGAAACAGGATCTTACGATGCTAAAGGCGCTACGAGTCTCCTGAGTCGGGGTTCCTGGAAATTCGAAAGTCTTCCAGTGGAATTGACCGGTTCTCGAGGAGATTGGCGGTGGTAGATACGTGCAACACGAAGGGCCACGGCGTCGTTTCGCCGTGAACGCTCGGAGTCACGATCTGGAGCTGCACGAAGTGCAGAGGTCGACCCCTGAGGAGAGCTTACTCCGTGGCTTGAAATTCCATCGTGGTGTTCGGGGAGAACGATCGTCTTCGGAGTTCGCGGGACAAACGAAGCGATCGTGAGCTGCGATCCATGGATTTCCAGGCCCCCCTTTGCTTTCCTTTGCATCTTTTTCCTCTGTCCTCTCTCCTCTCTTGCCTGCTCTCATCTGGTAGCCTGAACGATAGTGAACCATCGCGAAGTCACGAACGTTATTAACAAACCGCGGGAAAGAGCAATTTCATTGGAAATCTACTGTAATTACTCTCTTACCCAGTAATATTCAATTTTCAAATATAATGAAGTCTCACATTTGAACATCCTGAAATACCTAGAATTATATCTCTCTAGAGACAACTGTATCAGAACCATTGAAATACCATGATCCATGATGAAATCACGTCACATATTATAGCAAATTTGTTTCATATTGTAGCATATTTTCTCCCTCTCATCCCAGAACCTCTCACAATCTACCAGCCCCACAAAAACACCCAAAACTCGCTTCCTCGAACGAACCCCAGAATTCCATGATCCCGATCTCTCGAGCAAACATAACTTGCACAACGCTCAATCGGACAGTGGCGAGTATTTGCATCGAAGGTGGCCCAGTGGGGCCCAGATCGCGGAACAAGAGGGAGGGTCGAGAGTCCGGTCGTGGCTCGCCTTTACGGCATCCGATCATGCAATCCCTCGCTACGAGGGCCATAGAAAATAAAATGTCGCGCCATATACGGCCCAGTGGGAAAGTGAGTCGGCGCTGGGACCCTGCACGGCGGTTCGATCTCAGTTGGTTAAGCAGAGGCCGTTTTTGCCGGGCAGCAGGCCCGACGCCGGCAACTGTGCCGTGTTCTAAATCAAACCTGGTTCGCGAGCAGATACCACAAAAGTCGTAGGAGCAGGAGGCAAAGGGTCCAGCGAGCGAGCAGGGAGAGGTGGACGCGGTACCCTGGAAGGCATCTTGGATTGGGTCCCCGAGATACCTTAATGTATCCTGCTGTTGGTCCGAAAGCATCGGAATCGCGCTCACGTCCGCCTTTACCGTTAGCCCACGTTTATTCTTCGTCTTCTTCCTCCACCACGCCGAGTCGCTGCTCCTCTTCCTCTCCCTCTTCCTTCCCCCTTTTTCCACGGAGCCGCTCTTTGTTCTTCTTCATCATCTTCGTCGCCGTTTGTTACTCGCGTCTCCTTAATTTTTTCCGACTGTTCTTCTGGGCCTGGGCCCAGCCTTCTTCTTCGGTCAATTATCGCTCGGTCGGGCTTGATTGACGATCGATTCGGCTCCCTTGGAGCGGCGCAATCCATTTCGACGCACACCTGGGTGGGGCCTCTGGGTGTCGCGTTTCGTCGAGGTGCGTGCTCGCGTCGCCCCTTTCGGGCCCTTCCTCGGGGCCCGTAACCGAGACTCTCCGCGCGTTATCGCGATCCCGTAATCAGATTTCCCTGCGCCCGCAGATAACGCGGCCACGGGGGCTACGCCTCGCTGGAACGCTGACGAGAGGGCTGACAGAGGCGGTGGAGGAGGTGTACCGTTAGACCCAGCTAACGCGCACGTCTCGCGAGCCAAGAGGAGATTCTAACGCGGCAGAAGTCGCCGCTATATTTCATCTCACAGTTTTCTACCTTTCCTCTTTGTTACCTCTGGCCCAGCCACGTCGCCGCGGCGTCGCGCGTCCCGCGCGATCTCTCGTTACGATAAATCACGCTCGCGATACCGCGCGAAGAAATATTACGTACGGGTAAACAACGTTAATTTATGTTAATCGCCTGCCCGTACTTTACGCTCGTTTATTGCCACGCTCGCGCGGGAATTCCTGTTTGCACCGACGATCCGACTCCGCGATACAGTCACGAGTCGTGGATCTTGATCCTTCCGCCTGGACTGGTCGGACTGAAATTGATATCGTTGCTTTTTTGGAGGTTGCACGTACCAGCATTCGTGTTACCTGTCTAGTTCAACTTTCTGAGGAAACTTGAACATTTGTCTTCTTAACTGCTGGGGTAGGGGGAGTAGTTTGCCTTAGGGTTAATGTTGGAGACCACCAGCAAGTTTAGGAATATAATTGGTCTGCGTTTGAGAATTGAAAAGGGATATTCTGTCGTTCATTTCGTCTCGCTCCCTCTCATTCTTCCTCATTGACTACCCTTTTCTTTAACTACTGAGTGTCGTTGTGAAAGGATTCGACGTTTTTGAATAAACAAACTCGACAAGCTGAAGAAGCTCGAGCTGAAATGAGATGCTAATCGCTTGCACAGTATCCAGTGTCTCTTCAGACCTAGTCCCAAGTACTGTCGGGAGCTCAGAAATTATCAGTGAATCTGACTAGCTCCGCAGAAGAATACATAGAAATGGCACACACATATTTCCCTTATTGCCTAAATTGGTTACACCTATTATTACTACTTGCAGAACTGAGCAGTCCTGTTGCCCCTGTGCCTTCTCACTGACAACTTCTGAGCTCTAAACAGTACTGAATATATTAGAAGAACTTACTGTACTCACTTCGCCCTCAGACCTCTCCTCCAAACCCAGCCTCACCGTTCAAATCCTCAGAGGAATATCAAAAACCTTCTGATCTCCCAGAAATACTCGCAACTGGGCGATTCCTCGTTTCTCGCTCCGTTTCCAAAGGAATCGCTCGGTCCACGGTTCTTGTTCGCGTCAGCCTCCGTGGCCATTGTCGTGCAGACGTAACACGGTCGTCGAGGATAGAGAGGAGAGAAGCTGGGGAGAGAAAGCGAGTGTCGGAGCGCGTTCACCCGCATACAAATTGATCCTTTTTGCTCGGCTGCTGCGTCGCGTTCGGAGCGGCACCTAGCGTGTCCGGTGGTTCGGCGGCCGCCGAAAAACCGGCCTGGACACACGGCTACAAGGGGGTTGTCGCGTTTTGTGGAAACAATCAGCAGGTTGTCGCGAAACAAGGATATGAATGCATAAGCAGCGCAGTTAACACGGTTGCTCGCCGTGTTCCACGGGCCCCCTTTTTTGCCACGGTTTCTCCCTCAAAAGACGCCGCTTTTATGCTCTCGGTCCCGAGCCCTGGCCCTCGTCCAGAGTGGAAGAAAGACGAGGGACAAGGACGAGCGGACACTCGTGGAACATACAGTGGCTCGCGCTCAAAATCGTTCACCATCTTCTCTTTTCTATTCCCCTTCGTACTACATACTGGGTGTGCACTCTTTAAACGATTCTCTCGATGAGAGCGGATAATGCACCTATGAAGAAAAATAGTAAACGAGAATTTACTTTAAACGAGTGGCAAATGGGAATACTAAAAATTTCGAAAATATCTACATACTCAGTTTTAAAGCTCAGGTCCTCAGATTTGTAAAAAGTTTAAAAAATATTGAGCAAATGTATTATGTGAAATTGACAATGTTCTAGCGATGCATACCACTGTGTACTTCTTATTATTGTACTTCATCCAAGTATTGTAGATGCATGCTAAATGGTAAAAAAGTCTAACAGTAGTTTCACATACTCTTCTCTTGTATTCAGTGGATTAAATCAACTCAACATAATCTGTGTCCGTAGTATCCTTTAGAAAAGTCGGCACACGAATGGTGACTCTTTTTCAATGTGAACCACTGTAACTGAACGACTAACATGGATCGAGCGCGGGGTTCGAGGTTGGTTCGATTCCCTTTTTTTCGATTGCCATTTTGCGAACTCCGTTTCGGCATTCGCGGCACTCCACGTTTATCCGAGCTTCTCCTGGGATTCCTTCCCCTCTGGGTCCAGTGGAGAAAATTCCAGAGTTTTTATCGGGGAATAATCGACTTCCTTCCTCCTTCGTCTCTGTCGATAGTGCGCGTTTAGATGACGCTGTCCTTGTATTTCCTTCGCCTACGCCCTTTCGGACTTATGATCGTTTGTTATCGACGTTGACGCAGACGACTGGCCGACAGCCTGCATCCATTTGTTGATAGCCGTGCTCCGATCGAAACGTTTGGAAGAAGTCGATGTTGGATGGGAGATTTAGTTGCGCAATTTAATCGCTGGCTGTCTCGAAGGAATGGATTCCCATTTGGAACGTTATCGTAGATCTTCGTGACTTGGTAGCAGTGGAGGAAAAAGGTGTAATAATTGTTCAGAATCGAAGGTGATATTTTGAGGCTTGAGTTGGGTCTCAAAGACGACGTACAAGAATTTTTATCAATTCGAATAAAACAGTTGAGATAATTCAAATTAAATTGCAACGATGATTATCGTAAATTTATAATATATGTATAATATTTCAGTAATGTGAGAAATATTGGTGTCTAGGCAAGTAGGTAGTACATGGTTATTAATACTTCGCTGAAGTTGAAGTTGAAAAAGAGCAACATCGTTTTCCATAAAGTACTGAGGTAAAGTTGCTTCGTTAGGAGCGCGAGATTTCTGAGCACCTCGACAGAAAATACGATTCACGTGCTGGTGTAACCAGTAACATCGTAATGTTTGAACGGTTTATCTTCCTCGTGATATCTTTATTTTGGCAAGTCAGAGAACTACGCTCCTTAATCTCGGCCCGTTGACATTAATAAAACAGTCGCATGAACGATACCAGTTGGCAAACAGCCAACGCCATGGTCTCCCATGGATCTGACGTCAGTCTGCAATCCATCAATGTTCAGTGTTTATTGAGTACGTACACAGTTCGCGTCATGAACAGTCACGTACACCGTTGTAAAACGTAAATGCAACAATACGTAAGGAGAATTCAACATCTCTCAGCTTTCCCCAGTAATCGTCGAAAAGAATGGATGAGTACTTAAAGACATTGACATCATTTAAGATACAACTCTTTAGATATCTGTAAAAACATGATTCTTTAAATTTCGCGTGTAAATTTGTGTAGTAACTCGTATAATAATTTTAAATTTGATTATTTTTTGGCTACAAATCGCTTCCCTACAAGAGGACTGTAACAAGTAAAAAATTTTTAATTTTCAATATTTCCTAAGCATAGATTAACCATCATTCTGAATTTTAAACGACAGATTTTTAAAAAATACTGCAATTTAGTAATTCTGTAAATACAAATATTTCTCTCTGTCTTTTCTAGAATTTTATATTTTCAAATTGACGCTTTTCTAGAAGAAGTGTGGAAGTAAATGTGTTAAAAAAATAGGCATTTACTCAATTTGAGCTCTCCCCTAGACAATTCGATAATAGGAAAGGGTGTCGTAACACACGTGCACACATTCGCTGGCATATCCAAGCGCGAACTGAACTCTGGAGACGTGGAGATAAGTTAACGACACCAACAAGAGACACACCCCTACGATTAGTCAGCGCGAAAAGGAACGACGTGCCAATTCGGTCGATGTAACAATGATAAACGCACTTTGTTCGAGTCAACTGAGAAAAAGAAGGAAACGTAACTTTATCGATTTGATTCTTTCGATGTCATCAAGCGATAACCGTTCGCGCGGGTTGTCTAGAACAGCACCGCCTTCTCTCTGCTCGGGGACAAATAACGAACGTGTAATTAGAAACTGCCAGAGTCTTTATGGCTGCTTCCATGTAAGCGATACTTAACGTACGTTTACGTTTACTGCGTTGGAAAACTGCGTGGTGATATTATTTATAGCGTCACGGCGTCACCAGCGGATTGCGTCGTAGTTTGATATTCTGCTTCTTTCAGATCGATTCTTTTGATAAGACTGAGAGGACGGAAATTTTTGTTATTTTATGTTCCAACTTATAGAAAATATCGTAAGACACAGGGAAATGTGATAGGTCTACTATATACGATAATAAAAAGTATTAGATTATTTTAGTACCTATAGAAGATATTTAATTTACAAATTAAATATGTAATGGAGGTAAATTAAAAAGAGGCTCTCATAAAATACATCTGGATTTAACATTTCTTGAGCCAGAGTTCGTGACATCACAAGAAAATTTCAATTAAAACTCCAAATCAACCTAGCAGATACAGAAGTAGTAGAGAAAGGAATGTCTGTCCATGAGCGTCTGTATCCACTTAGGACAAGACAAGGAGTAGCGCACGATGTTACTCGTAGTAGGAGCTAAGGTTCATCAAGTAATCAATCAAAATTCGCGCGAACTCATTAACGAAGGGCACAAAGCATGCAATTAACCGCTAATAACGTGTCTGTTCATTAACCGCGGGTTAATCCAATCGACCGGAACGATATAGACCGAGAACCGGTTCGTTCCTCGTAATTCGTTCGCGGGATTTTTGCCAAAACGGTCTGGCACAGCCGCGTACCGATACGCTCGACAAATCGAGCTGCGCCTCGATGAACGTAACGGAAAGGACATTCTCAAAGGACCACGATATAAAAACCAAGCCACGCGACCAGACTAATGGATCCGACGCGTGCACGAATTCTTAATCCTTCGCTCGCTTGCGACACACGTTATTACAGTTATCTCGAAACGGTGGCACACGCTTGCTCTGGCAAACGGAGCAACTTTAATAAGCGAACTCGGCGTATAAAACTTGAATAAAACTTGCAGACCGGTTGTATTGTACTTTGGAAACGGATCTTGCTTTAACATGGAGCACAGGTTTTGGAACTAAATCAGGTTGATAGTTATCGAGAGCAAAAACATAGGTAGCAGGTATACGAAGTCTCTCTTTTAAAATTAATAAACCAAAGCTGACCGACCACTAAGGGTCGGCAAAGGTCCAATATGATATCAGGTCACATCTAATAATCAGTTTAGGTTCCCCAGATACTACTCATTTATAGAGAAAGGCAGTGACTACAAAAAAATATGAAATTGAATATTTTGTATCCTTGCGTAATCTTATTTCACTTGCAAAATAGTAGTAAAATATTTTCAGTAGATACTTGGACAGAATATCTATTCAGCTGAAGGATCTACAAACATACACGTCCCCTGAACCTAGGTCTGCGACCATGGTTCACAGACGACCTGAGTCGCATCCGGATGGTCCTGATGAATATTAAATATTCCCTATCCTTTAACGTAACGTCGTTACTAGTATCGTGTCCCAGGTCCTCTTGATCCCAGCGTCCCACGTCTTTCTCACCGGCAGACAGCCTGGTACCAACGACTATCACGCCTGGCCAGGGGGCAGGGTCGAGAGAGTGCGAGAAAGGGGAGGTCGAGTGGTCGTATAACAACCGAGGAGCAAGGCAATAAGCAGAGGCAAAGCGCGAGGAATGCTCGGCAATCACGATCGACACGATCGAACGTCTGGCGATCGAGACTCGTCCCGAGGTGGCACGGAACGATCGTAATTAATAGACGAGCCACGGTGAGGGATGACCCCGACGAGGCGGACGTAATCAGGCTGCTGCTCGGAAGGGAGGACTCGACGAAACCCTAGTCGACGTCATTTGTTTAAGTTGATCGTTGGCCGTCGCGGCCGAATAAGGCAACCCGTGTTCGCCGCTCCGCGGGGAGTGCGAAAGAACAAAGAAGGAGCGGCCAGAGGGCCTCCTGGATGAGATCCTTGCCTCGGGTAGGAAGATGAAGCTAGAGGGAGAAGGAGAGAGGGAGAGAAAGGGTACGGGAAGAGCAGACACCTGCTGTTCGCCGCATTGTCTTCCTCCCCTTCTTCTTTCCCCCGCCCTCCCGTCGCCTTTCGTCTTCTCTTCTTCTTCCTCGTCCTCCTTTTCTGCGTCTTCTTCTTTGGAACCGTTCGCGTTCGGAACAATCCACGAGACCCTTCGTCGGCCTGGCGGAGGTGAGCTGGCCGAGGCGACGACAAAACAATTGCAAGCGTAAAAGGCGAATAGGCGTTTTTTCGCGATCGACCGATCTATTTCCAAATCGAGGCGCACGGGCCGAGTATGGGAATCGATCCTGACCGCGCCAAGTCCTGGGAAGTCTGCGTGGCTCTGGGAAAATCGCGCTGGGGTCGTGTAAATTCAGTGAGGCGGTCATGACACAGCTATCACTATCCAGCTTCCTGTTTAGTGTAACATGCATTACTGTAGGCTATGCATTACATGTGATACATTAGGATATAGGTACCTACGTGTTAAGATATATACCAATTTTAAGCTTAATTTTAATGAAACACTTAATTGCTCCAGAACTAAATTTGTTAAAAAATGTTATTGAATCTCCTTCAAGATTCTAAAATTAGATACCTCATCATCAAGGCATAAATTAATATTAAGTCTAAAAGTTATTCTAAGCTTCCCCTATGGGAAATGTAGAATTCAATAATTTAGAAAAGTAATAAAAGAAAACAGTCGCATAAAAAAATGTCTAACCATGAATCGTTCAATTTTCAGATGAGAATCATCCTCGTGAGACGAGCCATGCAAGGAACACGGTGAAGAGACAGCTATGGCAGCAGCGGAACCGCGTATTCGAAGCTCTTCCGATCTTCTCCTTGCTCGTGACAGTCGAAGGGAGCACGAAGAAGTGGGAATCATTGTCGGGATCACCTTGGCAAGGTCCATGGGTTCGTAGAGGGCATGAGAGCTCATCATGTTCCAACACCGACACGGGCCACGAACGCTGTCGACCTGCAACCTCTTCGGCGTGACATTTCTCCTACTGATCGTCGCCGGTAGCTACGATGTGTCAGCGGATCTCAACTCCGAGTTCGTCAAAGGGAAAAGTGAGTTGTCTCGGTTACACTTCGGAAATTCTGCGACACCAAGAAAGGTCACGTTACAAATGACTCGAGTACTGTTAGATATAGTTTAGAAAAATAATTCTACATAGGGTATAAAGTGTCGCATTGACATGATTCAGAATGGGAAAGCCACCTCGAGTAGACATTATCAGACTACAGATAAGAGGAACAAGAAATGGTGTGAACCTCGAGACTCCTTGTTCTCCACAAGAACTCTCGAGCTTTCGTACCATTCTACCCCATATATTCTCTTGCACAATACGATTGCCATCGCAATTAAATACTAGCCTGGGAGTATTGACCGTTCGAGCGATAAGAAGCGACGAAGACGCTTGTTCACCGTTACCGATATCTCTCGAATTCAATCTGACAATGAGGCCTCTTCCTAGTCGGAGGGCCGCTAGTACATCATCGCCACCGTCTAGAAAAGTAGAAAGTAAAGCGTTGCGCCAGGTTTACGGCCGCGTGGGTGGCTGCTCGCCTAGCCGAGGGGTCCCTTTTACTCGAAGTACCTGGAAAGTACCGTTCTTCCCACTCGACTCGAGGAGGAAACTCTTTAAATCTTGCGTCTCGTTCCAGCGTCTTTCCGCTAGAGAAACGCTCGTCTCTCGTAGCTGATCGCGTGGTCGCTCGCGTGGCCGCTTTCGGGAACGCGCGTGTAGGTGCACTCGTGTGTAACAACAACAGGATTCCCGTGGCTGATGGTGTCTCGATGCTTGACCCACATCGAGTCGAACGACGCTCCTGCCATTCATCAGGTTCTTACTTTTGCTGCTCTCTTAGGTATTATTATTGGGACCATTTTTTGGACCACACGCGTGATTCTCTTCCTGATATACGATTGAACTTTGACATTGTGTATGTTGGAAGAGTTAGGATGTAATGATGAGCGTGGTTGGTACACTGGAAGAGTTGTGAAGGGATGGAAGGGTCGTTAGGTAATTGTCAGAGTATGAGGCATGCTAAATGCAGGCTAATGTACCTACAAGAACCTCTAGCATTGTCAAAGATAAAATTCTGCTGCTGAATTTTAATAATATTTGAGGTTTCGTTTTATTTACTTGATTATAATGAACTTATCATAAATATGGAATTAATTCACAAAAATTAGAGGCACGAAAAGTCTCATACCCTGTTAAAAAAGTAAATAGAAACCGCAATAATCACCAAGTAAAATCTCAGAGCACGAATTACTAACCAAGTAACCAGCAATACATAAATCATCCGCAATATGTATACTATATCTGATTTCTCAAGTAGATATATCCTCCTCCGCACAGCATCCTAATTAGACAAACACAGGATGATTCTCAAGAGAAAGGCAACGAGCAATTTCCACGAAACGTATCAAAGTAGAGATGCCTGAGTTAGAAAGCCTCAATGGTCACTCCAGAACGTAGAGCCGCATCTCGTCAAACAGATAGCCACCCAAGATCCCTGGGAGCGTCGTAATTTTAACAGATATCACCTAAAGTGGTCTCCATAAAGGTTTCCATTAACATGATACGCAGAGGTTGATACCTTCATGGCCATTAGGCGGCAGTAACTTACGCCGTGTCGCGCTGCACACTCTCGATTCCTTTCGATTCCTTTTTTTCTTCTCTTTGCTTGACTGAGCAGGAAGATACGTCTGAACGATACCCAACAAAAGCCAGAGTATTTTTCGGCGCAAAATTAAACTTCGCGGTAAATTAATCGTCGCACTTTATCCGTCTGAGCTTTTAACGCGTATCGTCGTATGGGATCAAACGTCAATTAACGTGGAAGCTTTAGGCATATGTCTCCTGTGAGAAAGTGGAAGGTCGACTTGCCTGTGAAGGGGAATGATTGCGGTGATGGAATAATTATAGACGAAATAATTTTCCTTCATTGCGTTATTCTGTATTAATTTCTAGGGAACGAAGAGGGAATTTATTATCAAAATATTGAAGGAGGTTAGTTATCTAATTATAATAAGAATATAGGTACATAAAGATCGAATCACTTTAGACATTGAAAAATGAAGTGGATTGACTCTGTTGGTAAGTCTGGTAAGAGCCCAGAATGTTTGAGGTTATTAGGTAGTCACAATATTTGCCAAATTTATGGGGATCGATTTCTCCCTAGTTAATGGGGAGATTTGAGCCTCGTATCTAAATTGGACTTACGGAGTAAGATAAATAACGTGATTAATGCAGAGACCCGTTTCACCATTTTCCCCATTTCTCTTTCTCCCATGAATAAAACTTTGGAGTGGCGCCTAACGAAGACATCGTTTCCACATCTGATAAAAACCAGTCACGGTCGTCCGTTCGCGGTTTTTTGCACGTCGAATCGATTCACGACGCGCTTTTAGCCACGTTCACTTTTACATTAAATGAAATTCGTGCTTCGGTTTTTACGAGAGTCGGCCCAGGCCTTTGATCGCGTCGCATTAATTCTGTCAACTCTGCCTCAACTTTCCCCTTAAGTAGGCGCCCGATACGCCGTCGATCTTCCGGATTACCCGCTAAGCTTCGCGTATCGCCTCCAGAAGGAAAACACGTGTCTACTAACAGCGGTCGCAGCTTCTCGATATTTATTATCGTACGGATAATCACCGGGTCTATCGAACGTCGAACGTTAATCTCAGTATTTTCGAATTTACATCTCTTATATAGTCGAATTTATAGCTCTCCCTAACAGGTAAATCCTCTGTGAAACACCTATTAAAGTTTTGTAATGAAGCCATAAACTAGCCATACAGCATGCCTCGAAAGTCTTCAAAATTTTCAGAAAAAAAGAACTAAATAAGCAATCGATTCATCGCTCCAGCTGGATTACACAGAACTTAAAGTGAGTACATACATACATGGGACCTTCTTTTCGCCAATTATTCCGCCATGTGAGTCGCGCTAATTTCGTTTCTGACCCGTGATATTTCACAGGATAGGGACTCGCCTCTCCGAATCCTACTCACAGCCTGTCCCAAACGAGTTCTCCTCTTATCAGTTATCAATTACACCACAACTCCTTGGGTGGCTCGTTTGGATCCCTGTTTCGTCTCCACAGAGTTTGTTCTCCCTTTTCGTGCACGCATCGCGCGAACCTCTGTGGTTCCTGCAGCAGCAAAGAGGAAGGAGAAGGTGGAGACAAAGGAAAGGACATGAACGCGACGTAAAATAACTTCGTATGTAATACCACTAGCCAGGACAACTCTATCGGCGTGTGTATGCGCCGGATCGGGAAGGGACATCTGGGAGGCATGCCTTAATTGACCGCTCGGAATATTGACGAGATCCCAGAGACGGATTGAGACGTTGAATTTCCGAGGGACGTTCCGCTTTTTTTGCCCGCCATGAAATATGACCGTTCAATATGCTAGGCAGATATTTATGTACTCGTGGGATTGCACCCGATGCAGGGATCTCGAAGAGATCGGGACAGGTTGGGACAGTAGACAGCGTTCTCCATTTTTTTTTTACCCCTTTGCTTCTTCAGCGTCGGACAGAATCTCTAGAGGACGGTTCATTGTTTGTCCCCACGGTCATTGGAGAACGCTTGTAGGTAACTAAGTCTTGGGGATAGGGGTGGGGAGTGCAGTGATGTCTAAGGGGATCTTTAGTGAAGGTCTTACCTTATGAAACGTAGAGGGTGTTGAGAAATTCTGGCTCGAGAGGGTTAGAGACCAAAATTTTGGTTCGAAAAGGAGAGATTCAGTGGTTTAACACGTTCACTGTCAGTGTTGAAATATTATTGATACAGCGTGTAATGTTTCGCGTGCCAGGCGTCAACTATCGTCAGGAAAATGTTATTGATGAACGGTGTGCCACGAATTCCTACCTTTAAGAAGCTACCGATACTCTGTCGATATATTATCAACGCCTGATACAAGAAAGATTACATGTTAAGTTGACAATGCTTCGACAGTGGCAGCGAACGCGTTAACGTCGAGGAATTGTCAGTTCTAGTGGAAGTGGATAGTATTAAGTCAGACGATGTTCTAGGTGAAATGAAATTCCGCTTTACCAACGTTCGTTTAAGTATCAAATTTCCCATCAAGAAGTCCATAACTCTGACCTATCTAAAGCCATCTTTCCGTCGAGGCTACAGAAGAAATGCAATCACTGGAAGAAATCTAGGAAATATGTAAAAGCAGTAGAAACTGAATTTTAATTCACCACAGTCGAATGTACTCTGCACCGTCACCCCCCACTGATTTTACAACCCCGTCACAGTTCTCTCACTGACTGTCTTCAACAATTACCCTAAAGCTTCTGTTATCGATGAGCAACCGGTTGTGTCAGTTGTCCAGGCGCAACTGCTGTGAAGAAGTTGAAGCGTTCGACGGATATACGCAGCCAGTACTTCAGGGGTATAATAAATGCCATCGGTAATCGCTGTTAAACTTTAGCCTGCTTCGACCAGCTATCGTATAAATGCCATTCAAAGTTTAATCGCATCGATTACAAGATCAAGGTATTTCTGACCGCGGTAATAAACGTCGTGTTCTCGGGCATACTTCTCTATTATTTAGACCTGGTCGATGTCACCATCGATAGCTACTGTCTCCTCGATCGTTTCACCATGGAACGGTACGTAGGCTGATAGATTTGGTTAATTGAATCGGCAAATTAGAACGGCCACGCGTGCTCGTTGCGTAAGCAACGTTGCAAACGCGATTCAATTAAAACGGAATTCCATGGAACGATTGCGCGCACCGTATAACGGATGAGGCGAACGTTATTAATTATTTTCACCCGATACCTGTCGCAATCTGCTCCCCTTCAGCAGAGGCGAACGACATTCTTGCTGACAGCCCTGATTCCGATGGTAACAGGTGCTTACTAATAATGGATGAAATTGGCTCGTTCGTTACGCGTCACGATTCGTTCCTTTTTTCCTTGTTGAGGAGTATCGATGAAGAAATTGGCTTGGGGGAACAACATTGTTCTCGCGTTCACGGATGAAAGTCGTACCATCGATTACATGGGGGATTTTTTGCGTCTTTTGAAAGGGGAGAGTTTGAATCCTTTGTAGCAGCAAGTGTTTCTTGTCTTGTGTTTTAAATAGTCTTTTAATTTCTTTGGAAAATTGATCATCGACTGGTATGGTATTAATATTACGACATGGCTCAGTTGGATTGCTGAGATTATTCGCAACTTTTCAGGTCATTAATTTCTGTAAATTATTCCTAAGTATTTTTCATACTAAATAAATATTAAAAATCGAGTCACTATAAGTGCTGTGACCAACGTTACACCAATTATCTATGGGTTAGAATTTCACCCTCATATCAGTCTTGTTAATTTTGAGCTAATTAACATATCAGCTAACAACTTCATATGCACTGTCATAAAAAGTATTATTCCCATCGTAGCAAAGAGATCTAATCGCAGAACACTATATTTAAACTTACTGCACTACCAAAGATCAAATAAGTAATGCTACTGTAGCATATCCTGAAGCTCCTCGTGCTACATTACTCCAGAATGCACGATTGTTCAGGTAGCCTTCCCATCAACAATAGAACAATCGTCTTTCAATATAGAAGCAACAAAGTGACCATTGATCAAAAGAATATATACCTAACGATCCACCCTGCTGCAAAGTGATCCATCGTTCCCAAGGTATTCTACAGCGATCTTCCGTAAAGTGTATCCAAGAAGAATAGATCTTTCTCCGTGCATCGGCCAGGTCAGAAGGTGGGGCTTTCGGGAAGTCAAGTCAGGGACCCTTTCGCCATTGCCTGACTGCTTGATGGATGGTGAACCAGCAGTCGTTCCTCGAGCAAACGGTCAGGCACCAGCAGGTCTAGGAACGAAATGTGGGTGGACGGCGGTGAGGGTGAGAGGCAATCGTGGGTGGATTTTTCATCGATCGCGAATCGAGAAGAGCCATAAAGAGACTGAGCAAGCGAGAGGGAAATGGATACGCGCAAACGAATCGGGCAACATCCCTGGAACGTGTGATAAAAGAACACCTTGTAAACGCGTTCAAGTCTCCTTCGAGCTTTGCTTTTCTTTAATGTAATCGAACAACGATTTCGGTGTAATATTACCTAAACCCTTTTTTCGTGTTTTATGTGTTATAAAACTTTCAGCTGTAGTCTTTGAGATTTGTTAATAACGATGGACAATTTTAAGTCCTCTGAGCTTGTAGCAGCAACCTTCACGTTTTTTTATAAACCATTTCAAAGAAACGTAAGCCACCAGCAACAAGGTTCTCAATTATATCACAGTTTTTATGGGAAAAACAGAAACGGTCCCGAGAAAGTGGCAAAAGAATTCATAGCAGTCATGGGAAATCGAATTTCTTGTCCCAGAACACACATTGTTTACATCAATCACGTGTTCTTGCTACAGATATCCTCGCGTGTTTCGACGACTTTAATTGCTCCGTAATCGCCTCTGTCGTTGAAATCCGCCGCTTGCATTCCGAGACTAAATAGCAGACCACGATGCGGTTGCGCGTAAACCCGAACAAGGTCGACAGATGTCCTCGATGGTGGAAACGGAATTCCAGACTCCGTGTTCGCGCGGTTTGCATTCAGGCCTAGCTTTCAAGAATTCACACGATGCAAGCTGCTGCTTCTTGCATTGAGATAATTCTTTAGGCCTCTCCTCTTCTCTGCAAGGTGAAGAAACCTTTGACGGAGTAACCCTTTCAGTTCTTTTACAAATTGTACTTAATTGAAAGGGAATTCAGTTATCACGGTGTAATAGTATGAAATTTTTTCTCAGCATTATGGTGTTACAACCTCTATAAGCTAATAACTGATGCAGTGGATCCATACCACTGTGCAAAACTAATTTCTATTCCACGAACAAATTTATAATAAATTACATTTTACAATACAGTCACAGTTAATCCAACCTACTCCTGCTAAACAATAAATACCGCTGCCACAGTAATTGAACATTAAAAATTAGTTCCCAGAGACTGAAACATCCGAGAGCCAAACCTCATCACCTCAAACTTCAATTAAGCTTCTAGACAGTGAATGAAAATAGTAAGTTGTACAGAGTAATTTCATCTCGAACTGAATTACCAGAACTAAGAGTGCCCATCTGCCTCATCATCTCAATCCGAAGGAATCCTGAACCTTCCCCAAGAGACCATTCGCAAACGTGACCGCGGCGAGAGTCAGGTACAAGGAGGAGTTAAGGAGTCCTAGATCGTAATCTCCTCTGGTCGTTTCCAGCGAAAAAACTGCCTTACCCGGAGGTAATCGAAACGAACATAAATCCAGAACAGCGGGAAGGAATCGGGAACTATTCGTGGGGCGTCGAGTTCGACGGATCGAACAATGGGCACCGTACAGAGCGGCCCTTTGCCAATTCAAAGGCTAATCCGTCGAGCAGCTGGTGGATCTGCT
The DNA here is from genome assembly GCF_051401765.1 of Calliopsis andreniformis. Taxonomy (NCBI): domain Eukaryota; kingdom Metazoa; phylum Arthropoda; class Insecta; order Hymenoptera; family Andrenidae; genus Calliopsis; species Calliopsis andreniformis. The sequence continues at coordinate 21,935,890 of NC_135064.1, forward strand.
CGCGACGCTTTATCGAATCCTCTTCCATTCTACCGCGTCGAATGCCTCTAACGAGTTCGCTTGGCCGTTCCCCGCGAGTCCTCGAACTCTCGTTCCGATCGATCCTCGTGATCGGGACCCGTGGAACACGGGCACGCTAGGATCCTCCCCCTCGATCGATCCTCAGTCGCGTCCCTTCGTGGCGCACGATTCGAGGCGTGCTCCAACTTAAATCGACTGTCGAAGCGTGTCGAGATAAAACGGCTCGATAAAAGCAGCCCGATCCCCTGCAACTTCGATATGGCAGGTGCATAGTCACGGTACGCTCGTTTTTACGATCGCGCGACGGTGGCGAGCGTATTTACGGCAGATGACGCGGGGATAACGAGGCGGACGCGACGATAAAGAGAGTCCTGTCGCGGTAGTCGCTTTGGGAGCATGTTAAATTGTTATTGCACGGTGCCATATTCAATTGAGCAATAACTTGCCGCCTTTAAGCGACAAGTGGTACCCGACTGTCAGGCTTCTACGTTTCATCAGCCACGAACCCAGCTCCGCGCAGCGAGGGGTTATTGGAATTCCTCTGACGCGAAAACTTCGGGTTTTTCAGTGATAAGCTGTTAGAGTAGAGGAGACTCCTGTGCAGGATGCAGTTCCTGGTCTGTGCTGCTCCTTAATGGATTCTGTATTGTATCTCTAGGTATATTCAATTTTTTTATATTTATGATAGGAGTCGGAGGAAGTATTTTTGCAGAGGTGCTTACGTGCGACTAGCAAAAGGTAAAACGCAAGTTTACACTTTTTCAATCATTGTCAGACTTCAGGTTTAATAAAAATACTATGCACATGTATCGAGTCATTTCCCTATTCATTTATCTATGAATATATAAATAAAGCAGCTCTTTTTAATGTTTAGTCTTTTCATTTTGTCTTCGATTATAAAAGACAATCTAATGCACAGGTTCTGCACATTATTTGAATACTTCCGTATATTGACGTCTAAGTTTCATTCACCCCTTATTACTTCTCATTCCACTGACCTATAATTCTAATAGTAGGTGACTGAACCTACACAAACGATCGTACAGGATCTCAGAAAAAACACGCCTAAATAACCTTGAATCTCGATCTCGACACGGAAGATGATCTTGATCGGATTCCCACGAGCCGAGAAATTAGCATGTGTTGCGTGCATCGCGATCCATGGCGCCTCGAGATCGCTTCCAGAACATTAATGCACGTCGGGACGCCTGACACGGTCCACTGTCTCCAAGAGACTCTTCTCTGCCGCTCTTCCTTCTTCGAGCGGTCGGCCCCGAGAAAGCGAACGGTCAGAGGAAGACGTACGTCTCTTCAGGGGTGGTCGACGCCCGATACGCGATTCACGCGGGATAGATCGATCGCGAGGCATCGCGTTCTGGATCCACCGGAGCGATTCCCTTTGTAGGCGCCTGCTCGATCCGCCGCGTGTTAAATGTCAAACGTTCGCCTCGAGGAAAGATCAAGCGAACCGGATGGCGCGGCTACGGAGACACGCTAACGGGACTGTTCTCCAGACTCGCTGCGTTTCAGGCAAATAAGCCACATTCTTTTCTTTCGAGCCGTGTAAAAAGAATAATAGTGTGTGACGTTTTTTAACGAAGTTGTATAACTGTCCAACTATGGTGAAAAACGGTAACTATAAAAAATGTGAAATTTTAGTTTTTGTATTTTTGGATAATTTTGAATATACTGCATCTTGTTTGAGAGCGAAATAGTAGTAGAATATTTTTAGTAGATACTGCTGTTCTCCATAGTTGGGCAGGATTAGGAACAATGCATTCCAGGGGACTTCTCGTAGAACATGAGTAGTATATGTTTATATGTAATATATCTGTACTAGTCATTGCATTCCTGTTACTTATTTTATTAGCTGTTTTTATTATTTTTCTCTATGGAAAGGGCAAGTGTATAAAAGCTCATTTATGATACTATTAGCTGTTTTATTGTAATGATTCTAATAGATACCTATGAGTCTAGTATTACTACTTTATCAGTGTATAAACTCTAAAGATGAAATCTCCTCGTTCATTTTCTTCAACTTCTGAAATGATAAAATATATGAGCTCATTCCTCCACAAATTAAGTATTAAGACAGTCTATAAGAATAGTAACTCTCCATTATACTTGCAGATCTTCCAAAGCAACACTTTAGAATTTTCACGCTTACACTCTTGCTCCTTTAATAACACCTTATTAGATCGCATCAAGTATCAATCCCCCCATCACTAATGTTTCCGTTAACAGAACTCTCGCGAATAAAATTCGTGGAGGACAGCATCGCACACGTACACGCGATCAGATTATTAATTCCAGGCACCGAGGGGGCTGTTGAGCAACCACTTCCTTAATACCCGCACGAAATTAACAATTACCAGGAGATACGATCTCGTCGACAGCTCCGTGTGCGCGCTCGCGCGAACACTGTCCGCCGCGGCAATTAAAATATCCTGAGACGAAAATCTATGGGCACGGGATTTTCAAAAGGCACAGCCGAGGGAACGTGTCGAGTTTTCGTATCTGCGTGTTTATCTGCGATTCAGCGATTCCATAGGTATTACTTGGTCCATGGAGTGTGCAAAGCCTTCGGTCGTATATTAAAATTTCCCCTCGCCTCCCAGCTGGCGAAACAGACTCGAAGGGGAGAAGCAGATTGTTATCCGAGGTGCAACCTATACGAGCACGCTCGCCCGATCGTGAATCCGCGATCCGACGAAATGATTTATGCGCCTCGACTATCGATAATTCTGGATTCTGAAATCCTTTCGGGGGGTGAAAGGCACTTTCACTTGACGGTGATCGATGGAGGTTTTACTTAATGGTGTTTCGTTACCAAAATTGTTCTGTAAGGTTGAGGTGGGTGGGTGATTATCTTTAATGAGAGTTAAGATCCAAAGAAATGAGTGAATTCTGCATATTATTTGCATTTGGATAGTCAGGTTTAATAGGTATGAAGAGACTGTGGTATACAGGGCGTATTTGAGACTCTGATTTTGAGACGTTGGAGGTTCAGAAATGTTTTTATATCAATCCTTGCAATCAAATCGTATTCATGGTTTAAATTAAATTGTATGCTTCTTTTACCACGTAACCAAGATACAAAGTAAGCGAAACCTGTGAGATCTTGAATTTTAATGCCTACATTAAGCAAGGAAATTTCAGAGTAACCTTCAGTGTTGCTATTATAATATAATCATTGAATAAAGGTCCCATTTTCGTGGAAATCTCGGTTTAAAAATCGTGTGACGAATTTTTGTTCCCACAGTAATAGCATATGCCCTGTGATATCTTAATTTTCTTCCGTCATTACCCGTGAGAAAACCCTGCTATGTATCCGGTGTCTTGAATTAATGTAACATTCTCGTATCATAAATTTTGCAACGCGTGTGAATCTCAGTGTATTATTTATAATAAAAAAAGAAACTTAATTTATATTCCACTGTCTTTATTGCATTTGTAAAGAGAGTCACTGTTATCACGGAAGATTCAGAGATGTTGCAGCAGAGTGACCTTGACCACCCCGTTTCAGGTGGGATGTACATGCATGACCTTCGACCATGAAACCAACTTAGATATGCATCTACTCTATTGTTAACTCGGGTCACTGTTTCAGCATGTTGACCGCGGACTAGTTCGCCTTATCTGTTCTTTGTCTTTGAATGGTAAATGCAGGAGCGATCAAACTGCCCAGTCCATCCCTGCTCCGAGTCGAATGTAGATTGCGCTCCCTCTTGAATCAGGCAGTCGAATCTTGAATGGCTCCACATATCTTTTACGATCCCAGGCGTCGTTCAAAAAACAAACAAGTAGTTTTACTCTGATCTATGAAATTTGAATAATCTATGCAGCGAGCCTGTGAAGGACCTCATGCTAAAGAACAGTGACATGAAATATAGTAGAACCTCGATTAACCAGCTTAACACAAGTGTCCAACCTGAAACACCCTTTTGATAGTTAACTTTATTATCTTCAATAGATCACTATTAAATCATAGTTCAAGTCTCAATTTATGTACTACTGTACGCTCATTGTTATTATACTGAATGACATTAATCCTCAATAAAAGAGACTGAGAATAACTAAGACTTAGATAACCGAGATTGTAAGATTGTATAGTACACTGATTGTTGTAAAGAATTATTAGTTTCTCCTGTATGGTTCACATACAGGGTGATCAGTTTATCTGGAAAGCCACCAAGTGTTGGCAGCATTTATTGTAATTGCTGTTAGCACCGTAAGTGCTGTTAACACTCAGTAGAGGGTTCACAGATAAACTGATCACCGTACTGTACTCTATATTTCGTTTCAATTCTTAGATCCAATATTCTCAGATGCTGTACCACTTTGACACCCCAAATTTTCGAATAACTTCAAGCAATCCAACCACCCCTTCAGCCTTCCACATGAAATATCCAACCATTCGAATCCTTCAGAAAATTTAAATAACATTCCCTGAAGGGCCTAGCAATCTCCAGAACGATATTCGGCCAGACAGATAAAACGAAGCCGCTGATACACGGGGAGTCAAAGACTGGGACGGTAGAAAATGACGTCTGCGAGCAGTGGCCGAGAGTTAATACCCTCTCGGAGGGCAAACGCGAGTTCGCGTGCCCTCGACGGACGTGTGGTTCGGTCCAGCGGCTGCTGAGGTTGCCCAGGTGAGATGAGAGGACGAGAAGGATCGAGAATGAACCACTGGCGGCGAGGGAGAGGACGAGGGAACGAGACGCGGAGAAACGCTCGAAGCGTCGAGGCAACAGAGAGAGAGCCTCGAACAAAGCGCATTCCACATGCCGTCGTTCGTTCCTTGTCCACGCTGCCCTCCGTACTTCATTTCGATTCGTCATTACTTCCTCGCGTCTGCCCCGAGTTATATTAACACGGGCGAATGATGAATATGGCAGAAAGGGCGAAATGATTCTTCTGGAACAACCGTGCCGGACGATCGAGCTTTCGGCTCCTGTCGAGTGCCTTTTGAAATTGGCGCCCTATATTTCTCCCTGCTGAAACTTGTTATAACGTATGTATGCTGTTTCTCAACCTACTCGGCCGCCTGTATTCATTGGAATGGGGAAAAAAGTTTTAATGGAAAGGCGAAGGAATACTTTGCAGCGATCCTTGGCTTACAGTCGTATGCAATCAGCTGATCAGGTTTATCTGAATTGTAAACAGAATTGTTATTGATGGAGTATAGAGTTAGCTCTTCTTAGCTAGATACTTTTTAACGAAAAATTCATTAATTTTATCTCCCTATAATGCAAAGTATTAGTGTAATTACAACTAATGTACGCACAAAATGTAATATAAGATTTCGCATATATGAAATTTAAGTCACAGCAAAATATGCATTCATATTCTTCAATTAATCTGAATGACAGATCTTAACTCTTCAGTGGTTGCATAACTTAAGGGGCGACCAGCATGGTAGAAATATCCCTTTTTACAAAACCACAGACGAACGTGTCGCTCTTTCGAATTAACTTGTTTACAAGAAGACGACGTTTTATCGAAGCGTAAAAAATTTATTAACGCTCTATCGTCACGGAGAATAATAAGATCCATGTTTTTACGAGAAACGTGTAAAGCTGGAGAACGATTAAATACGCTCGCACTGGCACGCATGATGGAGTTAAATCGATTTACGTAACCGTGTACAAAAATTGTTTGCGTAATCGATTATAGACCTGTGCATTATGCGTCAAGTGTTTCCTTTCGCCATACGTATTATTAAAGATAATTTTCTCTCGATAACCTCACGTTCTCCTTGATTTATATCTAGTATGTTCACAATGAATTTAAGGATCAAAGATTTTTAGAGTACCTCGAATAGAAAGTCTAGAGCTATGTAACCTGCGCAAATAACGCAACGACATACCAATAAGATTACGCTGTAAAGTTCCTGCCATTGTGATAAGTCATTTCTGTACCGAAGAAAAGCTCCAGTGAGAAGGAAAGGGAAAATAGTACAGTAGGATTTATTTTCTGACAGGTATTCGTGACTGCTGATTAATTTCACCGCGTTGTATCACATGTTTTCATCCAGTGGAAAGGCTGAAATAAAAAGAGAGAAGAGGAGAGGAAGGAACCTGGTGTCGATAGTTCATAATGAAAACGTCGAGTACATTTAATTAACTATGGAGTCTAAGTAATACTCGGCGCGAATTGGAAACGACTTTCTAAAAATATTAACGTTACCGCAAACGAGATACGAACTCGCGGAACCGTGACGCTTAAAACTCTGCAGGGACCCCTATCGATAAGATACCGCTCAGCACTATCACACTCAGGTTTCGAAACGCCTACAATTTTAATTGATTTACCCTGTATCCGCATTGTTTCCACCTACAACCAAAAAGTAACAAGAGCAGCACGAATATCAGAAGTTTGGCTTGAAAGGGGTCGTGACTTCTATTAAAACCCGCCCTCGAGGAGCTGGATCTAATAAGAAACAGCTCAAACACAAATCGATCAAAGATCTTAGCAAACCGTCATAAACCTTCCGAAGCAAAGAAACGAAATCACCAGAACGATCTCCAAGGACTACGATCGAGGGACGTAACGAAATCGAAAATGAAGGCGCAGGACCACGGAGAAGAGGGTACGTAGCGCAACCTTCGACGCGGTTGCCCCGCAGGGAGCGGAGAGGAGCTTAACCGCAGACTCGAAAGCAATAAACCATAAAGCTATTAATGTTACGCCCTGGGATGGTTATGCCACGGTTATAACGTATACGCACCACTTATATATCCTCGAAGGCTGTACTCTATCCTGCTGCTTGCTCCTTGGTCTTCTTCTCCGCTCCCCGAAGATCGAGAGGATCGAATGGAAGGCCGAGCTCCAATTGGACTCTATCAGAGATGACGAAGCGTTTCGGTCGTCAGGCTCGAGCGTGTTCGTAATCATTTTCCGCGTTGCTTTCGCCCCGCGAAACAGAGCAAAAGGATACGGAGCGCGATAATGGAGACTCGCGCTCGCGCGGGGATCGCGATCGAAAAAAAGGGGGGAATCGTCATTATGCGTGGCGAGAAGTGACGCAGCTGATCGACGGCGACCGCGGGATATCTGGAACCGGTTCCTGCGGGACCGCTCGATTTCCCTTATCGCGGACCGAACAATCGACGTGTTTGCTTTTCGAACATCGGAGGCCAAAGCTATTCGAACGTGGTCAGGTTCCGCGACCAAGGTTGTGCGGTAGAAAATGTGATTGCCTTCGAAAATTGCTGGATCGCGAGCTGTTGTCGATTTCGATGCGCCGTGTTTGCTCGAACGGTAATACGCAGAAATGGGGCTTAATAATGCAGTCGAGGTTATGGAAATATGCACTGGGAATGGGGACTGTGAGATATCTGTTCTCCACATTTCTTGGTATCTGTAGGTTCGAAGACAACGCGTTTTTATGGGAGGGGAATTAATGCATCTGCGGGGAAAATAAGGGAAGGCGATGAGAAGCTAGAAATATAAGAGGATATTTAGATTAGGTCTCATTAGTCCAGACTTCTAATAACATACCCAATGTAAAAGTAAGAAAATATGTAACATCAGTAAAGTTCTCCTGTTGAGTCTTTCAGGTAGTTTCCAAACGTTCAGATGACCCCCAGATTCGCAATAAAAATACTTTCAATATCAATGATCGTAAATGTTTTATTACTATAGACACATAAAAACTTCATAATACTCTCAATATGTATACATATACTGTCAGAATGAGTTTCTGTACACAATTATAAAAGGGGCATATAAATAAAAGTCTCTCGCACTCGCTCGAGCATCCTACCTCAACGATCTCCATCTCCCTCGCCAATCCCCCAAAGTCCCACGTCCTCAGCAAAAATATCCTTCCACGGTAAAGCCAACATCCTCCAAACAAAGAGCGCCACCGCCATACACATTAATTCTCGCCGCGACACAGAGCTTAAATAAAGCCGCAAGAAAGCGGACGTACCCTCTGTCCGACCCCATCCGCCGGTGTCAGGAGTCAGCGCTCGTAACGCTTGCCCTGGTCGAAGTATGGCAAACTCGTGTTTACATCGTGACTTTTATTAGAGAATCAGTGTCTCAGTGTTCGGTGCGGTACGACGCGAGCTTCACCTTGGAAGTGGAAGGAGCCCATTGTTCCACGGGCGTCGGGCCTCTCGCCCGGGACCGGTGTTCCTAAATTATTGTTTCCCCTTGGAGCTTCCAGTCCCGACCAGCCAGCCAGCCAGCCAGCCAGCGAGCAAGTCGTTCATCTCCACCTCCCCCTCGCCCCTCGTTCTCCTTTCTGGCGTCTCTTCTCACCAGCGATTTTTTTCCACGGGGGCCCCCGGTCCGCTCGCCTCGGAAGGAGCCCAGGCCCGATGGTTATTTCACGCGTTTACGATACCCGGTCTTTATTCCGTCGGATATTTTGGCCGAGGGGGCCAGCGAGAGAGATCCCGATCGGCAGGGACCGCGAGGGAAGAGGCTCCAACGGTGTGTATCGATGTTTACGAGGCGAAATAAACGACGTCGGCGGCGCCGTGGCCGCTGCCATCGGCGTGCGGTTATTTCGTATTACTTTGGCCCCCTTTAATGGCGTCCTAAAGTGCCGCATAAAAATCGACGCTCGCCTCCTAGAAGGTGGTCGCCTCGGACCTCACGGCGAACGCACAACTCTTTGCGCCCACAAAAGAACTCTCGCCGCGGGATTTCGTTTTCGCGTCTGGTATCTCTTCCGCGCGCGTCTCCCCTCCCGTCATCGTCGCGGACGTTTTTGCTTGGCAGGTTCACTCGTTGCCGAATCCACGTGGCAATGGCTTCTTCCAGGGTTTGCGGAGACCACGGCGGCGACAGTGCTCCCCCGATGATGCATTATGCATTGACCAGCCTTTCCGTCATTCGAGCTTCGACGGTTGTTATAGAGACTTGGGGAAATTTGTGAATTGGTGCTTAAGTATAATACGGATTTATACAGAGTATGATTATTGAAATTTAAGAGAATTGAGAAAAGTTTAGTAATAGTAGTGATTTGTACAAAGTATTATGTCTATGTGATGTTTAGAGGAATTAGAAAAAGGTTAGTATTATAGTTAATAAGTTGGTAGGAAAGATTACATTATTGGAGACAGAGACTGTTGGTCTGACCAAAAATTCAATTCCACTGTCCTGCGTGCGCCTGAAACCATACAATTTTCGGGCAAACAAGTTTTTTGCGTCCCCAATAGCCCAGAATATAATTGAGTGTACGTACTTAAAGGGGTCATAATCTGTGTGCTGTTAGTTTGGAGGCTAATGGCTACCTATCAAAATAATTTGCATAATACTTTATCCAGTCTGAAGCAGACTGTTACCAATCATCACCACTCTGTTGTCAGCTTCTCAAGGCCTTAGTATTAAGTTCTTCGCTATTTTATCTCAATCAATTAAAATTCTGCAAAATTACCTCTCCACCTCTGCATGAACTATTAACAAATAGTGAAAAATAGAATGATCATTCAGTGATAGCTAGGCTTGAATTACCATTTGTACAAAACTTGTACTTCACCACCTTTAGAAAAATGCGCCTCTATTACTGCCACTGACCATATGCTCTCTCGGTCTAAAAATTAATAGTCGAATCTCCATACGATATACCTATTTTTAGAGACTCTACTTTGCAACCGTATTAATTTTGCATTCTTCTTCATTCATAGTCAGCAATCTTTAGACACGCAGAGACTTCACGCGAATCGCAGCACCCTAGCGAACCTTCCTAGAATCCCCTAGATAATTGGAAAACAGCGTAGTTCGCACCCAACCCCATAATCGATATCGCCATTGTCTTTCAGAAGCGTGCAGCCTTCGTAAATTTAGGAGAATTTTAATCCCGAGGCCGTGGGGTTCGTCTGGTAATTTTAGTAACCCCGTTGTCAAGGATAATTGGCACGTTTCTGCAGCCCCTTGCCTCCCCAGGGCCTCGAAATTGTCCGATGAATTTCGTAGCAGTCGAGGCTCGAAGCATGTCGATCGAAAGGGAACGCGTTGCCTCGCCGACCTCGACCAACACTTTTACCCCAACCATCACTTTTCTCCCCTGTCCAAACGATCGTTCAGTTATCACGCGTCTTGCTTCTTTTTATCACAACGTCGTCGTAATTCAACCCTTTCGACGCCACGCGGTTGCATCGGCTGTCTCGTAATTCAGTCACCTCGAAACGTCGTGAAAACTTGCCTCGAGTGGACTGTCGACATCTCTGACACTTTTACCGCTTGCACATTTCAAGACTATTGCCTCGGGAATTGCTATTTTAAAATTGCGTTTCTTTCAATGGTCCTTTGGACTGGGGATTCTTGTATTAGTATGGGCTTTGTTATCAGAATAATCTGAAACTGCGTGTGAATATTTGTTCAATATTTCGTGATCATTGGTTCTTTGTTCTTAAATATGTAATCTTAAAAACGAAACGAGCTTCCACAAAAACGAAAGTACACACCAATCCCTGAAAGCAGAATAAAAAATACACTGCAACCTTTTCTCAAGACACTTGAAATCAATTTACACTTCCATCTACAGCAACCCAAAAACCCGAGCAAGAACGCATCTCCACAGTTAACGATCCGATTTCCCATTCAACCATCAATCATCCTTAAAGAGAAAGCAGAGTATCAAAGCACCTCGATCAAAGCGTGCACCACTTACAGAAATGAATCGAGTTTTCATCTCGAATCGCGCCAAGGTGAAAAATTCCGCGGGGCCAGGAGGGGTAGAAAAGGGAACGAAATCGACGCGTCCCTGAAGGAATCGGAACGAGCGCTCCTTATATTCCTCTTGGAGAATTTCCATCGTATCGTTTCGTTCGTCACGGAGCAAAGTGGAACGAGGCGCACACGTCAAGCAGAATATAAAAGGGAAGAACGCGAGGAGGAACGATTCTGTTGTAAAATAGAGAACGAACAGACGGTCGGACGAGTCGAGAGATGTACGAGAGTTCAAACCCGCGGCGTTGCCTGAAAAGGAAACCGACGGCGCCTCCAGTTAGCGGAAGTCGCCCTCCGACTAGTTTTACACGCAGTGGCGACTCCAGCCACGCGAGCCAACCGCGATCTCGGTGACGCGTTACGTACGCGTAAACGCACTAATTAGACCTGTGGTATGTGACATTGCGGAATTTTCGAAGAAACAGGCGGATAATCGACGGCAGAGCTTATCCCCAGGGGATCATAAAGGTCTTAATGTGGTTCTAAATTGGTTTAAATGAAATTCTTGATTGGCTGAACGCAACGTGCTACTAGGAGCAAGTTTCAAGGAGGAGTTTGTTAACAGGTGCCTTTTTTACGTTTAGGTATAGTTTATGTAGAAAGTGTTTTATTGTTGGAGTTACTGGGAAATTTATTGATTGAAACATCTCATTTATTACGTTATGGAAGCATAGAGGCTTGTTAGTGAATGTATCTTAGTGAACTCTAAGCATCATTGTGTTTTGGTACTCAAGGCTTTGCAAGTGGACTACAAAAATTAGCAATAAAACTTCCAAATTTCGAAAATAATCATATATTCTATATTGTTTAAATATGTCTACGTATGTACCTAAAAATACTAACACTAAAAAAACCCACTATGTATATTATAGAGCAACGAAAGCCAAGTACCTCCAAGTACCTCCAACTACCATTCCTGAACCTCCCAACTTAGCATTACGTAAAGTTCCAATTATCCCCTTCCTACTCTCTTCTACCTAAAAAGTACTCTGCCCACTCTCCCCTCTACTCTATAAACAAGATCCCAGAGACCTCTCACCCCTCAATCTATCATCACCCAGATCAATCTGTCCACAAGCATGCTCATCCCGCAGGTACCTCAACTACACCGAGCAGCTCTCTAAGCAAGCCGCAGAACGTGCAGGAACGGAGTATCAGCAGAGTAGCCGACAAATTTAATAACCCTAATGAACTTTTTGCCTGAGCGAGCATGCCTGAGGATGTCGCGTTCGAGGCCTAAGCCGCGTTTGGCGCGCAAGAAACTCGCCCCTTTCTTATCGTCCGCGGCGATTAGGACATTAATCTTCGGCGGGTTCGAGCGGAGAACGCAGCTGAGAACCGCGAAGCTTTATTGGTCCTCGGGAATCCTCGGGCGATGCAGATCCACGGTCGATCCGCATTCTCGAAGTTCGTGGCGCCGCGGCCAGGTACGCGCGTTCTGCATTCGTCTTCAGGGGGTAGCATCTGGTTGGTACAAAATACCAGGACCAGGTTCCTCGGTCCTGACTCCCTTCCCTGACCCCCTCTCGATCTTTTTCTGCCCTTTGGTGGATCGATGACGCCAGCTCCGACGTATCTGGCCCTCTGTGCCCGCCCAGGTCGCGCAAGAAGGATGTCGTTGCGCAATTATTTTCGCATGAATCCGATCAATGGATCAGATTAAGACCGACTGCTTCGCTGGCTCCCGACCGCCCAGTGGAACGTAACGTCGCGTTCGTTTGCGAACTGCGTTACGCAGCAAAACCGAATACCGAAAGACGAGACGAGTACGTGCGACTATGCGCAAGACGGGCCTGTTCCCTGGGCTCAGGAAGCGCCCTTAGCATGGGGGACGAAGATGTAAGGACCGATGAAGAAGTTTGGACGGCGGGACATCCGTCGATCATCGGTTGTAGTTTTTGTCCTAGGGCGTCAGCAGACCCTGTCCCTATTCGTCGGTGTTCCGGTTATTAGCGGAGTTATGAATGATATCGATGAGTTAGTCGGCTGGGGCTTATGGCGTGAACGATAATTGATTCGATTAGGTTCTTTTGAGAAATTGGGGTTTCAAGGGTTCGTCTTTTTGGGGGTCTGATGGTGCATAAGGAAGAGTAAGGTTTGAGGAGATAATGACGAGGAATAAAATATGGTGGAGTTGTTTAGAAACTGAACAAATTAGTGATGGTAATTAGGGTTTAATATACAGGGTGATTCATAAATGCATGGTCCATATTTCAAGGGAGGAATCTACACACTAACGTATGCCTAAGTAAAAAGCGTCATATGAAAATATGTCCTGTATTCCTTACTTCTTGAGTTATGAAGAGCGAAAGAAAATGTTCGATGTTTCCGCCTGTAGAAAATTAATACGAAACTGTGCAAGTTTTGATAGCCCTTAAGAGCTTGACAGTATCATCATGAAATGAGTATGGGTCAGAATTGCTGGGAGTTACATTTACCTACGTTATCGGTACTCAAAAGCATAAGCACGAGGTATCCTAAGAGGTTCATATGATTGCACAACCGATGCATATACTCCCGTGTTATGGAAAGAGATCGCCCACTGTCACGGCACGCTTTCGAAGCTTAGAAAGTTATCTATAGGCCAGCGAAGCGCTTTCGACAATGTGGGTGGCGACCTCAGGCCGTTCCGCTCGGTGATTCTATGAAGGAGGGACGTCGATGCACAGAAGTCGCTTGACCAGTGTTTATATTTCAGTCATTTACGAAATGACTGCACTCTGTTGTAGCACTATAGCATACTTCTTCTGGTACTCGATACATGTTAGAGGATCATTCATCAATTAGAAAGCAGTTGATAAATTCGCAAATATACATACAGATCTCTTCTCAATAAATTTATGTTAAATATTGAATCTCCTTTGTTTCAGTTTGCATCGGAACCAATGGCCGCCTCTCAGTTCCGTCCAACAAACAGCATCACTACCGGAATCTTCGAGACCGGTACACCAACTGTACTTATGTCGACGGCAATCTGGAGATCACATGGCTCCAGAACGAGACATTCGACCTCAGCTTCCTCCAGTATATACGGGAGGTCACCGGCTACGTCCTCATCAGCCATGTGGACGTACGGAAGATCGTTCTGCCGAGGCTGCAAATCATACGTGGTCGAACCCTCTTCAAGCTCAACATTCACGACGCCGAGTTCGCTCTCTTCGTTACGATGTGTCAGATGCAGAACCTGGAGATGCCGGCCCTCAGAGGTGAGTATCTTTTTTATCTCTTTCTCACCCATAATTCTGTAACTAAGTAGATATACGAGAAGGAACGAATGAAGAATTTAAAGATTGCCAATTAGAGTAAGAAGCACTTATGAGCTTAGGATCTTTTCTTATTTGTGGACTGTGTTATTGTAAACTTTTTCTTATTTATGATTTGGAAAATCATTTTATGAAAATTGAATAAGTGTACCTAGTGTAGTTTTATCGCTCAAGAGAGTGGAGAAATGAGGAAGTTACGTTTTAATAAAACGAAAGGGAGAAGTTGTTAAAGAAACAGTCAATTTTTGAACAGTACACAAAGGCTCATAAAACCGTGATCGAACTGAAGTTTTACTGCACATAATATGACACTAAAGCTTTACCTTATCAGTATAAAGTGCCTTTCAACTCTGACACGTGCTGCAATAAAACTGTGTGCTCTAGCACACGCAATAAACTTTTCAAGACAGAGACTACAATTTACACAATACCATCATCGTCTCTTCAATCATCATAATATTCAACGCTGCACTAAAGTCTCATAAGCATAAAACAAATTCAGAATATCTCATCAGTCTCTCCTTCCTATCATCTTAATGCCCAACTTTAAGATCATCCTGCATCCTGCTACATTGAAAATAAAAATTGATCATCTTGCAACGTAAGGTAGCCGATCATAAAGACATAATTCCTCTGAGATAACACGACGCAATTTGTCCCATTCAATATATGAAGTTATCAATATAATCGCTACATGCAATTTTCTTCACCTTCCTCGCCCTTTTCTGCAATACAACGTGGTATGCAGCATGTTACCAAAGTGCAGCTTGTAGTACAATTCTCCACCCTACCGTCTGTAATTCACAGTCGTGTACACTTGGACGAAACTAAATCCCACGCGTGTTTTACCAGATATCCTCAACGGGAGCGTGGGCATGTACAACAATTACAACCTGTGCCACATCCGAACGATCAACTGGGACGAAATAATCACTAGTCAGGGCGGGACGTACTTTTACGTGTACAATTTCACGTCGCCGGAACGCGTATGTCCGCCGTGCGATAAGAGCTGCGAGCAGGGCTGCTGGGGCGAGGGGCCTGAGAATTGTCAGAGGTACTCGAAGACGAACTGTTCGCCCCAGTGCTGGCAGGGCAGGTGCTTTGGTCCCAATCCGCGCGAGTGTTGCCATCTTTTTTGCGCTGGTGGCTGTACGGGCCCGAAACAGAGCGACTGCCTCGCCTGCAAAAACTTCTTCGACGACGGTGTGTGCACGCAGGAATGCCCGCCCATGCAAAAGTAAGTAGATCGACCGCATCATTAAGGGCTCTGGTGGTGCCCTCGACGATGAACGCCAGGCTCGGTTGAATTCATATTTAACCTTTAATTGGCCATGGATTAATTGATGGTTAATTCTGGGGACTTAATGGTCAGATCGGAAATTTATGGAAAAATGAACACTTTGTATTGCACGTAGTACTTCTACAATTGCAGAGCAATCCAATTTGATTTGATTCGATTTGTAATCCCTATGTTGTGTGTAAAACTCACGCAACAAAAAGTATAGCACCCTGTAAAAAAAAGTGTTCCTATGTGTATCATTCTTTCTCAAAATCTTGTAATACTCTCATCAACATCAGCAATCTAAAAACACAAAGTGGTCGTAAACGACATTGATACACGCATATATCTGAAGCTTAACGCATTTGCGGAATAATAAAATGTTCCATGATAGTAACCCTAGTGCCAATAAATCCTCAGTCGCGTCGAAGTATCAATTTCTCGGTTTAAAGTCGTCGAGGAATACTTGCACACATGCAGCTCGAATCCCTTTTAAATTTTACTGCCGAGCATTGAGACGGTGACGACTCGTTTCAGGTACAATCCTACAACGTATTCGTGGGAGCCTAATCCAGACGGGAAGTATGCCTATGGTGCAACCTGCGTGAGAAGGTGTCCTGAGCATCTTTTGAAAGACAACGGTGCTTGCGTAAGGTCCTGTCCACCGAAGAAGAAAGCTCTGAATGGAGAATGTGTCCCGTGTGATGGTCCTTGCCCGAAAACCTGCAAGGGCGTGGAGAAAGTGCACTCAGGCAACATAGACAGCTTCAAGGACTGCACGATCATCGAGGGTTCGATCACGATACTGGACCAGAGCTTCCAAGGATTCCAGCACGTTTACCCGAACTTCAGTTTCGGTAAACGATACGAGAAGATGCATCCTGATAAGCTGGAAGTGTTCAGCACGCTGAAGGAGATCACTGGTTTCCTGAATATTCAAGGAGACCACAAGGACTTCAAGAATTTATCCTATTTCCGGAACCTGGAGGTGATCGGTGGGAGGACGTTGACGGAGTACTTTGCATCGTTGTATATCGTGAAGACGTCGCTGGTGTCCTTTGGACTGAGCTCTCTGAAGAAAATTTACTCGGGATCCATCGCCATTTTGGAGAACAAGAACCTTTGTTACGCGCAGAGCATCAACTGGACCAGGATCAAGAAGTCGTCGGAACATGAGAGTCTGCTGTCGAACAATCGGAACGAGAGTGAATGCAGTAAGTGATAAAGGATGTGATGATATGAGGTGTGGGTAGAGCAAGGAGTTGATACCAATAGGGTTTTTTAATTACAGTCAAAGATGGATTAGTGTGCGACGAGCAGTGTTCTGACGAAGGCTGCTGGGGGCCCGGTCCAGCACAGTGTCTATCCTGCAAGAACTTTATCCTAGGGAACGATTGCCTTCAAGACTGCACTGCACCAGGGTAAGAATATACTCGAATATAATATACTGAAATGCTTAAGAAACCTATACCATCTTTGCAATGATATGTATTCTGTTGTGTTATATTTGCCCACCTCAGATCGTGGATCAAAGGTAAACTAAAATAATACGAGGACACCAGCTTTTTGTTTCACATGTACTGTATACGGTTGGTAAGTTGGCAATTGGAATGGCACTTAACTCCGCCTTTGTCGCCGCTACAAGCACCAATTAGTAGATATGACCGATTCGGTCGAATAATGAAAGTTCGTGTACCTCGATTCTATAATTGTAGTCATTATGACTCACAAATTATGACTAGGCTGACTTATTTTGCTAGAATCACTTATATGAGCATTTCTTTCGTTTGCCAACTTACCAGCCATATACAGTGCCTAATACTGCACTGGTTTTTGTGCTTCACGAATTAAGTAATCATCTAAACCTGCATACTTATGTACTCTATCCAATTCTAGAATTTATCAAGCGGATGAGAAGACTTGCAAGCTGTGTCACGAGGAATGCGATGGTACTTGCACGGGGCCGAACGCAGAGCATTGCACTAAATGCAAACACGCGCGAGATGGACCATTCTGTGTGCCCGAATGCCCGTCCTCGAAGTATAACGACAGCGGTGTGTGCAAGGACTGCCACGAGAACTGCGTGGGTGGCTGTGAAGGCCCTGAAAACAACATCGGTCCTAATGGATGCCACAGCTGCGATAAGGCGATCATGAACGGCCATGTACCTGAGGGATGCCTGCAGAAAAGGGAGCCCTGTCCTGAAGGTAAGCAAATCTTGACGTAGTGGAGTAATTGATAGATCCTTGGAATCAGATATTTGTCTTGTCAAAAATGTGGGAGGATATTTTTGGTAATCTCTGGAGAATCTTTGAAAATCCTCTCTGAATCTATTTCACATACTTGTAGGATTTGTTTAACTAGTTAAGTCTAACAGTAAACATAATTTTCTGTTATAGGACATTACTACGAATGGGTAAGCCCCCAGGAGCAGGGAGCCCTGAAGCCTCTGGCAGGGAAAGGCGTCTGTCGCAAATGTCACCCTCGTTGCAAGAAATGCACTGGATATGGCTTCCACGAGCACGTCTGTCAAGAATGCACGAAATACAAAAGAGGTGAACAGTGCGAAGACGAATGTCCCGCGGACCACTTTGCAGACGCAGACACGCAGCTTTGCATACCCTGCTTCAGCGAGTGTCGGGGATGCTTTGGATCGGGTCCGAATCAATGCTACAAATGTCGGAACTATAAAATTTATTCGGTAAGTAACCTGCTCGTGCAATCTTATTTTAAACTCTATCTGATTTAAGTCCTTTGCACTATACTAACTCTGCCTAATCTCTACTTCTCCATTTCAGGGTGACAAAGTAGACAACGGGACGTCCTTCAACTGCACAGAAACCTGTCCCCCAGAATATCCTCATAAGATCTTCCCTCTGGACAGCGAACCATACTGTTCCCAGAATATCGGCGTAGGATTCCGAACAGAGAACGAGCTTCAGCCAGCAGTTCTAGCAGGTGTCGTAGTCTTCACTCTGGTGTTCATCGTTGTGGCAGGAGTAATTATGTACTTCTGGCGAGTGCGAGCCAAAGCGAAAGAGAACACGGTAAAGATGACAATGGCGCTGACTGGGTTGGATGACAACGAGCCCCTTCGACCTACCGGTGTTAAACCAAATCTGGCGAAATTACGTATCATCAAGGAAGAGGAGATGAGGAAGGGTGGAATTCTAGGCTACGGTGCTTTCGGGAACGTGTACAAAGGTGTATGGGTGCCTGCAGGTGAGAACGTGAAGATACCAGTTGCTATAAAAGTTCTGCACGAAGGAACAGGGGCGAACACTTCGAAGGAGTTCCTCGATGAGGCTTACATCATGGCGAGCGTGGAACACCCGAACTTGCTTCAACTGCTGGCCGTCTGCATGACCTCGCAGATGATGCTCGTGACGCAGTTGATGCCACTAGGCAGTCTGCTCGACTTCGTGCGTGGATTCAAAGACAAGATCAGTTCCAAGGTGCTGTTGAATTGGTGCACACAGATTGCCAGGGGAATGGCCTATTTGGAAGAAAGGAGACTGGTTCATCGTGATCTCGCAGCTAGAAATGTTCTTGTGCAAACACCTAATTGTGTGAAAATTACCGATTTCGGACTGGCCAAACTCCTGGACATCAATGAAGAACAATACAAAGCTGCTGGTGGTAAGATGCCGATCAAGTGGCTGGCTCTAGAGTGCATTCAGCACAGAGTGTTCACTCATAAGTCGGACGTTTGGGCCTTTGGTGTTACCATCTGGGAGCTTCTTACATACGGTGGAAGACCGTATGAGAATGTGCCCGCTCGAAACGTACCAGAGCTACTGGAGAAAGGGGAGAGGCTGCCTCAACCGGCGATCTGCACGATTGATGTTTATATGATCATGATCAAATGTTGGATGTTGGACGCTGAGTCGAGACCCAGTTTCAAAGAGCTGGCGGAAGACTTTGCGAAGATGTCCAGGGATCCTGGCCGATATCTTGCCATCAAAGGGGACAAGTACATGAGACTACCTTCGTATACACTGCAGGTTAGTGTAGTTAAGAGTATTACGAGTAATCTCAGCTTTTCAAACTTTCGATTATTCACAATTTTATTGAATACCTGGAAATGTATACTTCATTCATTTATTTTATCCTCTGTATCTCCAGGACGAAAAAGAGATGATACGAAATCTTGCATCAGCCATGGACGGCCCCGAAGTACTAGTAGATGCTGACGAGTACCTTCAACCGAAGTCTAGGGCTCCAATCCCACCTGGTCTTTCGACATCCAGCACTTCTGGTTCTCCACCAGACACTCCTGTGAAGACTTGCTGGCCGAATGGGAAACCGCTGGCCGCTGATTCTCCCACGCCCCAAAATCAACAGAACTGGGACAGAGAATTATTGAGGTTCGGCGCGAATCACAGAAACGGGAATGCGCCGCATGAGCCAGGGAATTCTGGTCAACATCCTCATTATGCGCCTCCAAATGGTCACTGTGGACATAGTGGAGTATCGGATAGTTCCAGTTCAAGATACTGTTCGGATCCACTGAAGATGATTGGTGTTAGAGGTAAGTTCAACTGCTGGTTGGCTGATATTGGTCTACAAAATTAGCGAAGCAAGTGTGTCATAATTGGAATTGTTATTGGCTGTTTAGATTGTGACGTGACGGACGACTGTTACGATGGTGAAGTGAATTCCGTGCACCAGCAAGCTCAAGTGGGTAACCTAAAGCTAGACTTGCCATTAGACGAAGACGATTATTTGATGCCATCGCCGCAGTTGCCGACGAATACGACGCAGTATATGGATCTCATAGGGGACTCGAAACCGACGGGTAAGCATTAAATATGTTCAAAATTACCATAAAATGTGACTGTACCTAAAACTATTACCATATGCAATAATTATGCATGTAATAATTGCATATAATGCAATTGCATATAATAATAATATAATAATGCATACAATAATTATGAATATAATGAATATTTGTAACTTATTTGTAACTTTACTAGCATAAATTTTAATAACCCATTTGACCTCATTCTAAATAGAATCTAAGTAGATAGTTGTCGACCATTCTGATATCCTAAATTTTAATAATTCATTAGACAGTCATAGTACTGTGCGCAATATTTCAAGGACCTCTTTTCTTTAACAACTCTACTACCACTAAAAATTTATACAATACTTCTTATCTTTTCCAGAAATGGAACCAAAGCGAGTCAACAACGGTTACCGAAAGTATCCCGAATTCCTTACCATCCAAGGGAAGACATCGCTGGATAATCCCGAGTATATCATGTCACAGGACGAAGGACCCCTCACTCCACAAACTTTAGGCATTCCAACACCTGACCTGGAGAAGGTCCTGACAAATGGAACTTTCGGGTCTCAGGTGAGACAGAGGAGTTCCGAGGAGGAATCTGATCACGAATACTACAACGACTTCGATCGACTAGAGAGGGAACTACAGCCGCTGAAGCCGCTTAGGAAGAACGAGACTACTGTCTGATCCTAAACTTCCTAGGTGAGAGAGGACTGTTTCCATAGTTCCAAGCTGGAACTAAACACTGCATCGTTCGGGCATCTCTGTTGCCCGAGATTTCGTGGCAAGGCGAAGGGATGAACGCGGAACGATGCAAGGACGAATCCTGTTCCTCGAACCGAGGATCCTTCAAAGTACTTAGAAAGGACACTTCGCTCGAGTGCCGTGTTTGATTGTGATTAGACGTAGAACGCGAGAACTGTGCTAATTTCAGCAAGAAGTTGTCCTGTCGCGAGGAAAACGCGCCCTCGCACGCGATGAACTATTCTTCGTCTTCATGCGTGCGATGAACGAGTAGTGCAAATAATCTTAATGTGCCATTCACCGTGGCTTGTAAATAGAATACTGTCTACCACTTCGTTAAGGCTATTAAAAGTTTAAGGATCCGCGTGCAGTAAATGGCATGGACAATCGCATCTCTTCTATCTTCACCTTTGCCTGACAATAAGAGAATTCAGTAATGGGAGCACTGACTTTAGACAAGCTCTATTTTCGGTGAATCTTGAAAGAAAAAGCAGAGATATGTCGTGTACTTATATTTGACAACCATGTTTAACGAACACAAATTTTATTAGAAAATATTCTCTTTGAGAAGACATCTTAATTTCATTCATCTATGGATATTTTAATATATTCTGAATATAAAACGTTCATGCACATTTCTGCTTTAGGTTCGCTAGAAAATAATTTTCTAAAATCAGTAAGCGCATAGCTATGATCTCTACTTGTCAGTCATTAACTTCGACGGTCCACGTTCGTTTTAGTGCTCCCCAGGAGCACGTTTGAATATTAAACGAAAGAATAATTAGACTCGCCAATGTGGACCTGCGACTTTCGGAGCATCGAAATCCTTAGAAAAATTTGTCCCCACTCTTCTTCAGTCTGCGTTCAAATCGTTCGTAACGCTACTGTGCTTGGATCGCGATCTGGCGCGACCGAGCAAGAATCATGAGATGTCAGAAATTGTACGGGGCCGTTCAGGAATAGCGAAAATCTGCGCGGTTCGCCGTTGACTGTGATAAGAAACGTTCTACTGCTTCCGGAGGACACTCGGAACATCTCAAGCTGTCATCGACCCCATTTTCTTGCTGTATCTTCTCTATCGCAGTAAGCTACGACAGTACAAGGAATTGTCCTAATTTACTGCCTAAAAATAAACAAATTCCGAGTCGTAAAGCGAGATTAAGGAAGAACTCAAGGAGCAATAATACGAAGGAGAAGAATCCTTTCGATTCGACTTGGGTGCCGACGATCTCGTTCCACGATTCTACTTAAAATATTACGACGACCCTATATATTTTTATATGCCATCGCGTATACAAAAGGGACCAATGAAATTGGCCGTTAAGCACGGAAAAGTATCTCGATTTTTATATAGGAAACGCGTTTGTACATAGACTAGTGGTTAGTTAAGCGTAAGACTTCTACGAGCATGTAGAGAACGGAAAAGTACTTGAATAAAGCTAAGTAATCGTGTATCGTATTAAGGAAGGATCTATAATGTATACATAGATAGGAAAGACATGAGGGAAGCGAAATGGTGGGCACGGCGCAAGGTATGCGAATTTTGATTACGCTGTGCCCGCGTAATCATAGGATTAGGACGTGCCATGTTGTGTGTACAGGGAACAAAAAGCGAGACAGCGAACACATTCTTGCGCGTGTTCTACCGTGGAAAATTTGTCTGGCGAACGGATGTCCCTCTGGTCGCGTTCCTTCGACCTGGAAAAAGGTAGCGTGTGCGAGATTGACGATCTCATTCGTGGCGGTGACGCGTCTTAGAGGATGTAGAATTTTAACGTCGCACACCCGCGCACTTCTGTGATAAAAAGAAAGAAAGATAAGATACGGAAAAATCCACGCAGCAAAAATTAGTTTGACGATAGTGGAAAGCGAAAAAGAGAAAAATAATCGCACACGGATTTCCAATCTCGCCACACGCGGAACGCGATATCATCTTATTCCCCCTAACGATTTAAGCAAACATCGTGTACATTGCGTTAAGTGTTATCAATGGTTACGTTATTAGCGATTTCTATTCTGTAATATATTATTGTTCTGTCGTGTTGTCTAGCAGATCAGCGTGGTCTATTTTCGGAGGAAAAAAATGAGGAAAAAAGAATGTAAAACGTATTTTCCACTTTTACTGTCAGTTTTTGTTGCTCCCCTACCCTTGTGTTTCATGGTTTTTGTACGTGAAAAATCGACAGAAGCAACGAGTGTGAATTAGAAATTGTACAATACGTTCGTATCGCCGGGATAAATAGCTGCGAGGAATTGCATTTGCCATTCGGTTGTGGACATAGAACTTATAAAACTTTATAATATCATTGTATATCGTAAAGAAATTATTGTAATAAAGAAACACCATCATTCTCATGAGGTTCGCGGAATTTCTTCTTTCCTTTTGATGTCCCATTAAAACAACGATTAAATATAATTTTTCTATTCACTCTTCTATTAAAATCTGTTCTGATTCATTACTTTAATTCCAAAAAATTATTTAATCTTCCTAGTATTAACGTTATAAAAATAATAGTATTACACATATACATAAATATAAATATATAAAAAACAAATATATATTATCACTCTCATTCCTTACTTGATCTCGTAATATAAAAAATAGGTAGTACATAATTGACTATACTTAAATTGTCGTGCTGCATGGATTATACAATGATGAATCGCCAGCTTTTCTCGCTCGACTTCTGCTACTATCGTCAGCCAGTTACTCGGAGGTCGTCGCGCGGTATACATATTTTCAAAAGGGTATGATAATTACTCAGTGTACAATAATTACATGTTTCGGTTTCCTTATCGCGCTAGGCCTAAAAACGCGAAATTACTAAACAGCACCAATTAATGCAGTATTTTGCAGCGTGCATTCTTAATATTTAAATGTCGCGTAATATGTAAAACAAAGATATATATAGATACTTCAAAATGTAGGGATACTTCAAACTGAGACGATGAGACGATAGTTCTGCTTGCTAACTCTAAGAAATTCGATGAGAGTTCTTCAATTGTTAAAGAAACGCTGCCAACAACATGGAGACACTACATGACCCACCTTTAAAGCATCTCTTCGATGGAGATCCTGTGTTTAACGTTTATAGCGAAGAAGCAATAAATCTATCGGTTGGTGCACCAGGGCCTGATTTACTCCAAAATTGTGAGGAAATGATAAGGAGAGCTACAGATCATAGACTGGTAAACAATACATTTTATAAGTTATCGAATGATAGGAGCTTATACAGTGTAAGAAACAAGTACTCATGCTCCAATATTTAAAGTATTTTCGTCTTAGGAAGAAGAAAAGAAAGAGAAAAAGTATTATCTTTTTCAATATGGCATCACAGCAGGTATGTGGGAATGTCGCGAAGAATTGGCATTATTTCTGACTAGGCGATATGGTGATCCAGTGAAAAGAGAAAACCTGATTTTGACCTGCGGTGCTTCACATGGCATTCAGCTTATATTGAACACTATACTTTCACCGAATGGAATAATTTTCGTAGAGGAAGTTACTTATATGATAGCCTTGGATGCATTCAAACAATTTCCATTGATGAAAATAGTAACAGGTACTAGATAATGGTATACTGAATATTTTTTCTGAAACTCTAAAACAAGCTACACTTTAGTGTTGGTCTCTGAACTAAAGTATTTTGAGAAAAAAATTAGTGCCAAAACTTTTCAATCAAATATTTGATATAGTATGTTCTTTCTCTGTTGTAGTAAATAAATAAATTATATTTTTCTCAATTACAGTGCCAATGAAAGATGACTTAGTGGACTTGGATGCATTTGAGAGAATAGTTGAAGAGGAAAAAAAGAAAAGTAATTTTCTCTTAACTGAAGAAAAACTGTTTTGGGCAATGTTTTACACTATTCCTACTTTTCATAATCCAACTGGAAGAACTTTACCTTCGGGTAAATTAAGTTATGTAATTTATGCTGATTTAGCAGAATAATCTAATAACTCCTAATTATTACTTTGGAGCAGAAAGTTGTCAGCGTTTGGTAGAAATAGCAAGAAATAATTCCATGGTAGTTGTTTGTGATGATGTGTATAATTTGCTATATTACGGTGATGGATATCCACCACATCGATTATTCTTTTATGACGACCCAAAGGACTTAAATTACAAGGGTGGTAATATCGTATCCAATGGATCGTTTTCAAAAATTCTTTCTCCAGCAATTCGTTTTGGATGGATAGAATGCAGTCCGCGAGTAGCAAAGATCTTCAGATCATCGTAAGCACGGTGTTTGTTTTCCATAACGATACTTATTTATATTTTCGATACAATATTAATGTCATTATTATTAAATTTTAAAATTGAACAAAATGTATGAATTTCGAAATTCACAGAGGAATCCTCTGCAGTGGTGGTGCAGTTAATCATTATATTTCGGGTGTTGTTACAAGTTTGCTGCATTTGAAGATTGAGGACGAGTACCTCGATAAACTTAATAAAATTTATTCAGTAAGTGAGTTATACTAAAGCCGAATCCTTCAACAAAAATGTAATTGCCTGCACTCTTATGTAATTTATATGGTAAAAATAATTCTTGAGATTAGAATTTGTGTCATATTTCTGTTTTATAGGAACGATTATCAGTATTGTGCAACGTATTGGATCAGTATTTACCAAAATCTTGTTCATATAAAAGCCCAGAAGGTGGTTACTTTGTATGGATTCATCTTCCAATTGGTATGTGTAACATTAAATACCTGTATTTTGTTTAGAACTATTTGTTTTATTGAACGCTTGACATCTCAAAAATCGTGATATTTGTTCCAGAAATTAATGGTGCTGATTTTGTGAGCTGGTGTCAGAAAGAATACAAAGTATCTGCTATACCAGGACAAAGATTCTCATCCATAGGAAAATCCCGGAATTTTTTACGAATCAGTATAGGTTTTCACAAAAAGGAAATTTTAGAGAATGGATCAAAAATTCTTTGTAAAGCACTTTCTTCTTATATTAAGGACAGTAAATAATTATAATCAAATAAACTAGTATCTGTGATGAATTGTTGTAAAAGAAACACAATATATTATTTAGGTATAAGAATATATGTTTCACAAATTTTTCTATTACAATATTTATCATATGAATATTAAACAGGTTTTCTATTCATGTAATTTTAATATGTACACAATGAGAATGCAAATGTTGAATGACTATTACTGTATTTTAAAATGCAATATTACAGATTTTAACTGCAATGAATGATTATTACAATCAAATGCATAATATACACATTCTCTTTCTACATTTACAAATAGTAAAATGCATCTAATACATCAAAGTAAAAGTAATTATTCTTCACCTAGTAGTTCCTTCTGTTTTGTTTCTAATAGTGTTTCTGCTTTACCAATGTATGTATGACTCAGGCTGCTTATGTAAGTTTCAGCTTTAAAAACTAAGTCTTTGGGTGCCTTATCTTTCTTTTTTGCATCTTTTACATGTTTATTTCTTATATCAGTAATAGCATCTTTGCACTTGACGAAGAATCCTTTTGCCCTTTTTGCTAGCTGTTCTCTATGTTCCTTTGTAACTCTGTAGAATTATAAAATAAACTTAATGTACATCTTATACATTAATTTTACTCTAAGCTTTAAAGTACAATATACATAATATAAATATAGAATTTACTTGGGTATTGGAATATAAAGTGTTGTACCCTCTTGCTGTGGATTTAAATTCATTTGAGATTTCATAAGTGTATCTAAAATAGTTGGTATCGTTTGTGGAAATGTAGATATATTCATTACTATCATTTTAGGCTTTCGAATAATTTCTACAAGCTCCTGAAGCTTATATTCTTGGTCTTCAAATTCTATAGTTAATTCTTCTATAGCACCTACGTTGGTACGTAGACTCACATGCTTAATCAACTGGTCTTTAAAATCTTCTACCGCTTTATCAAATTGTGATACCATACGGTCTACATTTGTTAATTCAGCTATTTCTGATAGATTCACTTGTACAGGATGCAGTTTCTTCTTCTCTTTACCCCGGTCTTTAGTTTTTAGTAACGTACTGGTAGTAGAGAATTTATTAACATTATTAAAATTAAGAGGAGGATATTGATTCAAATGCACACTGCTAACATTAAATACTATTAAAACGTTCCTCGAGTTTCGCAAATTGTGCAAATTTCTTATATATTTAATAGAGTTATTGTTTACTGTTTGAAATCTTAGAAATCTTTGTAAATGTATGTTTAATTTCATTGACACCCACATCTTTGTACTTCGCTTCCTCAAAACATTGATATATATGCGATTATATGTTATTATAATAATAAACTATTATTTTAATTACGTATGACATGTAACGGAAATGTGAAGATAATTTTGCGGTTAGAGTATGTAGAATGAGGTTAGAAACATTTCCAACCGTAGCGCTAATTTGAAGTTATGACTGTTATTATTTTCATGCCATTCCTAATATTACCAGTTCAATAGATTTAAAATTATTAATTCATCTTTTACTTCCATAAACTTCAAATAATTTATTTATTTCTATGACCTCTTAGCTTTACGCTTTCTTTTCTGATCTGTGATTGGTCCAGTCACCGGTGAATCTCACGAATTCAACTATAAGGTCACGTGACGTAAACATCTGTCCTTTGTGTTTTATTCGTATTTATCTTTTTTAAACGAAACCTTTTTCAAAGGTTTTTTCTATCAATGAACATTTTACAACATTGACAATGTAGTGAATGTTAATGGTCCTGAAGGGATCACTAGTGAATGTGACCACGTTGTGTAATTCCAGTACTTATTAATTTTAGTTTTGTATGTTGCATCGCTGGAGAAAAGTCGTAGGCCATACTTTGAAACAGAAATTTAGCACTGTTTAAAAGTACGGGGATTTAAACAGTTTTGTATAGTTATGTGAGTATCAAAATTAACACAATATGTAGAGCCTGGAACTGATATTAAGAAGTTTTATTTGTAGTAGTCATCGTCATTGTGATTGATTTCTTTTTACTGTACATTTACATATTTTGTTATCATAAATATTGTTTATACTTGATGATAAGATTCTGTAAAGTAAAATGACTACGCAAAGGGATACTCTTGTAGCTTACAAGTATTTACATAACTTAATTTATATTCTTTTTATTCCATAGGTGATATGATTTGGTTAAAAGCAGTACAAGTGTAAAACCAGTACTGTTTAATGGATATAATACTGATATTGTTAATTAAAACGATTTTGGGAATAAGTTTTGTACTTATAACATATAAAAACATTTGGAACGTATTATAAGGAAGGAAAAGTTTATGAATTTGTGATTATCCAAGATGAGCAAGACACCTGTATCTATTTTACAAGAAATGATGGTGAAAAAGAAGACAGTGCCTAATTATGAACTTATACACGATGGTGGTGGTACACATATAAATACCTTTAAATATCAAGTGTCTTGTGATGGTCTTATTGCAACTGGTGTTGGACGTTCTAAGAAAGATGCAAAACACGAAGCTGCAGAAGCAATGCTGAAAGCTATTGCAGAACACAGAGGTTATCCGCAACTACCAGCTTCACCAGCCCAGTCACCTCTAAGGACACCTTTACCACCAACTGTTCCAGAAATACAAAGAATTCCACCAAATGTGCCATTTGTTAATGCGGTTGGGGCTTTACAGGTAAGAAATACTTACGTATGTAAGAACTACTGAATTGTAAGAATATGTATATTTATATTTTTTTAGGATTTGTGCGCCGAAAACAATTTGCAAGAACCAAAATATATTTTAATTAGTGATGTTGGGCCACCTCATGCAAAGATTTTCACTATCCAATGCGTAGTTGCAGCTTTTAAAGAAGATGGTGTAGCAAGAACAAAAAAGCAAGCTAAACAAGAGGCTGCAAAAAAAATGTTGCATAAAATAAATGATTTGCTTGCTGACTCAAAAGATATAGACTCATCTGCTCTAGAATTAGAAGATGCAAATGCAGACGCACAGTCTAATGATATTGCAAAAACGCGTTATTTAACATTATCAAGGTTACCTTCGCAAAAAAAAGTTAATTTAGGTTTTAAGTTATCAGAATATCATATTAAGATAAAAGATTCTTTTGAAAGTGAAGTACGCCAGAGATTGATGGATAAGTTACGATCTATTATTCCTGTGGACCACAGTAACATTTCTGAAGAGTTTGTAGAACATATATTATCAGAATTTAAAGAAATTTTGTCCACAGTCGATCTAAATCTAACAGTTATGTGTTTAGAGTCAGCTAACCCACAGACTCATGTTGTAGCTATGAAAATTAATACTTCACCTGATATCGTCCAAGTTGGGTTAGGACACTCACAATTAGAAGCTCAATTTTATACATTATTAAAATTAATTAATAGTATGATACAGTTCTTGGAATAAGAAAGATTGTGATAGCTAGGAAATAAAGTATCTACATGTGAAATTTGACATGTAAAATATTGTTAGATGTATGACATTTCTTAGATATGATATTTTAATTATCAGTTTTACGAAGTATGATTTATGCAAAACTTTTCTTACTTAAAAAATATTTTCTTGTAATTTCAATGACTTTTTTTATGTTTTTGAACAAGAGATAATCATGACAGTATTTGCACGTTAAAATATGCAAGATAATTTAGATTTTAATATATGAATGCTCTAAAGAACAAGAAGCATAATATATTTCACATTTTATTTTATTTCCCATTTCAATATTTATTTTGTTTTTTGTATCATGATATAGTGTTTATTTCTTTTGCAGAATTTTAAATGGATCGTGCACCAAGATAAAAAAAGTCTGAAAAAGGAGTAAGAAACTAATCTTTATATAAAAACTTGTTAATAAGACATGTACATATGTCATTGTTGCCTTGTAAATTACAAGCCATTTTATTTATATTCTTTCTTTTTGATTTTCGTTGATTCTATACTTAGAGTTTATATATTTCTGCCGTACCAAATATACGTATATCAATAAAAACGAACTAGAAAAAAGATCATATTTTTTATGTATTTTTTTCGAAAGAATGCTACGCTTATATTTTTAAAGTAGCTTAGTGTGTTTTTTAAACCTTCTTGGACGACAAAAATTTATAACACGTTCACGGAGTTTACTTTTTCACGAAGTAAGGTGAATTTCTCACGAAAAAATTACTTATGTCATTATTTGTTAATTGCTTTATAAATGGGGCAGAGAAAAGTTAAGTTTTAAAGGAGAATTTATAAATTCTCTGAGAGTTCCTTTTATTTTGTATAAAAAATAAATAAATGTTTGATACATGTTAGATTGTGCAAATTATTTCATACGTGTCATTTCAGTTAACTAATTGATTAATTCACTATCGAGTGAGAGAAATTTTGAAAGATAAAAAGAAATATACATAGTTTATAAAATATTTCTTCGTTTTATTTTATATCGCATAAAAGCGCTACACCTCGCAGTGTCCAATGTCGAGGATTATGGTCAGTCTCGAAGTCAATCGATCCCACGTACTTTGTATCTGTTCTCTGCGGCTTTCTATATATGGGGCACTCATAAAGTTTTGGATCTTTGCCCGCTGTTGTGTTTATCGCGTAAATGTAAATTACAGGCATCTGTTCGTACAGGACTTTCGGTTTACTTTCGACCAATTTGCCTGTTTTACGATCAAGCGAGGCACCTTCTAGGAATAGACCATGAACGTACACCCCTTCTTGGGGCTGGTTCTTAATGTCTTCCTTATTGTATCGTGTAATCAGATTTTGTAATACAACCGAGTCGAGGGCCCATCCCTTGTGCGCTCGGGTTACTTCCTGTAATTAGCTCGGGTCATCTCTTCATTTAAAAAAACATAGAACTCTACTTCAACTATTTACGTTGAAATCATAATTACCATTCTTCAAAGATCACATCTAATTTGTATTTTATTTTAATATACACCAACCTGTCGCATAGCTGTCAAAAACCCCTGAGGATTAAAGAAACCAGTCATCCAGAAGACCTTAGGTCTGCCATGAATACACCACTGTCTAAATTGATGGTCACGTTCTAAAAGTTCCGTGTACCAGAATCCAAGAGTCGCCGATTCCCAAGATATTTTTAGCCACTTCTCTGGAATTCGAGCATCGTACATTGAATCTAACGATTTTCGCAGCCCTTGGCTCATCACGATCGTACCCTCGATAGCCAACTTTAAATCTGTCAGGGTAGTACGCACTTCTTTAAGAACTCTCATAATCCTGAAAATAGATCTACAATTAATCGAACGTCATTTTTATTTTCAAAGAAGGTAGAGAAGAGATGATCTACCTATCAATTTCCTGCCTCAAAAATATGTTCATAGGCAGCAACGCGCCCATTCTTTGAAGTGCTTCCTTCACCTCGAAAGAGTTGTATTGTTTCGGTAATTTGGCTAACATGTCATTAGCTAGTTTGTACACGACATTTTCCCTGGTCTCGCCACCCTGTGCACCTCCTTCCTTAGGTTGTACACTGAGGATTGTGTCGAGTATCCCTTTGGCCGTGTTTATTTGATATGTGATGTCAGCGTTTGGGTGCAGGCCGAACACTTCTGGGGTGTCCGAGGCTGGCAAGCTGTCGATATAATCCAAGTATCCTTGAAGATTCCTTGTCTGTGGCACCTTGTAACTACGGTAAAATTCGAAGCCTGGCCGCAACAAGACATCGCAGAACCAGACGTGTGTAAACGTAGTTAGCAAGCGTTTGTCAAAATCGTCTGTGACCCTACCACCATATTGAACCTGCGTGTGAAAATATATAAAATGCAATTTCTAGGCGCACTTTGATGTCATAAGATGCACTTTAGAAGTAGGATTTGGTCATTAAATGAACTATTTAATCTATTCAGGTTTTTTTTGTAACAAGAGATAGTTTCAGACCTCTCCAAGCATGTAGCACACTGTTGGCCAAGAGACTCCTCTCTTGGGGTCCATGTCATCTAGATGGTTCTGTATGAACTGGACAGAAGCAGCGAAATCAGCCTGATTGAATTCGTACGGTATGTTCCATCCAAGGGGACCGAACTTCCTGCGTTCCTGCACCACAGTATGCAGAAATGCAACGGCGTACAACAATGGGGGCCACTGAGATTGCGTGCTGTAGTCCAACGTGTCCTGCGTTACACCTTGGTAAGTCCTTTTTAAGCTGGCCCTGATGCCTTGGGGCGGTTCGTTTGTAAATTTAATCGCCATCTGTAAGGGAGTTAATCAAAATATTTTTCTTGTCTTCTGAGGTAGTGGTTTTGATAGATGTAGAGAGGAACCTGTAGAAGACCAATGGGAAATTGTGTATGCACTTCGGTGGTCATCCAAAGTCTGAATGCCTCGTGGACAGTTTCTGTCTCGACGAGAGCGTCCATCACTTCCGTGCAGAAAGGAAGTGATAAGTGGATATTTTGTAACAACACCCAGCCACCTGTATTCATCGCGTCTGAGATCAACTTTCGGGCGTGAAATTCTTGACCTTGACCCATTGACACTGATCTCAATTCTACAATATTAAGTATGACGAAGTAATACTGTTTATATTAATTCAAATATTTCAATTTTTCTAATGATAGATTTATTTATCTATAAGCTCATATTAATCTTGCTCTAAGTTATTCAAGTTCCCACCTAAGTTTATTTACTTACGAATAGATTTTTGCTTCGCCAGTGCCGTTATCTGGGGACTAGGGTCTGATCCAATCGATAATATGCATATAAGCGGGGTCCTAACTTCAGACTCCAACCAAGTGGCCTCTAGATCCAGAATTTTAGCTTCCCCGTACTCCTTTCCCAGAGACTCGATCACGTACTGCCTCGCTTGAGACAGAGTTCTATCTGGGCTCCACGATCTGATCAAAAGTAATTTCCTAAACACGTCTAACTTCTTCTGGTACCCACAGGGAAGTTCTTCTTCCTCGGGTTTCTCCTTCTCGTACCACACTCGCCACTCTTTCTCGGTGAATTCGATTTTCGTTAAAATATCCGAGAAAGTTTCCAGCTTGCTGATTTCAACCAGGTTCAGCCAAGTGATGTCCAGAATCCATTTGAACGGTTTCGGAGCAACAGCGTTAAGGTCCAGTGACGCACCTCCCTTGATGAAAGCATTGAATTCTGCATGAGAAATCGCGCCTCGATGACAGTCTATCTTCATCGCCAGCATCAACGTGAACAGTGACTTGTGCCTCTCGTATAAGCTTCTTAAGGTGAACGCCCATACTTCGTAGGTCAGATGTCGAAGTATTATATTGATACGTTCGTTGGTAATAGGACTTTTAGTAGACTTCGTGATCGAATTATCGAATATAGTTAGAAATTGTCTCAGCGAATTCTGGTACATCACGTTCACGTTACTCATCTCTACGATGAGGAAGTACAAGATGGAGCCCCTCGAAGCAACTGCGCGGAATTCCTCTCGAGCCAGGGTGATCTTTTTCTCCGTTAAAGCAGAGACTTTCAGCTTCTCGTTGACCGATTCTGCCGTTGTCTTCGTCTCCCTAAGCACGTTGATGAGCGCCTCGTCGTCTACCAAAGAGCCTTCAGAAGACGTGAGCCGATGTAGAAGCGTACTTTCCAGCTCTTTCATCGACCTCTGATTGGTCATGACAGACTCGAAAAGTGCCACCCTCTCCGCTTCCAAGTCTGCCTTCTCCATGAGGATCACTCTACCTAACAACTGATCCTCTAAACCTAACATCGTGACAGTGAAATCGATAATGGACGTTTTCGCTGAGATCTCTGGACTGTACGCTGGGTTTGGTAGTTTTGTAGTTATGTACAGCATGAAGCCTGGCATCACGTCGCATTCCTTATCGCCAACGATCACTTTTTCGATGGAACCAGACTTGATGAAGTTCTTCTCGAGCACGTTATCGAGCACTGGGTCAAGCTCTTCTGCTATGTCCTCTATCAGCAGGGGTCGACCTAGGGACAAACTGTCTTCAAGATGAGTCCTGAAGTATTTGTGATTGAGGGAGGTGATCTGTAGCTCATTCATGCACTCTTTGTTCTTTATCCACATTTTCCCTTGGTTTTGAGGATCTACTAGAAGGGGGTACGATGAGGATTTAGTTACGATAAGTGCGTTCTGCACTGACAACTCATCGTTTGGTAAACCTTGAAGCGTCCATTCTGACATAGTCGCAGTGTCGACGAGCATGTTCGTGATATTCAAATTCTTAGTGAAAGGGATAGACTTCGTTGCCAGAATGTTCATCCAAGCAGACACGAGGCTGGCTCTGTACTGTTGATTATAGGGTCCACAGTAAGACAGGAAGCCTGTAGCTAATAGAACGTCGCCGACCAGTCTCCCAAGTTGAACCTTGAACTCGCTGCTTTGCTCAGTCCAGCGCTCCTTTTCACCTCCCAGTCCATTAATCAATGCAGTTGCAGCGGTCATTTTCCTGAGGCACACGTTCGCAGCATCCGTCAGTCTCTGCTTCTCCGAAACAGCTGAATCGTATTGTTCTTTGACTGCTTGCAGTGCCATTTCCCTCTCTGACAATTCCCTCTCAGCGTTTGCCAGATCTTCCATTGCTACTTTAAGTCTAGCTTCCTGCAAAGCCAAGTTTGCTTTCAATGGCAAAACCTCTTTATTAACAGAGTGGAAGAAGGCCATAGCTTTGGTCCAGGACAGCAGACCTGCTACGTCACCGCAAACCCGCCTAGCAGTCTCCATGTTGTAGTCTTCCATCTTAAAATAAGGTTGGAGCAGCTCAACCATCTCATTGTTTATAATATCTTTTGGGTAGTTTTGCAGTTGAAGAAGAAACGTCGTGCTGGCCATCAATTTCAAGGATTCTGCCCAAGAAGGCTTTGGACAAGCTGCAGTACTGTCTGGAACAACTGGCCCAATCTTGCGTTGGAATAAGATCAATACACAGTCCATGATTCTCATGATAAGATGAGGTGGTCTGCCTAGTTTCCTGACAGTAGCAATATGCGCAGGTTTGATAGTGTTCAAGGCAGCCTCTGCTTCCTCCAGCGCTGGCTTAGCAGCTTCCAGTTTCTGTTCAGCTAGCGCTTTCTCTTCGGCTATGCAAGCTACCAGTAACTCAGCCTTTTCTTTTACCTTCTGCACTTGGTTCTTGAAAGCTTCCGCTTGCATGGCCCTTTCAGTTACCTCAAGAAGAACAGTCTCCGCTTTCTCGGAAGCCTGGACTAGGTCCTTTTCCATGACAGCAAGGTCCCTCTTCAAGATTTCTACTGATATCGAAGCTTCTTCTAATTTTGCTAAGCCAGTATCCATCCTCTTGGCTCCCTCTCCAAGTTCGTGTTGCTTAGCATGGTAAATATTCTTGTAACCACCGATGAAGTTCAAGTACGACTTCGGTGTGACGTGAGTAGCTCTACGGAACCTTTGGAAATACTCTGTGGATGTTACAGAGACGATGTCCTGTATGGAACCCAAGGCGTTCACCAGTTCAGTCTTTACTTCGCTGGTGCAGGCGATATCGAAATCGTGCAGGAAATGCTTGGCGACTAATATCAAGGCATCTTTGGGCCAAGGTTGGAACCAGTCAATTGTGCATCCGGATATGAGCGCTGGGAAACGTTGAGCTCGGTTGCGGAACTTTTCCCCAACAGGAGAAAAGCAGAACACCACGTGTAGATTTTGACAAGTCCTCTGAAGAAAGAAGTCCATCACGAGTTCGTTGTTGATGGATCGCTTTGGGTTCTCACGTTTTAGAATGGGTGTCAATTCTGAGATGATCTCTTGCTGTTCGTCCCGTGTGAACAAATTGCTGATGACACCAGAGCTGAGGATGTTGTTTAGATACTCTAAGAAACCTTCTTCTTTGATATCTAAATCGGTGAAAATGAAGGTAGTCCCTTTGCCTTGAGCACCACACGCTCTGTAAAGGTACCTGAGGTCTTCCAAGAAGTTCGCCACGTTGTAAGATCGTGTTAAGGTGATTTGGTAGGTTTTGTAGCCCGCAATGAAGGAAGACAGCTTCGTGAGACTCTGTTTGCCTGATCCTCCCACACCTACTAACATCACGTTCCCTCTTGGATGTCTGATCACCCTGGATATTTTGACTAAATGCAGCATGGCGTCGGGAAAGAAGACCAGGTCCATGCCTGAACCCCTTTGCATTTCGTTGAATTGGGACAGAAACATTTCTAGTCTGTCTCTGAGGACTTGGTCGTCGTAGACTGGTTCGTAGACTTTTGGTAGCTCTACGTCTGCGTCTTCACTTTCTTCGCCAGTGGGTTCTGGAGCATCTCTGGAAAATAAAATAGTAAAAGCAATGCGTTATTTGAGATATTTGTCTCTAAGGAAGCATTAATTTTTATGAAAGTATCTAAGGTGGGTCTGACTAAGGGACTTATTCTACTGCCACCTTTAGCTAGGTCAGCCGCAGCGACATCAGTAGAATAAGTCAAGTCAGAGAGATACATAGACTTGTGCAATGTAAGTACTCATTTACCTCATAAAATCCACGAAAGCAGGATTCTGGTCCAGCATATTTACATATTTTTCCCCCAGCCTCTCATTAACAATTCGCACTATTTCTTCTTCGAACCATTGCTTATCAGCCTTTATAGTAAACCTGTCGCTGAACACGCGGCTGCATTCGTGCTTCCAGAGCGATATCAGTACGCTTTCCTTATCGATGACAGTTGACAGTGTACCAACCATACCTTGCCAAATTCTTGACAGGTCTCTGAGACTAAAAACATAATGGAACTTAGCAGGTGTAGGCAGTAAATTAGACCTAGTCCTCTCCCAAAGTATCCTCGTCAAAGGAACCATTTTCTTTACAAGATTCCTAACTTCCACCGAAAATCCTCTTTTCGCATTATAGTGTCCTTCCCCTAGTGTGCTAAAAATTCGATCGATAGAAGCATCGTCAGGCAACGTGCAATTGAAGATGCAGAACTGCCTCTTCAATCTCGACGGAATGTCATTCCTTCCTCCCCCAGGTTGACACATGGCAGCAAGGAACGTAACGTCCACGATACTGGTGAAGTCTCCAGGCTTCTCAAGGGAATAAAATCCTTTCATGTCCATGGTTTGACGTACGATTTCATTGGTAACTTGATCACCCCACTCATTTATTTGCGGCAGATTGATATCATCAATGAAGATCATCATCTTTCTACCACCTGGTGGGCCAAAAGTGTTCCCTAAACGCTTCTCTACATAACTCTCGATCGTCTTCTGGAATTGATACGGGCTTGTAGCCGAACTGAAGTTGAAGGAGCGACTCAGCGTGGTTTCTGGATTCGCCTTCTTCATGTATGACTTCATCATAACTGTTTTAGCTGAGCCTTGCTCGCCTATCAGCAACACAGCTTTATCTTGACGACCAATTAGGTCTATCAAATACTGTATTCTCACGTTGTCAGGAATGGGGACCAACACGTTGCTGTAGTCAGGTGTCGAGTACTCTGGATAAACGTAGTTGGTCACCATGCTGGTCCACGTTTCCCATTTACCTTTATCTGCCACATAGAAATCGAAGACTTTTGCGTCAGGACACTTTTCTGAAGTTGGTAAGTCCAGGCTCTCAAAATTTTCGCGCAGATAAGAGTCGTACTTGTCCCTGTCAGAAGTTTCCAAAAGTGCCCCTATGCCCCACACTAAGGTGAACACGTAGAGGCGTTCCAAATGCTCTGCTGTCATTGGCTGACGTTTTTCTTCTTCAGTTTCTTCGTCCTCTTGCTCTTCTACAGGAACCTCAGGAGGAACTAGACCCTCAAGGAGGCACAGCATTTGTCGTACTATGTTGCATTGCAAGACATCGATAGTTAGACTCAGAGATTGAGTACTCCATGAATAAATCTGTGGAATTGTTTAACAGTTGCTATACAATTTATAAAGTCTCTAATGTTATTCTTACCTGTGCAAAAGAGTCTGCAAAACGCTGGCCAAATATCTCCTGTTCCAAAGGTGTTCGAGTTTTCAGCCAGGCAGTCACCACAGGGTTCCAGTCTAGTCCTGATGAACTCATGTATACCATTCCATTACGAGACACTGTGGCAGGACTGGCATTGTCAATGTTATGGGGTTCAAAGATGATCTTGCACGTAGGAGCCATTGACAAACGATCTCCATTTGCTAGAGTGAGTGTCTTGTTATCATCCAAGACAGAATTCAAGTTCTCAATCCAGATACTGTCCACAGGCCCATCGAGAACCATCCAAACGTGTTCTCCTTCTTTTAGTTTCAAGGTTTTACGCCATAGGGCTGAAAATATTCCGTCTGTCCAATCATTAGTCGCTACGTCCAAACGACCAAACATTTGTGCTGCTGTTATGCTCTTGGGATTCATCCTCATCTCTCTAGAAATTTGATTTCAGTGATCAGTCAAGAAAAAATGGAATCTTATTAAAGAAATACTTTCGAATTCAATTACCTATGGAAATCACCGCACTGAGTCAGAGCCTTCATAAGAATCTGTATGCACGTAGTTTTTCCAGCACCAGTAGGACCCAGTGTCATGATTCCATGTCTCACCCTTTGCGTTTCGTAGAGTTGTATCAATTTTAATACCCACGGTGGATGGTATATTAACCCTGCCTCTTCCACTTGTTGATTAATAGCTGCTTCTAACTCTGGATAAGCAGTCTTCTCCAGTGCCTGGTTGGGGAAGAGATCTGCCACTAACGAGATGAACAGTGGTTCATCTTCGTCTAAAAATATTAGTGAATGGATTAGGAGAAATTCACATTAATGAAAATTGAATTAGCCTCAATGTTACCTATAAGTTTCGAAAGATTCATGTCCCTTAGGACACGCATGACAATCGTGCTCTCTGAGTCTTTCGAGTTCACTCGCTTCGACGCTCCCAGGGTCCTTAGCACAGACAGTATATTTCTCAAGCCAAAGTCGTAATGAACCTTCACGTAAAAATAGAATGTTAACACTTATGGAAATATTGTTTCATACAATGTTAGTCACCTGTTTGGTAAGCTGTTCCTCGCAGAGCTTGTACAGTGTGTAGAATTTTCGAGCGAGGGTGATATTCTCCAGAAAACCGCAGCTAGCTAATTTCACTCGAATGATGATTTGCCTGTCTGGTACCATCATGGCTACAGTACGAAACTGAATCTTCAAATTCTCTGGAAGTTCCTTTCTTCCAGCATATCCAGGATTCTGCAATACGTATTCTTTAATAAGACCCTTGACATTTCCTTGGAATACCCATTTTTCTTCTAATGAGAACAGAATTCCAACATACCATAGTTATAAATATTCCAAGCTCAGGACACATGTCTATCAAATCGCCGTCAGTGAAGACGAACTGTTTCTTCTTCTCTTTCTTCGCAGCTAGAACAACAGCAACTTGCTGAGCAGCGACAGATAGAACTGGTAATTCGATCCTGTTGAATTCGTCGAAGCAACCCCAGGAACCACTCTGGGCGAGCCCTTTATAGATTCGTCCTAGTCCTCGGTAATCCATTTGATCAGAACAGTTGAAGACTACTACGTACTTAGCTAAGGTCTTGCCCATATCCTTCACAGTTTCTGTTTTCCCAGTACCAGCTGGTCCACATGGTGAACCACCCATCGACATCGACAGTGCTTGGGCCAGGGTTATGTAGCACCTGAAGGGATGGTTAAGCTTAGGACAGTATTCAATGAAACCTATATGCACTTTGTTATAATACCTGTCTGTTAGTGGAGTGATAACTAGACGTTCTGTGCAGCCCAGATATTCATTTTGATAAGTGAAATTTACATCAGTGATTAATATCGACGTTTTGTCCAGGTCCTCCTTGAAGTAGAATCTACATTGCTTTAGCCATTCAAAGTCGTTTACCGATCGCACATTCAAGCGGCACTGTATGGAAAATTATTTATAGAGTATTTTTAAATATTCTCTCCACAATGATCTTATTAATCAGAGAAGTGCATTCCTGTTTAGAAAACATACCAAAATGTCGAAGATGTCACGTTGATGCACATGGATCGTGATCAAAGTCTCAAACTTCGTTCTTTCTATCTTTGCTAGGTCCCTGGTAGTCTGATCGATCAGTGTATTCAGCAAATCGAGGAATCTATTGTTCGTTTCCGACATGATCTTCTTATCCGCGCGAGCCTGAGCTAAAGCCAGTTCGCTGTCTCTGGTCCAAATCATCTGTATTCCAAGTAAACCAATCTGGGCGGGCATTTTCTCCAGAAACCCAAGAAGATTGAAGTTTATATCATTGATCATCGAATAGCATTGTCGGATAATCGAGTGCAAAGACTGTTGGGATGTTTGTAAAAGTTGTGTCAGCCACGTCTCTACTGAACCCTCTGCTCTTACAGCCTTCTCGAGCTATTTGATAGAATATGGAAAAGAGATATAAAGGTCCATAGTAGAAAGGATAGAAATCAGATTTCTATTCTAGTTATTATATCTGTTATAAATTTTACACTTACTAAAATTGTTTCACCTTCGGACGATACAATAGCAGTCATCTTGTTATACTCGATATCATGGAACTTGACGTAACGCGTGTTGTCAAAAATGGAGAGCAGGTGATTTTGGATCGTATGAGAGTCAGAAGCCTGACCCAGTATTTCCAGTAGAGCGGGGTCTGATACGAAGAAAAATCTTGGGAACATCATACGCTTCTTCTCTAAGTATCTGCAATTGCAAAAATAAGAGGTATATAAATTGTAGTTAAATGTACTTATAATACTTCGCTGATAAGAAGTCCTCTGGCAGTAATGCAGATATATTGGTTTTGGGAGACTTCTTGTCAGCAGAGCACAGTAGGTACTTGAGATTCAATATTTTAACATGATACACTATCTTAACACACTAATTTAGATTCATATACCCGATGCTCAAAATTAAACTAAAGGTCACATACCCACTTAAAGACTTCTGACACAGCTCCAACTGCTCTTGAAGATGTGGCAGAAGCTGTTTCAGCAAATCATCCCCCACGCAGCAAGGCACCACCCCTGGAGTCTCGTGGGCTCTCTGCATGATCTTCTGCCAACTCTTATCAATTTTACTGAACCTCTTCGCCTCTTTGGGCAGTTGTTTCGCTATATCGCCGCCAACGAACACTGCCTCCAGGTAGACCCACATATTCTGCACCAATAGCCACCTCTCCAAGATTTCGTTAGTATTCGACAGATCCGTGAGCCACTGTTGTATCTGCTTCCGAAACGGCGCATTGTATCGGTTCGACATCAGGGAGCCAAGGACCATCAAACTGTCCTCAAGTTGACCAATCGTTTCAGCAGTGGTGTCTCCTCTCAGTAACAATTCTCCCCTGTTGTTGAACGTCATGAACGTCAGCTCGTGGGAGGACCATTCGTTCACCACGGTCCTTAACTTGGCCTCGATGTCTTTTTCCTTCATGGCCGAGATGCAGATGTCCTCGATGTCCTCCTTGTACTTCAACAAAGGCGCCTCGAGGATGTTCTTCAAGCAGAACCCCTCGCTTTCGAGCTCGAACGGATAGCCTGTCACTTCCACGATCCTGTGCCAGTGCCGCGGCTTCATGGCCTTGTTGGCCATTAATTCTAGAAGTGGGCACATGTCGTTGAAGTCGTCAATTGTTTTCTTCAGGGCGAAAAAGGCGGGCCATTCTTTTAGGCCCTTTGGTAGCTTGCGACACCGGTTTTGGAATTCCATTAGCTCGTTATTTATGTCTTCAATGTTCACCTGGACATTGCGTCAATGATTTCAGAAAATATGTAGAGTGTATTATAGAATACAATAAATGACATTGATAAATATTCGTGAATTTCTGTTTGAAAATAAGGAAGAGAAGAAAGTCAATGGAAAGTCTTGGATGGAGCCTTACTATTTGGTACAGCCATTTGATTAATTTTATAAAAAATATCTTACCTCGCCCCAAGGTATGTCGTAGTAGCTATTGACTCTATCAATAACATCATTGTACAATTTATACAATTTCTGAAGCAAGTTCAGTTCCTTCCTAATCTGCGATAGTTCAGGATAATCCGTGATAGGTAAGCCGAACAGTTCTTCGCCGCTTTGATAAGTCTGCAGCTTCCTCCACATCCCGTCGAATTTATTTTGAAACAGAATCTGCCTGTCGGAAGCTTCCCTTGGACTAAGACCAGGTTGCATCGGCCCCGAAGACCTGTACTCCTCGCAGTACATCTCATTATCGATTCGAAACTTCTCCAAATTGTTCCTCAAGTCCTCCTCGAACTGTGGTTGCAATTTCAATAGCAGTACGTGGCTCTCCTGTGCTCGCGCAAGCAATTGCTGCCACGTGTACCTCAAGTTGTCGACCTGCTCCAAACATTCCTGATCTACTGGAACCTCGTATCTCGTGACGATGTTGAATGCCTCCTCGATCGGGTCGATTTTCAGCTCCATGTCCACTTCTTGCTCGCGAATCTTCTTCAAGGTGTCCATGATGAGTCGCACGTCGTCGAGGTCGCGAATTTGGCGGTCCAATTTGCGCTCCATTTCGTTCATTAAGGCGTAAACATATTCCATCTCTCGTCGATATTTCTTTTTCATGGCTTGGCCGATTTTGTGGGTGCAAGCTGTGAAAATAAGATTCAATTTCAGACAGAAACTTTGACTCACAAAATTGATATTTATTTTTTAATATTGATAACTTGTATTTTTCAAAGCAGTTTAATAGATTAATTTGGCAACTGGCCTTTGATTTCTGTATAAAGTCCATATTTCAGTTTTTCTGTAGAGATAGCGATAGATGTTCCAAAAATGATCATATCAGGCTCAGTGGCTAAAAGATCTTCAAGTTCACTGTGTTTCCGAAGAGTAGCTTCGAATTCTGGCAAGGAGATCAGTAATAATTCCCGCATGGTTCGTTCATTTTTCCAGAGAAACTTGTAAGGCTTCCATCGATCAATAAATTCAGTAAGATCCTATAACGAGGACAATATACTATTCTTTGATACAGTGACTCTCATTAAATCTTTCAAATTATATAAGCTTAGTTACTGGCTTGAATTCCTGCATGCACGAACTCAGTATAGATAACAATTTCATCACTTCCTTGTTGTCCATCACCATCGCGTGGAAGTTCCTCTCTTGTACTGGAAAAATGGGTCTCTCCTCGGAAATGATTTTGTATAATTTGCGCCTCCTGATTTTTGGATCTTCTGGCTCAGCTTGTTTCTTCTTTGCAACTTGCATTTGTGCTCGCATTACGATATCCGCGAAACTCCTTCTTGGATAAGCGTTTCCCCAAGAGTTCTGTTGAATTACATATAATGTTCGACAATAAGTATCAAAAATTTTGGACAGTTATTCTGTATGCATTTTATTCTCGAATAAAAGGTAATATTTTCATTTTTATTCGAAACCTACGAATAACTTTTGTAAGCGCGTTCATTGAAATAGACGATTCTGGCGTCACCCAAAATTAAAATGCCATTTTCGTCAATTTGAAGTTCTAAGATCTACCTTATTGACCCTAGAATTCCATTGCGAAACTCCTCTAGCGACTCCAGCAATTGTTTTGCCAACCAATGTCAGAACTTCCTGAACGTCATCCAAGCTAGGCTTCACCGTCACTACTGGTATCATCAATGTTGCGTGTAGCAAAAATATCGGGCTCGGTATCTGCTCTGTCTCATGAATAATGATTAAATCAAGTGACTGTCTATCAAACGTTCTAGGCGACGTTCATATTTTATTGAACGAAGGAAAATACCTGGATCGATTTCGCGGATGAATCTTTTTCTGATAGCGTCCAGCGAAGTCCTAGTAACCTTCGTCAGAACATCTACGACCTTCCTCGAGTAGTACCTCCGCATTTCAGACACTGCATTTCGTACCATGTCTTGCATTCCTTTGGGTAGGCTGCCTGGAGTTGTTAGAAGTTGATGAGGATCGTCGAACAAATTCCACACTAGTGACCAATCTTGTTGGGCAGCTTGATCGACGTCTTCGTCAGTTTCTGGAAGTTGGTTATACAGTGAGCTATAAGGCAAAAAGAAAATGGTGAAACTTGCTTAGATATATTCTCGAATTATAGGTAAATTTATAGAGTACTGAAAAATAGAGGAATGTTTTATTATTTTGCTGAAAAAGTGGTCGTAGGAAACTGTGTTAGTTTGAAACCAATGAGGCTAAATATTGCGATGAAAATAATCGAAGGATCACAGTGAAACGAGATAACGTCAAGCATTACCTTCGGCGTTGAAAAAATCGAATTGGTTGGAATTAGCGGCGCTTTTGAAGTTCTCCGCGGCATTCTTAACGAGA
The DNA here is from genome assembly GCF_051401765.1 of Calliopsis andreniformis. NCBI lineage: Eukaryota > Metazoa > Arthropoda > Insecta > Hymenoptera > Andrenidae > Calliopsis > Calliopsis andreniformis. The sequence continues at coordinate 21,979,826 of NC_135064.1, forward strand.
TCCAATACTTCTTCCACCGCCTCTTCCACCATCATACTTTTACGATATAAATCTACCGCAGCGAGTCGGCATACTTCCTCCGTCCTCTCCACGAATTCCCCTATCGTCCACGGGTGATCAGTTTCTGGTAGAGAGTGCAAGGTGACTTTTTGCATACTTGTCAGTACTTGGAGAATCCTTGTAACACACCAGATCATTATTTTCTTAACATGGTACATCCTCTGTTTCCTTAGTTCTTAATACCTCATAATAAATCTCAAAACGTTGAAAACAGATTCCCATCTCAACACACCTGTTATCGTATACATCGTGAACCCTCGTGATTAGTATATCGAACTCCTTGATCTGCTCCTTCGTGTTCTGGTAAAAGTCCTTCCACTCTGGACTGGTCCAGGTCAGAGATACCACGCCAGGTTCCAACAACGATGCAACACGAACCAAATGGGGTAACAAGAGTGGTCTGACTTCCAGTTTCACGCGTCTGGCCGTGACAACGAAATTCTCGACGAGCAAGTGCAGAGAGTCCTTAACCAGTGTGAAATGATCTTTCTTCGTTAATATCGTCAAAGCCACGATTGGTATGTCCAAGTTCAGTTTTGCCAGACAATCAGCCTCGCGAAGTAAAAGGGTCACGCGTCCTTCTAGGTTCACTTTGATCTTGCCCGTCTTGTCGTCTATTACCAGCAAGGATCTGGTCGTCATAGTAAAGTAGAATGTTTATTAGGAATAATAATTCAAAGTATACTTGGTGACTTACCGTTTTAAGCTGTCTTCGATGACCCAGGAATTCTGATGAGTCCAAACTTCAGCTATGTCTGATTTATACTGACTCAGGACGCTGAGAGCGTGGCTGTACCTCTTCTCCAGCTCTAGGGTGAGTGGTAGTGTCTTTAGCACTGGGTGATTGAATACTGATGTCGCTAACTCATCAAGATGTACTCTAAAAGAGGAATGAAGAATGTGGTAGAATTTGGTTGAAAGGTATTGGATGTGTATACGAGGTGTTTTTTATTACTTTAGTGAATTGGCCCATGTCAATCTTCCAGCAATGGCTGGCATATGTCTGGGCAAAGGTGGGTCGTCCCTCTGCCTTTTAAATAGCTTTAATATTCTGTCTATTTCTCTGTCACAGTATTTTACGACTGTGTTGTATTTTTCGTCTAGCTTTGTTAGTGGTATCTTCTCGCTAACCTTAAGTATAGAAAATAATTTTTTATTAGATTAAATGTAGACTGTATTGTAGACTACTGTGTGTGAGTGAAGAGTTCTGAATTTGTGTTTTGTATAATACTAAGTTTGTATAATATATTACTTCACTTTTTCAAAGCGAGTTAAAAATCGTATACCCTGAGGCGTCTCCCAAACGTCGGCATAATTTTTTTCAATGATATTGCCAATGTTCTGTTTCAGGGTGTCAGTCTTTGCCATGAATTCGTCGTAGTCTGTATCGAAATCCATATTTCTTGGATCTAAATAATCGTAAGATCTGGTCGTGGCTATTTTTTCTGCTTCTTCGAAGATTTTTATTGCATCATCTAATGCTGTTAATATACGAGGAAGAAATGTTTGAAAAAAATAGTTAATAACTGAATAATAGGAATTTATAATAATTTTTTAAACTAAAGTGCTTCATACCTTCTCCCAACAGGAGTCCCTCCATGCGTCTTTCAAACAAGTTCTTATAATCCTGTATCAGCTCGAACATAGTCAAAATCTTCCTTACTCTATCACAGAAGGAATCAAACCTACCAAATACATGAGTCTCTGAGAACGTGAACTCCTGCTCTGTGACAGCTGGAGAGCATCGAACTAGTCTATAAGTTTCTCTGTAAGCCCTTTAAATATAAATCTAGTTATTTTTTGTTTAACTAATCAGGTGAACAAGTTTTATATTAAATTTTACCATTACTTGTTCAATCTCAAGCAATGCTTTAGTTTAGATCGAGCAGCGGCTCGATCTTGACTCCAAATGGATTCTCGACCCCTATTTGTGATATAATCTCTGCAGGCTACGATCATCTGATTCGTGATCTTAATCATCAATGAACTTGTTCTCTCCGAAGTATTATAATATCTTGAGACACTGTATATTAAACGAACTGTTTGCAGTAATGATACAAGAGAATCCCTCATTTTCACCTAGAAATATATATTTTTGTTATACTTCATTTTACATTTAAGATAATTAAATTGTTCGATTTCTTATTTATTACAGCTTCTTAGGTTTCTGTTTTTTGCTCCTAAAACATTATTAAAATTGAGAAGAAGCTTAAAGCGCTTATCGTACGGGATCATCCAAGTATAAACAATGACAGCATTTTTCCAGTGCCTGGATGAACTTTGCATTATCTTTAGCCTCGTTGTAACAATATGTAACCTCATCCTCCGCGTCAACCCAGTCTTTTATCAGCTTCGAGCGTGCCACTTGGAGGCACAGAAGCGACATTTGTATCTCATGATCCTGCACAGTCATAAAAGACACATGCGATGCTTATTTTCTATCTGCCTCAAGAGGAATAACACAACCGTAGAGACTGAACCTGGAGTCTATTCACTAGTTGACTGAACTGCGCTCCCCTTCGCTTCCAATATTCGAGCTCCTGTTGCGGCCCGGAATTGTCGTTCTCTCGCTTCACTTGTTTGCTCTCCGCCATGAAATCCTTCAGATTCTTGATCCATGTGCTCACCCTGTCCTCTATAATGCTCACAGCGTTCTCCTTCGCTATGAACGCTTTTGCTTCCTCGAAATTGTGCACTTCTCCCATCAATGTCTCGTCGTCGTTGAATATGCGTCCTTCACGGGCCACTTCTTCGCAAACTGTGAACATATGAGACTACTGTAGGAATATCTGATTTAGCAAAGAGTGAAGATACTTTTTATATTTGTATGCAAGAGATGCAGGAAGATTTTAGAGACTCTTTTTTTAATTCTGTATTTAGAGATTCTGCTTATGATAATGTGATTTGATTTGAGAACACTATACCTTTCAGAGCGCTGCAGAAAGACCTCAGACCAGGCAGCAGGAGACTCTTAATCATAGGACAGTCGTCTTCTCCTTCAGAGCCAGGATGCGCTAGTGAGTCCATGAAAACGTGTTCGACCACTCGCTGTATCGCTGTTATTATTCCCGTTTTCTTTGTGTCTATTACTCCAGTGTAGAGGTCCTTTTGAAATCCTTCCTCGGGCAACTGTTTGGAGGTACTGATCCTAGAGATACATTTCTTCTCTGAATGTCTCTCAATTCTCATCTACGCTACAATTCTTAAAGCCTCTCTGTTATAAAAATTACCTAAACATGAAAATGCATATTCCAGTGCAAGGGACTTGCCACCCATCGGTCAAAAATAACTTCTTCTTCGCTGGCTCCTTCGTCTCTTTTTGCTCCTTAATTTTTGGTGCCGACGCACTTGCATTTGGTCTAGCGCTCGAGGCTTTCGTTTGTGTCTGCTCACAATCAGTTAAATAAAGACTGTACTCATTGTGCTACATCTTCTCTTGATCAGATTTTTCCATTAACAAATTGCCATGTTTACCTGAAAAATATGACTGATGTGTGCTGTTACTGCTTCTGGGGGTCGCAGTACTTCCGGTTCCTCCACTTCTTGGTAGTACCAGACCAGGGTCGATCTCATGTGTGGCAGAAACAGTTGATTGATTTCGTCGAGCATGTCACCCTCGAAAACGTGATCCATGACCTCGTGTCGAGACAACTGTGTCGCATCCATCAAGAGCTGGAAGGCGAACTCCAGCCGAGGGTCCATTTCCCCTCGTCTTGCCTTTCTTTCGCATTCTTCGCGGCGTTTCTGACAGGAGGGTGACAAAAATTAATTCCCCTCCTCCTATTAGCTTCGTAGAATGTATGGTCACAGATTAAGTAGATCTGTCTATACAGTAGTCAGCCAAGTCCTTCCTTTTTTTTCTATTTCAGCTCTAAGATTCTTCACGTTCTTATGTCGAATATTATCTAGGTTATCCACGTAATTATAAATATTCTGAAATTTCTCAAAATAGTAATTTTCTACTCTAAAATAAGTAATACTAATTTTCCTTAAATTTCCTCGATTATCAACTACAGTTAAATGAAACGATTATCACACAAACTGTTTAAACCTTAAGAAAATTGTACTCAGTACTTGAACCGATAAAAAGGAAAGAGAGTGACAGGTATACAAAAGGTACTGAACCTGGAGAACATCGCCAGTGCCTTCGTCCTCGCTGTCTTCCTCTGAATTTTCTGATTTTTGTTGGATCAACAACGCTGGTGCTTGTACAAACATGATTGAGTGGAATAAACGCGGAAAGACGATAGAATCGGCCGTCGGGAGGCGGCATGTAAAGAAGGATTCAGCAAGGGCTCTGCTCACAAACTGAGAGGGCTCCTAAGAGGGAGCAAAGTGGTGCAAGGGGAGACTACCTGGTGCCACGGTTTCGTGTCTGGTACCGCCCTTCTACGTATCGTTCGTGTCGTGTGAGAATTTCCACACGATTCTACCGACAGCAGTCAATACTATACGGTGTGTATTCTTTTCCGTCTATTTCGAGAGAGTGCTTTGTGGTGAAGGTGTGGCGAGGCAGCAGGATCATTCGTTTCGGATCACGAAAGGGAAGTGGTGTTATTAACTGGTATTTCTGTGGCGTAGAATAGCATTTTGTTTTTGACAGTTATGATACTCATGATAGCTTGAAGCATTGTAGTAATTGGTATGTTTGCTAATGTGTTGTGGAAACTAAGCTAGTTTATGATAGAGAAATTATGATCGCCCTGTAATTTGGGATTATGTATAATTTATTTACGTATATAGAAATTAAGAGATCGAGTCATGTGGTTCGTTCTGCAAATTTAGAAACCTATTATATTGCACAGATTATTATAAAACTTCTATAAAAAATTGGGTTATAATTTATTGTTTTCCGATACATTCGTTTAACTATAGAACGTTTAATTATAAATTATACATAAAATAGCCTCTGAACTATTTCTGTAATGACGAAGTGAGTAGTGAAATAACTTTTAGATAAAGTAGTTCTGGAGTTTAGTGACTTTTCTTTTAGTAGTGGAATAAAATTCCCACAAAAGTACTGTAATCAAATGATCAAAATTAGGAAGAGTCACTAAACTGCAAAATTACCATAGATGATATCTTGAACGTAGCCTCTGACGAAGTGAACATATAAAAATTCGAAAAGACCACGATAATTTTGGAAAAAACTGAAATTTGAAAACTATTTTAGTAATTTTCCCTCTAACATTTCTGCATTGCGTCAATACTGTTCTTGCCTGTTTCAAATTGTACCTATAACTGGATACTCCATGCACAAAACATTTAATTACAATATTATCTACAAAGCAATCGACTGGATTATTTAAAGTCGACAAGCATGACATTTTACCTTGTAAATCTACCACATAAATAACAGATCGATGCATCCCAATATGCGCATAAATTCAATCCCCCAACGCCACGGAGATCAACACAATTATTCAACCAGATAGGTTAAACAAACTGGCAATAAACGCGATCGCTATCGAAACACCATCAGTCAACGATAATCCCTTCGAGCATGCAAGTCGTCACGCGTAATCAGAACACGAAAGCCCAGCGCACCTACGCGAATCGAATGACGGGACATTTCGATATTCCCCTGACGTACGTTACAGATCCTCATTTACCGTGCACATCCCTCATTTGCACACAAAAGCAACCCCCTCCTTTCATACTACAGGTTTTATAAAATTGACGAATGACTCCAACTTGTGCAAGAATCAAGCCAGATAAGGATCGAAGGCGCGAGAAACGAGTCACAGCCGAAGCTGTTTAAAATTTGGAAAGCCACGACTATCGCGCTGGGTATCTCCGATTCCGAGGGCAAGTATCCCAAGGAACGCTGCCAAACTCATGCAAAACGATTATCTACGATCTTCCATCGCAATTCAGCTCGTTATCGGAAGCTTCTATCTCGCGGATTGCACGCCATTTGATTTAATCCTACCGAAAATCTCCTCTTTGCAGTGAAATGCTTACTTTGGCCTCCTCGTTGGTCTCCGTCATTTCGACGATTTTTCGCCAGCTTTCTCGCTGGCACGCCCTGGAACTGTCCACGTCCTTGTGCAGTCCACGTCGTAGTGCGACATTAACTCCGTAACCAGGTCTTTTAGCTAACAATCATCCCCTGCCTTCGCCTCCCGTTGTTTCCACCACCCACACTACTTAACGGCGTATTAATAGGCAGGCACAAAGGATGGCTTGAATTCGTTGGATTCTTGCATGGTAAAAAGCCGCTGCTCTAAGAAATACCCGAGGAGTTTCGAATAGCTCGACGAAAGACAGAGCTTCCGAAGTTACGAGCCGTCTTATCGAGCGAGGAGTCATTATCGTGATAAGGAAAGGGGCAATGGGGACTAATGTGAGCCGGCACTGATTGCCCTGGCGTCGAATCAAAAAGTCGCTCTAAAGCATCGACCGATGCACTGTGCAAGGGAACAGGGAAGTACTAATTGATTTGCATAGAGGTAGTTAGTTGTATTTCAATGAGGCATCGGTAAACAGACACTGATAATACTCGGTTCACTCTTTACTTACTTAGTCTCTTTGACTAGTCCCTTTGATAGGCTTTGATTGATTGCAAATATTTGTGGATTAATTTTGCAGGCTAATAGAGGTTTCTTGCTTGATTTTGTGAGTGAAATGAGTTTTGTTTTCTTAGCTAATTGCTTTCAAAAATCAGTGCAATCGTTATCTCGAATTTTTCAACACAGTTAAGTTTTCCTAAAACATCCATGCATCAAAATTAGTATATCGAATTTTCAAATGTATTCTGCCTTCTATTTTTTAAAATAATATAAAGAAATATACACATCCAAAAATTCTTATATTTATCTCCTCAGCGATGTATTTAATAACTAAAAATTTCAAGTTCCCAGAAGTGTCAATAACTCAGGTATAGAAAATCGATCAGATAATGCAAGCCTCTGTTAATCATAAAAATAGATTAATACTAGAGTGGTCTATCCAAAAGTAAGATACTCTGCATCCCCTCTTAAACGGCAGTCTGCGTAAAGAGGAAGCGTCTGCGCCACGCGAGGAACAGAGAGAGATTTGCATACGCCGGCAATAAAATGGTATCGATTAGCCCATGAGAGAACAATGGAGGAGGCTGGCAAGAATTCAAAAGTTTGCCACCAAGTATCGCTGTTTCCAGGAAGCCGCTCGATGGAAGGGGTTTTCGACCCTGTTCCAGCCCCTGGCTCGCTGTCTGCGAGGCGGACCAGCCGCGTGTATCGACTAATGTCGAGGTATTGACTAATGGCTGCTGCGCCGAGCAAGTAGTACCACTCCGTATCAGGACGGACACACTCGAAGCCTACGAGGCCTCTGCATCACCCCTTTCCTTAACGATCTGGTTATTGATCTTGAGACAAGATCGTGCAGGACTTTTCAGTTAACGATTGTGGTATTATTTTATGTTATTTTTTTGGTATTTTTAAAGAATCTTATACAATTGATATCTACTATTTAATAGTGGATACTCACCTTATAAATGAGAAATACATTGAAATCATATTGGAAAATTAAGATTCAAGAAAGTGGAAGTTTTGTTTCTTGCCAATTTTCTACTTATTTTTCTGGAATTTCTTCATAAATATTGCTGTAGTAATGATGAAAATATTGTGACTTCTGTCATCTGAAACTATTTTTTAGTACATATGTATACTTACCTCACCGCAGTGACTCTAATTTCGTTAATAAGGTTTAAGGAAACCTTGCAGGTCTGAAATACTGGTTACCATTATTTACCCTAGCAGTGAATAGTAACATTAAAAATATTTTGTAAGTTTATAAATAGCTACTAGTGCCTAGTGTTTGTAGGTCCATTAAAAAATGATAGGGTCCTACTTATATTGCGTCCATGCCAAGACGATTGTTAATACAAGTTAGGTCTCCTTCGTTATGCGACCTACATTTTGTGGCCAATGTCTGGGGAAAAGAGGTCATGAACGCGCGCACGCCTATAAGCGAAGCGTACGCAAAGGAACTGCACTCGATGATTTTTAAACTTTAATTCCTAGATACGTGGTCGACCATAATAAAACAGGGAATCATGAATTTTTACGAAGGAGGTTTGTTCTTACTTATCTGTTACTTATCTGTTCTTACTCATGCTATTATAGGATTACACAAACTTCGTCATTCCTTTTTGTTAGGCACGCAAGGATCAGAGGAAAAAGGAACTTATAATATATATTAATATTTTCTGTTTCACTAATGCTAGCAATGAAAGCCTGAAAGATAATTGTACAGTAATTAATTAGAAGATTTAAAATTATTCTTCAGTAGCTGGTAAGGAACACTAGTGAATTATGTAACTATTTTAGGGAATCCTTATTCGCGGTAGCATAAATGTATTATGAACTGAATTTTAGAATTGTCTGTAACGTGTCGACAGTTTGAATAGCGAATGATCTTTCTGCGAAAGCGTGGAAGCTTTAATTCTAGAATCTATGTCTCGTTAAGAAGGATAGGATAAATGACAGTAAATCAATCAGAGCGGCGACGTCGCGTCGAGTGAAATTTGCGATATCTACGATCTCGCAGTTTATTATTGGAATGTCATCTTACTATGCTATGTTCTAGGACAATAATCGTTAATATTGTACCGTTATCGTCAAAGTCATATCACGACGTATCTAGTATACCCGTCATTGCGCTCGGACAATCAAAATTGCATCGCGATCCGAGTTCCCATCGCCTCGATTACAGATTTTCGCAACGGTTTCAGGATGAAAGCACGCGATTTCCCGTATTATTTACAACGCCCACGGATTTTCGCGTATTTACATAACAGGCACGATCGTCATTGAGTTCGATTCAGTTTTGCTCGAATGCGTCCCGACACGTCCAATGTTTTAGTTTCATTTTCGTCCGAACGAAAGCGTCAGCGATGCACCGCGTCGACAATCTGACCACGTCGTTAAGACATACTCTCCTCTGTACGCGTAAAATATAACAAAGTCTCGTTGCAACGCATGCTTGCATCCTATACAATACTCCCTTACGAGTTAATTCAGTTATTTGATTGCATACGCGCGATCGAACATCTCAGCGAAGAAACGGTGCGTCTTGCGACGCGCTCGATTTCACAAGCATTGTTTGTAAATTCGAAAACTAACGAGAAACTTGCTTCGCTTATAGACGAACCAATTACTATAATGGCGAGTGCAGTGGGCGCTTCATGCTTATTGACTCGTACTGGTAAATCAGTTGGAAATTAGTGTTGCTCAAAATGCGTTGTTTGTATGATGGTTGAAGAGCTTCGAGGGAGTGTAATTTTACAGTATTATTAATTGAGCTCTTCAATTAATATAATATGTATCGCGTTAATTGACAAGGATTCTTCTGTGATATCCATGAATGTATTCGTTAGTGACTGCAGCTCTTCAACTTGAATTTTTGACATTTTCTGACATCACTAATAAGCGTGATACCATTTACGTAGGTCTGTTAAAGTGAAACACTCACTGCGTCCATTTACACGAGGTATTTTTCGCTTTATTTTATTCTCCCGTTTTATTTTCATCGCTGAAATGGCTTTGAAGCACCCTCAATCCTTTAAATAGAACACTATTTTGCAAAGAACCCACCGAATCTGGTAATCACGATAATAAGAATTTACATAAATTAACAAATTTCATTTACCTTCCAATTATACTAGATTAAACGACAAAGAAGTTCTTTAACCTTTTAAATTATAATCCACACATTTGCCTCGGCTAAAGCGTCCACCAAATAAGTTACTTCAGAATTTCATATTTCGCTATATAAATTCTGGTGGGTAACGCCATATCAAGTGACACGTGAATCTGACACCTCGCCACTGTCTCAATAACAGTAATTATCGAACAAAAGTGAAATATTCACGGGCGTTCCACTCGTGTTTACCATTCGAGGTAGGGTTCAGCGTCGCGACGATCATCGATCGTACAAACACATTATGAAAGCGAGCACCCGCGAGTGATCGATCAACCTTCCATTTTAACAACCACTTAAAATATGCAATAACAGCACGTCCGTCGGTGAGGTACGTTACAAAACTAGTACAAAACTAGCGGCTAGGTACAAAAATGTAATTAATCGTTTAATAATGGAGGCCGCCCGGAAAACTGCCAGGGACCAGCTCCGCAATTTCCCCCCATTACCCAACCCCCACCCCCTCCCCGTTGCACCCTATTTTCATTCTTCCCCGACGTCATTTTCATTCGCGTTGCGTCCAGAGAGGGTAAAAAAGAAAAAAAGAAGAAGGAGGCAACGCTCGGATCTTTCTTTGTAACGCGGGCAACATTACCCTCGTTTTCTCCTTCAGCGAGTTTCGTACGCTTTCCAACCCTCCCTTTCCCCTTCCTCCTTCTCCTTCACCTCCCCCAGCCGCCCTCATCCGCCCCCTGTTCCCTTTCCTTCTTTCCCCTTGAGCGACTTTAAAGTATTTAGAATCTCGTTACCGCTGAGGAATTTAATACTGCTCAGTTTGGCGGTTTCGCGGGTGCACAGTGACGCGGTCGTTGCGTTGCATTTTGCATTCGGTGAAATGTCTCGAATATATTCCCCCGTCCTAATTTCCGCTGATGCATTGTTTATTGCTGAAGCGATAGTTTGTTGGGGCAGAAGTTGAGGAAAGAACTGAAACCTCTTTTTATTCGATTCTTACGGGTGTAATGGAGTAATTACTTGGAACTCTTTGTAATTGGATTTTCCAGGTCACTGTTAGATTACTGTGCTCCTTATGTTTCTGCTTGTACAAACTTCCATGAACAATTTTCTTTAGTAATTTTCTGCTGCAATCTGAAATGAGAATTTAAGAATCTCGGAGATTTTAATTTAGAAGTTGATCAAAAATTCTCTCTCACTGAAATTTCAATATTTCCCGCAATTTTAACCCATTAATCACCCCATCACTGTCCAAGAAACTACTCAATCTTCCCTCAGAGAGCATGAATACTGAAATCGTCGTTCCCCCTTGAAGCAACTCCGCCACAGTTTTGTCAGCAGGAAACGAACAACCTCGAAAGCTGTCGAAGCTCATGAAATTCTTTCTCCCGAGCCATGCTGTCGATACCTCGAAGATGGATGCTGTTACGATTGGAGGAAAGCGGAAAATGATCTCTCTATCGCTTCAGAAACCTCACTACGACTTTCGGTCCGACGCGGCCAACCCTTCAATCAGTGTGCACCCGAGAGATTGCATCGTAGAAGTTTTAAAGCTTGCAACGACGGATCTGGACGAAAGAGCCGCGTCACACGCGATCTAATTATTTATATACACGCAACGAAGAGACCCTTGAAGTGAAATCATAGGTTTTCCCTTTTTAACAAGCCGCCACCAACCCCGGCTAAAAACCAGCCAGCTTGATACACTGTTAGTGTTTCCAAATATGGGACATTTTTGGAGGATAGATTTTAGACATAAAGATGACGAAAAGAGTTCAGGTTTACATATGTCTAGGAATGTTTAGTTTTTTAATTATACGCTATTTTATATTACTTATGTAATTATATACGTTGGAATACAGTACTTATGTATTTTATATTACTTATGTAATACTTGTGTTTTATACAACTTACGTAATATAAAATATGTGATACTTTCTTTAAGAACTGTTACTGTGTGCCATGCATGCATACCCTTATAACGCGATTAATTCGTACCGCGTTTTATGGAAATTGCGTTTTAAGAGTACCACATCATAGGAGGGCCATCGCCAATTTTTGGGGCCTAGTAGGACCTTAAAGGAGATAGCACACCGCGGAGGAAAGAAATCAGCCAGCGTTTTACGCAATATAAAATAGCGTATAATTAAAAAACCAAACAGTTTTGGACATATGTTCACGTGGACTTTTTTCATAGGTCACGTGCGTAGAAGCTATCCTCCAAAAACGTCCCACATGTTTGGAAGAACCCTGTAGAACCGAGGAGAACAGTCAGAGATGGAGAAGGGAGAGATGCCAGTGAGCACAGCTCCGTTGTCTTCCTTTTTTATCAATTTTATTGGAATTATTAACAATACGACGGGCGACGGTACCCTGTTTCGCGACGTCCTGGAATCGTTTACCTTTGGAAGGGGTGCGCTTTATAATAACTAGTTTCCGCGTGGTACAGGCAGAAAATCGATCACCTATATTGACACCATGCTCCACTTTGCCTCTTATTGCTTGGATCGTAACGGGTCGGTGAAAGTGTCTCTCGCGAGTCGGTGGAAATGAAAAGCCTTCGTTGTCCCCTGTTTGCCGAGGGCTAATGTTAATTTTGATTCGTCCGTGTGGCATAAACGATTCACCAGTGGTTTTCGTCGACGCGACCGAACATCGATACCGTGACTCGTCGGACTGGCCAATAACTCGCACGACATACTGTTCTTCCGTGGTAAACAATTAACATGGTACACATCACAACACTCGTTAGACTTTTCGAACAGTTTCTGAACAGCCGGCTGAACATAGAAATCTGCATCGCCTCTGATTTCTCTTTTATTTTCATTTCTTCGTTTTCTTTTTTTGCGTCTTTTCTTGTTTTAGCCGGGGTGCTATTTACATGGCTAACGTTTTAACTATAACATAGTCAAAAGTTTCCTTTGATTCAGTTCTATAATTAAGACATCGTAACACCAGAGAACGTCGTCTGCTCGTCCCCTGGATACTTCCGTGTCGTTTCGATTACTGTGACTTTACGATCGATCGAAGGTTCAAGTTTACCGATCGCTGCGACTCGTGGAGTATCGAGGGAACGCTCGACGCCATTGCGACTTCGGGTATTCTCGTGTTCGAAGCACCTCCGGGCACCTTAACCCTTTAATTACCTTGGTATATCAAAATGGCACGATAAATTACCGTCGCGTGTCTAAATGGTACTCGCAGCCCCCGAAACAGGGTCGGCCATTTACGATTTATTTTATTAGAAGAGCCTTATAGTTTAGTAAAACACGAAGTCTAGAGTAAAAAATAGAGTAGAAGCTGAGACTTTCTAGACACCGATTTGCGTATGGATTTCTTTTTTTTTTTTCTTTTTTAAAGGGTTAACGTTCATCAACCAGAAACTTCCGGATATGCCCACGCTGCTGAAGTGAGCGTCGCGTTAGAGCGTAGCGGGAACAATTTTTACCATGCTTCTTTCTGCCTTTCTCTCTGTTTCTCTCTCTCCTCGACATCAAGAATGTGGTGTATTTCGATTAAATAATTTACTATAATCAGTTGGCCTGATATGTCTGTTATTTTAAGTAGTTATGCTCGGTGAAAATCTATGGGGTTGAGTTACTGAAAAGGGGTAATAGATTGTCTATCAGCGAAAACACTATTACTATTAATTATTCTATTATAGTTATACCTAGAGCGATTGATATTTTATTATTTATTCTCAGGGACATGCTTCTGATAAAATAATTGACCCTTGTAGTTGAGTTATTAGAAAGCTAACTGTGAATAAGGATTATGCAGAAACGAAAGAAGGTCAATAAATGACAACTCTATAATATCAATTGAAGAAAACGCTGCAAAAGATAGAAAAATAAATAGCATTAATAGAATCAACTATTTTAGCACAGCTGCTTATGGATACCAATATTGGTTACATAATACGATGAAGTTTTACAGAGGACTTTAAATCGCGACATATTTTTCTATTAAAGTTTTTTGTAAAATACTTCATATGAATGAATAGATCATGGATATTGAAATTTAATACAAGAGTATTTTAACTCAAAGAAACTTGATGAGTTTTAAGGACAATCATGGAAAAGGATTCAGGTACAGCTACACGTAAATCGATGAAGACACATTTTGTAATCTACTGGACAGAAAATTCAAGAAAGCAATATGAAGTCTAATCTTTAAACGCCACTGAATCTGCTTCTGGAAATGTACTCAATTTCGAAGTACAATCTGAAATGATTTCTGCTGTTTTGTCTTCATATGGCAATTGAGATAAATTATGTCACCTCTTCCAAGAACAAATGTGTTACACAACCTCTTATTTATATCACTATCTTCCCTCTACCCACAGAAAACTGTTTCCCCCAAGTTTTTTCCTTCTTCGTTACGATATTTCACGTCCCCACCATCTGAATCCAAGATCAAATAAGAAATGTGGCGAGTTTTAAATTAGATTTCCAATCCTAAGAAACTACGACTGAGTGGACTTTATGGAACATCGACGCAGTTGAACTTCCACGGAATTCTTCAATAAGAAAACCTTGCAATAAGAAACTTCACCTACATTTTGCTTCTTACACGGTAATTTCTGTTCCCACTGCTCATAGCAAAGAAACAACCAACCCTTAAACAATTACCAAAAAACTTTCACGATGGTTGGATCTTACCTAATTAAAATGACCTAGATTCTGACACAGGACCGATTTACCTTCTCTCTTTTTACTCACTCAACTTTTCACAAGCAGACACTGTCTTTTCACTCTGTCACGCTGTTACTTTCAGCACCTATTAAGAGGATCATCCAAGATCAATTACACACAGCATTTTCAGAAGCAGATTCTAGAGCTCCCCAAAAATTTAGCTCGCAAAATAGATCTCAAACGGGGAGTCTCAAGTGACGTCAACAGCACATTCTTCAGAGGACTATTGTCTTCCCGTTTGAAGACCAGAAAGGGGCGTGTGCAAGAAAGTGGTTGTTCGATTTTCGTCCCAAAAGAAAGAGAGAGAGAGAGAGAGAGGGAGAGAGAGAGAGAGGCAGGGGAAGGGGCGTCGATCGCGTGGTCGAATATAGGAGGAAGCGTGTTAAAAAAAGCGTAAAATCGCCGCGAATCGGCCACCCCTTCCTCGATTTGTCTTTGGCGTTCTACGGGAGCGCAGATCGACGCGGCGTCGCATTCGTAGAGGCATCTCCGTTAATTGACCTAGTGTTCTCGTATTTTTTTTTTATTTTTTTCGTGTACATCAGCTTCCCATTCATCTTACTCTTATTAGTTTTCTTTTTTTTCACTCATGTTTCGCGATTGATTTCGGCCCGCTGGGGCGAAACACTTCCGCTCCCTAATCTCGCGACGGTGATTCGCACAGCTGCTCGTTTCCGTTTCGCGACTCGCTACGATACTTGTTGAGCGTCACCTTACGACGTAGATAGGCAAGTTTTCGAAACGCTCCCGCGCAAGTTCCATGAGGAATGACGAAAGCAAAGAAAGAAAGGAGAAGGACACACAGAGAGCGTCGCGCGAGCCCGATCGAGCGGGCCCTGGCGATTTTTCGATTTGAGCGAAGCGAAATTCGGAGACGGTGCGCAGGCGCCTCGGCGAGGACCTCGAGGGGAGTCCCCGAGCTCGTCGACGACACGAGCGAGCTCTTCGTCCTCCGCGGGACCTTTCGACCCTCATCGAACTGAGCCTCGATTCTTTCTCTCGTCCGTCCACCACGCCCGTTTCAACGTTCCCTTCTGTCTTAAGAATTAGTAAAGGCGTTAGGAGTACCTCTTCTCGACGATAGACCGTAAACGTGTCTGTGTATATAATCGACTATATTTAACTTGAAATCGTATAGAAAAAGGAACACCGTCACGCTTTATACGCTCAGGTGACTCGAATATTTAAAGAAGCGAGAAACGCGGCCAGATCAGGCACGCGTCATCTATGTCTCTTAAATACCTCTGTTTTTAATCATTTTTAAAAGTTGCATCGTTTAATCGTTAACAGACATTAGAATCGTAACGCGCGGCAAGGCTCGACGAAGTCGATAATTGAACTCGCCTAAAAATAGAATCGTAGATGATCGTTAAATTTAGTCTTCGAAGTGTCGATTTTATTATCGTAGCGTTCGATTACTCGTTGATTAGATTATTTATTGTACTCGACCGAGCTTCAACCCCGGGGACTGACTTCTCGCTCGGCTAGGAACGCGGCTCTCGGGGCGCTAAAAAATCATGTCGAAATGGGAGATCGCGTAAAACTGGCGGAGACACGCGAGGCGTCCTAACGTCGGCTGCTGTTGAACGCCGAGAGTCGAAGAAATCTGGATGTCTGAGTCGGTTGGGTCAGCGACGAGCAACCGTTTCGATCGTGTTTCCTCTAATGACACTTCGATCACGATTGCCAGGGTGATGGAGGTTCTTGATCGGAACCCAGACGGAACGTCGTAGCGTTTCACGGAACGAGGAATCTCAGTCTCAGCCGTCGAAGAAGACTCTGAGGGAGGGTGGCGGCGGATGCAAGAACAGCCTCTCAGGTTCGAGACGAACAGCGATGCTCTAGGAATGGGGCGCGCTGATAGAACGCTGACTCGCGCGAAGGAAAGCGTTTCCCCTTCTTCTTCTTCTTCTCGTAGGCGTTTTTGATCGCCGATTCACCCTTTTTAGTCGTCGTCGTCGAGGCCGAGCAGCTCTGGCGGAAGTCGTCGGTGACGGCAGCACAGCGTCAGACAGAGGACACGCACCGCCAGGCGGAACTGCGGGCTCAGGGTCCCGAGGACCACCGCCTTCCAGAAACTGTTCGTTACACCCAGCCACACCACCGCGAAGTGCAGGAACGGTACCTGAAGTGGTTGCAAGGGGAGAAGTTAAAGAATGTCTCTTGAAATGGAGCGAAGTTATGAAAATTAAAGATTGAATTCAAGATGCTGAATTTTTGTGTATATAAACCTCCAGGTATAAAGAATGAACAGACTCGATCTGAATTGCAAGCATTCTTGTCAAATCTTTTCCAAACTACGTTAACTTTCATTCACCCAACAGCTTCTACTTTTCCTTACCACTGTAGTCATCATCGAATCAATATTCAAAGAGTGCTTTTATAATTAATTAATACACAGGAAGTAATTCACTTGTTCAATGTTCAGATGTGACTCTACCTTCCTCCAGATTCTCTAAATTTCTTTATCTTAGGCTTAATAACGAAATGGCGTTGGATCTACCTGAGGCGGTCCGTTAACGACAGCGTATATCCGGAGACCTGCATACGGTGCCCAGGATACCCAGAAAGCCATCACCAGGATAAAGGACATGATGTGACTCGGATTGCTCAAGTTCTCCGAGAGCGCAGTCGCGTACTCCTTGTCGTGTATCAGCACGCCGGACCGTAGCCGCCTCATCATTGTGAAGATGTAGCAGTAAGTGTAGACGATGGTGATGACCGATGGGCCTAGCACGAGGATCGACAGTGTGATGGTGTAAGCAGCCATGTTTCCCCAGTCGAGCATACAGATGAACGCCTCCCGATCGAATATCGGCTTTTGGAAACCAAGCAGGGGCGGGCAGCACATCATCGCCACGCTGATCCACGTGAAGACCATCCAGCACTGGCATCGGGTTTTCGTTTGCACGGTCTCGTATCGTAATGGTTTTCTGTCAAACAGAAATCGCTCGATGGAGGACTCTGGTTGTTCATTAGGTGCTAGGGGAACTACTTAAAATTAGGTTTAAATTGATATACAGTAGAAGATCGATTAACCTGGTCTCAATTGGACTGTTAATTGGTGATAGGATAATAGAAGTAGAGTAAAATGTGGATTGAGGTTTGAATTATGATTTAATAGTAGATCATGGCAAAACGTCAAATTAGTTATCAGGAGGGTGTTTAGGGTCTTCTGTTAAGTCGATTAATCGAGGTCCTACTGTATGCTTTGTCTGAGGAATTCTACAGTGTTTCTAAATCTATGTTCCAAGATTGAAGACCTTAGATTCTAGGTCATGAGTTACCAGTAGTCTCAGGTGTGGCTAAAAGAAATTTAGTGATGGTTCTGAGTAACAATTCCTTGTTCCTTAAGTAGGCCTGTGTTACTGCTAAGGGAATGGTATTGTAATTAAGACTAATTCTACTTGTTTGCTTCTACATTCTTTGACTCTATATTTGACTATATTCTCTGACGCATATATTCACTACCAACACAAGTAGAAGTCTCTAAAGACCAAAATTCTCTCAACAAATTAAATTTCTCAGAAAAAAAACCTAAAAATAAGTGAATGTAAAGTTATTCATAAAAATTGTATATATAAGTAATCTGCTTCACCGAGAGAAAGCTATGAGTAATAGAAGCGGCACGCGTGTTTCAACAAATTCGCAGCACAAAGCACCGAGTAGCTTGCAGGAGCTAATAAGGAATTCTGACTACACTTGAGCATACCTGATGGCCAAGTAACGATCCACAGAGATCCACATGAAGGTGTAAACGGATACAGCCCAGAGGGTAACCTCCAAATAACCAACGAGACGACACACGATGTCCCCATAGACCCATCTTCGTACCAGAGCCGGATACACCGAGAGCGGAACCACCAGCAGACCACAGAGAAGGTCCGCCGATGCGAGAGACAGCAAGTAATAGTTTATCACCTCGGAGGGACCTACGCGGTGTGACACTCATTATTTATCTCGGCCAACGCTTAGAACGCCTGCGTTCAGCTCAGTGTTACTTTTTCAACGTTACGCGGTAACAGGGTCAGTAGGGCGATGCTTTAAATCAACAAGATTCGCGACGAAACTAAAGGGTGCCTTGGTGATAATGAATGTGAGAATTTTTTACAAGGATGACCGCGTGGTCTTGCAAAGACGATCTGGAAGAATGTGAAGACGTTATAGAGTCTGTAATTCTACTAGTAATCTGCTTCAAACAAGAATACATCTTCAATATAAGAAAGTTGCTACGAAAGTTATTTAATTGAATAGGTATGTTGAAAAATTTAGGTTGATAGAAAGAGCAAGAACACATGCAAAGAAAGAACTATTTATTTAAGTTATTTCAAGTTGTTAAATTAACTAGATATCGCGATTAATGATTGAATTAAAGAAGTTTGGAATGCATTATGCGAATGATAGCGCACAGTGTATCATTAAATTGTCGATAACTAATTGAGATCTGTATATTTTGAAAGATACAATTAACAGGCATAGCATTTGTTAATTCAAAGAACTCGTGCTATACAAATTTCTAATTCTATTGCATTTACTATAGTTATATGCTGAATATTTGTACCAACAATTCAGAAACACTTTGCATATTTTTTTAGCTAACTATGTAAAAGTATATAGATGGAAATTATGGGGAAAAAAGCATAGAACGTGAAGCATCTAAAAAGGTAGAGCTCCATATTGCTCCTTCATAAAATTCACCAATATTCATTTTGTAACGTGTACCCTCGTCTCTAATTTTTTAGATGCATCACTTGATATTCCGTTCTCCGAAAACTTCTTTAACCAGAATTTCAACATAACAAATGTTCTACCTATTACTAATTTATGTTCATCATTTCTACTAAAAAAGGGTTAGTACTTTTACACAAAACTACGAAATTTTCGGATGAACTAACGTATAGGGACACGATTCCTTTTTCTTTTATACTATTGTAAGAACGCTATTCTCGAATCAGTCTCTAGCATTCGTTCGTGCAAAAGTTTTGCATAAGCATGAGGTACTTACCACGGAAATTAAGGTAGGTGACGATGATGAGGAGATTCGAGAGGACGATGGCGACACCGACCACGAAGATGAGGCCCGCCTGCATGAGAGCCTCCAGCGAGGGCTCCTCCATGCCGCCACCCTTTCGAGCTGCATCCCCCCACCCGCCCTTAGGTGCTGTTACCCGTCACCCCCCCCCTTGGTTCAAGACTCTCTAAGCCAGCCAGGTGCTAGGCCCTCCTGGTAGCTCGCACCTGGTCCGCCTTCGCCTCCTGGACCTCCCTACTATCTCCTCCAGGTACCTGACCAGCCAGCGGCTGTCAATCCTCCACCACCAACGACAAACCCTTCTCACTCGTGCGATCTTACGCGAACGTACCTTCGATAACGAGGCAGTTACATCGAGGATCTTGATGGAGGATCGATACAGCCATGTCGCTGCAAGCAGACAAGTAGAACCGCTCTGATATCTCATTTAATTTATGGGGATGGCATCACGAAGCGCTGATCTGGCCAGAAACGATGGGCTGCGGGGGCGACGATGAAATGATCGATGCGAAGAGAATGAGAATGGTGAATGACGAAGAGAAGCACGTGAAGCTTTCGGAGCTAGCGTGACCAGTCGATTAGTGGGAGCGTGGCTCTGCGATATCATGGCTTCGGTGAATTCGGCTTTGGACTTCGCTTTGGTGTTTTCATTATTATTTAGTCGATATATTATGGAGGAGAGTTGCCTAGGTTGTACTATTTAAGGTTTTACTATTTAAATTGTATTTTCCATTTGACAGGGATTTGTTTATGAGTAGATTTTAGATAAAGGAGCTTGCTTTTTAAGACACCTTTTATTATGTGATTATAGTATTGTCTCGGAACAAGTTCACTACTTGTAATCAGTCACATACATAAGAAATGTAAGAAACTTATTTCTAAGATATATTTACGCCTTAGGAGCTGTTTGCCCTTCTGAAGTTGAGGACAAGATAAACTGAAAGAATAGTTCCAGGGGAACTTCAGTGTCCATCGAGCTTGTATCAAAACAACACTATAATCTCTTTTAACACTACGCCATACTCAAGAGACCAGTATGATACAGACAACTCTCCTTTAATTCGAGGTTTCCAAAGATTGATAATTCAAATGTAAAATAAATTAATTATATCACAAATACCAATATTAGAAGTAAAAAAAATTCTTCCCAAGCTTCAACGTCGACAATACCCCTATCAAAACTCTCCTTTCCAACAAATGAAACAGATATTACCCAATACCATACCACCCCCAATCTGAGTACTAAAATTTCAAATTCCAAGTCGCAGGCTACAGATACCAATCTACTGTTCACAACAGATACAAGTAAAACCCATTCAATATTCTACCAAACCCCTGCTACGTCACTGTCAACGTGGAACGATATGGTCCTTTCCCATTTCACTCGACACGCCGTTTACACCAGTGAATTTCACTCCCACGCACGATTTCCGAAGATAGGATCGCTTTGGACAGGACACTGGCTTAGGATAGGCTGTATTTCGGGGGCGGATCGTGCGAATTGAATTGCAGAGGGTAGGTTCGAGAGACGAGGGTCGCGCAGTGAGCTGCGTTGACCAAGAGCACGGCAACGCTGTCGATAGGCTCTCCCCTTTTCACAGGGCATTCTAGCGAGTGCCACGTAGCTCTACCCACGGTCAGGTGAAACTCGCAGGGCCAGTACACGCGTCCTCCCTCTAGCTATCGACCGCCATTCATAATTCAGCCGAGTCGATCCTGAATGGAGGAGGGCCGTATTATGTAGCCATCGTGTATGCCGTGCATTGCCGTGCTCGTACAAATTAAAGTGGAACGTCTGTATTTTATTCGGGACAGCGTGTGGCCCTGATGGCCACGAGCGAATTTCCCTCGGAAAACGCCAACCGTGAAAAACAAACGCGCCGAGAGCTGAACGAGACCAGTCACGGTGATGTTGTGTAGAAGAACCGAATATTGGCTTGCATTTAACTTTATTGTGTATTTTTTTCGTTCGATTCGGAGCTGCGTTTAATTATTTTTAAAAGTGTATTCGGTTATTCGAGGACTTCTGTAATTCTCGGGTGTCGAGTGGTTGAGGTGAATATTGTCGCGGGTTAATTTCAATTTAGTGATATTCAATGAAGTTGAAATTGCTTACCCTTTTTTATCGATTTCACAGGCTTTGAAAGCATTGGAGAATATTAATTTGTATTAAAGAAGTGTTTTTTAACCTTTTTGCTGGAGTCAAAAACGAGGGAAACACATTTATTTTCTTATTTTCCTATCACAAATAGAAATAATTGTAATCATAAAAGAGTCGAATATTTTTACACTCCCTTTCAATATTTTAATGATTAACAAGAGGGTCGAATGCTATTTTCCAAACACAAATTCGGAACAATTTCTCCAACCACAATATTATTACCTAAACACAGCCCCCACATGATCCTCTCTCCACAAACAAGTTTCGCCACAAAATTCATCGCATTTCTCATTATACGCTCCAGCAATCCACAGTCGATTGAAACCGCGTATCGAAACACTCGATAAAGCCATCCAACCATATCCGCAATTATCAGTCCAAAGATGTGCCTCATTAAACAATTTTCGACGTTGAAGAGTCCACCCTCTCCACCAGCGAAGGGAAAATTTTCACCTCTTCTGGTCTGAATGAAACCTACGAGACTATCGTACAACATCATCCAGTCATAACCGCGATTCTCAATCCCAAGATAAACGTCATTAAAACCCGCTCGAAACGGTACTCGTGCGACGATCATTAAACCTCGTCTCGTAAACTCGCGGATACATAGAGGAGACAGTCTGCCGTGGAAACCGCGCGCACTCGACGAGACAATCACCCTCGAGCACCACCCTATAGGGCAGCCAACGATCCTCGACAAAGTCAATCGAATACTAACGCGCATAACGTTTCTGGTAGCGTTCCACGAGTATCGGTAAAGCTCGTGTTCTCTTAGAGCACAGTCGAATATTTTCGACTGAAGTCGACGGATAACGATAGATTACAGGTAGGATGTCCCTTCTGTTCGGTTATCGAGCTTTCTATCGGATTGGCTGTGAAGGGAGGACCGAGGCGAGGGTGGTCTAGAATTAACCCTCGACGCGTAAATCGGTTCTTGTTTCCGCGAGGCGGTGTACAGACGGACGTAATCTACTGTGGTCGGCGATATTGTTTCTGTAGGCTGAATTGGGACAGAGATGCTGCTAACGATTATCGATATAATACTCACAATTCGAGTGGGGGTGGGTGATTGTAAAATGTGATACGCAGAGAGGCTGTGTAATATTGTATTATTCAGAATTAATTTTATGGAGGGGAACCTCGATGCATTCAAAGTACAATTATAGAGTCGAGATAAGGGGTTTGTGATTTTGTTCTGTAAGTGAATGATATGGGAGTATAAGTACTGGAGACAGTATGTGTATAGAAAATTTAAGACTTTTATAGGGTGTGAGTCTTGAAATCGAAGGAAATAGAATTTTGTTTTTTAGAGACTGATTTTGAAGTAGATGTGCTTCAAATGTAACATTAATTCAAAATAATGCGAGTTGGTAAAGATATCACTGACAGCTGCTCTAAATATCTTCAGTAGTGATTGGACAAGTAAATAGTTCGCGTGTACACGGGACACCCAGCGACAGTCAAGTCTGTTACATAAAAATGCGGGGCTTAATGAAGCCCCGACCTCGTAGCGCTCGGATTTAGAAATCACGTTAGAGTTTGTTCTCTTCTGCCGTTTCCTCTGTTGCCTTGTAACAGTCTTATCGGTCTTCGATGACACGTGACCCGATCATAACCAGTCTTTGCTTCTCCTTTCGTATCTAGGATACAGTTGCAAGGATGATCGCGAAACGATACTCTCCAGAAAAGGTTAAACGCAGTGAAGCGAATTTTTGTTCTCTGTGCTGACTCGATTGTGTGTCTAGAGACGACTACATAGAAAAGATCATACTAAAAGATGATAAAAATATTGTAACTAAGCACACGTGATGCTTAGAATAGCTATGGAAGATGCGCACAAGAGAATATATTTTCTCCTGAGAAATTTAACTTATCATTGGAAATGAATTTTAATTTTAGTTTTAATATTCATCCGTGCCTCGCTCGTCGTGTATATTCATGACGGAAAAAAACTGTCGTGTAATTGAAAATCTACTGCTGAATAAAAATGATAATTATAATGTACTAATTAGAGAGGAGGGAATATCAAAATGTATGAAGCTTTATAAATTGAAGTGAACGTAATTTTCATTTCATAAATGTAGGTGCTCCATATGGGAAAAAATAGAAACAGCATTCTATACAGTTGACACACGTAAGGAAAAAAGGGGAACGAGACTTTTTTTACGTTTCTAACAGGATCTTCTAAATCATACCGTAGTCAAGTGCACGCGTTGACGGCTTTTCAAAGTCAATTGTTCGGAAAACGAAGCCCCGTGTACAGAGGAAAAAATTTATCCTACCACTTCTACTTGTAGTTTTTCTCTCTAGAAAATGATACCTTCTTTCGAGTTGCCTACAGTCATGAAATATTATTTAACGTGTGTAACAAATAAACTATCTTAAAGTATTTTTATATTATTTAAGAGAATTTAATTATAAATGTCTCTTTAGTTAGCAAGCAATATTGCTAATAATAAATAATTTTCATAGTGAATGTAAGATTGCATGTACTATTTGTTAGAAGAATACAATGCGCGAAAGTAAAAGAAGAGAAGCCAAACTATTTCGCATACTCTCAGTCGTTCAAAAGATTTCCAAGACTAACGAGAATCTCAATTTAGAAGGCACGGAGAGAAAGACAAGCAGAAGTGAACGAGAAGCTTGTTAAGTTGAACGTTACTATTCTTCTACGAAATACTTTATCCTGTCAGAACAAAAGACCCTGCTGCTTCAATAAATCTCTGTATTGTTACTATATTTAATAAATATACGAGTCAAATAGAGCAACCATTTTAGGCCACATTTGCTCTATTCTATATAAAAAGAAAATCGAAATAGAATCGAAGCAAACTTTTCCTTCTCATAAATCACGCAACAGAGAATAGAAATAATAAGTTCGGACTGAGATCCATGAAGCGTTCTACTTTAAACTTTGTTGGAGAAAGTTCTCAGAGGTAGAGAGTCAATTCTTACAACTTTAAAGTTCTCCAAATTAATTCTTCAATTTTCCAGTCATTTAGAGCGACCACATTCTTCTATAATTTATGAAATTTTTAACACTGTTTTTGCATGTGTCGCGATTACAATAATTAACCAACTATCTGGAAATTGTATCCTAGGAATTTGCCACTTAAACTTTAATGGCAACTTAGTCTAGTCATCTAGGAATGGTGCCAAAGAATCGATCACGCAAGAACTCGACAAAATTACACATACAATGAGTCATAGTGCTCACTTAGATGCGACAATGTCGAAAATGGTATCGTTTACGAAGAAACACTTTTGCTGTCGACTTGATATGCTTCTCGACCGACTTCTGCGAAAATTACTCTCCTTATTGCTTCTACTACACAAAACTCAAAACTAAAGTAAAACTGGAGGAATTTTTCTTCTGTCTTATCAAGCCAGCTTCCCAAAACACAATTTAGTATCCGTTAATTTCGTCGACACAATTTCTGAGTCAATGAGTCACGCTTATTCTTCCAACAGCAAGTTATTCAAAGCAATCAATCCTCCCTGCTGATTTTGATCGAACGACAAATCATTCCTGACGTTGCATGTCGTTCGGAAACGAATTAATCCACGTGGCTGACTTTATTAAACCTTTAAATCACGTCACAGCCAGACTAGCGTCCCGTTTTCTGAATTTCTCCCTATATAGCCAAAGTTATTACGCTTTTCGTCGTGGTGCTTTTGTATGGTTTGATTAATGAGAAAACTTCCGCGATAAGGGTAGGGGGCTCATTTATCGGTATTCCTCGTTCCCGTAACCTGCGCCCGAAACGCATAATTGATCGCCGAAACGGAGAAATTTTCATATTGCAATATGGAGCAAAGCAATACACGAAATGAAATCGAATGTTGCTATTTTACGATCGAGTAGCAGTTCGATATTTTCAATTTCCCATTTTCGGACCTCGTATGGGATAGAATTCACGATAAGATAAGATTCGCGGTATTATGTGTGTATATTTAAATTATATGATCTCATTGCGGTTCGACAACAATTGTACGATTCGAAGGGTGTATATTCTTGCAACGTAATTGTTTAACGATCCATCTCTAATAACGAGTTCCACCACTTTTATCTCTTCACAATGCACGTTTTATTTCCAATTGGCTGATCGCGACGATTAACCCGTTAATTGGATAAGACGAGCTCCCCGACACGGCGATTCAGTAAATTCGTTTCCATGGAAAAAGCAAATGCACCATTATGTCGCGTGTTACGTTCGCTGGCAGCAAAGCGAGCTGATTCGCCTTCGATCACTCTTAAATGCGCGGGGCGCGTTTGTGGCCGAGAAGTGACCCAGTTAACAGGCTAAATAACGTTATTCTCGCCAGTGTATCGGACTTTCGTGTGCTTCAACAACAACGATTAACAGAGAACCGGACAGGTTGCTGGTGAGCAAACAGGCCACAAAAAGGGGGAGGATGAAAGGTGAAAGACGGGGAAAAAGAAGAGAAAGAAAGTGGAGAGTGAATGCCGCTCGGATTGGTGTCCCTTTTCCGCTGGAGCGTTTCAATTATCATCGGAGCAAAACGGGTGTCCTAGTGACAGACGTTCTTTGGCTTCAGCATTTTCGAACGGCTCGATAATATGGAGATCCGAGTCCCAGTGAAATTTATTTGGGGCTCGAACTTCTGGAGAGATTGGAAGAATCTTGGAGATTCGGAAGTTTTGAAAACGTGGGAGGTTTAGAGTTTTCTTTGGAAGATTTGCAGAAACTGATTGGTTTAAGAACCTTGGAGATAAAGTTATTCGCAGTTTTAGGAATTGATATTTCTATTTATATTTTTGGGTTTAGGGATTGAGTATCTGCATTTATTTTATGGGCGTGCACTGAACATTTTTTTGAGCTTGTAGATTTGATTTGGAAATATCTGTTACAGTAATTGTATGTTACGAAATTTTTATTGGTTAATTTTGGGTAACCTAATGGTTATGTATTTTAGTTTTTTTTTTTAATAGAAAGGCATGTAATTTACATTGGTTATGACTGAAAGTTAACCGAGACTGACATATGGTTGAGTTAACTCCTGATTTTTAGACACAACGTCCTACTAAAGTTCACTCTATACTATAATATACTTTACAAAGACGTCAACAACTTCTGTGGGTAGCAAATAGAACCAGATAGCCTATCGGGGAAAGCTAGCTACAAAAGCTATTAACCAGAGCACACTAGTCTTCAATATACTAAATATGATTATTCTCGTGACAAAAGAAACAAGATTCAGAAGTTCCTCATTTAATAATAGATTCACAGGGACACAATTGCCTTTATAATGCTTTATAGTAGTAGAACCAATACTTCCAACAATTTCTCAATCAATAAAATGCTTTAATTTTCACCGAACAAGTACTATTCTTCTCTCACGAGAAGTCCTCTAGAAACCATTAATGACAATGCTTCCCAGGGGACTTCTCCTGGGACACGAATAGCACAACCTTACCATTGAGCCTTTCACCCCCCATTTCCTTCCCCCCCAAACTTATCATTAAATCAAAGCTAGTCTGGTTTACTATTTACTACTACTGATATCCTCTCAAAAAATCCAAATCACCCACCGAGCTCAAAAACAGTCCTCCCACATTTTCCCCAAATTTTGTCGCAAAGAATCACATTGTCCCCGTGCAGCCACGAGTTCCCTCCCCTCGCGGTACAACCATGGAACATGCATCCCCGTCGGGCTGCCTCTGTTGTTTAGTTAACCGAATATTTGCCCAATGATGCGCATGTCGTGATAAGCTGACGGCAGCACACAGATAGGGCCGAGTCAATGTACATCCGGCGTCGGTGTACGTGTACATCTATGTATTTTCCGCTCTCCTCGCCTCGTGACATCAATTTTCGAACGGCACCGTGCGCACATGTGCGCGGCGTCCGTGTGCGAGCGCGTCGGTGGATGCACGCGCGCCTGTCTGAGTGAGCGCATATATCAAAGGGAAGCCGAACGTGGGCCACACTGTGAAAAGGGGATGAAAGGGTTCAGCCGGTGAAAGAGAAGGAAACGAAAGGTAAAGAGAGCCGGGAAGAAGTAAAATAGAAGGGGTGAGAGGGGATGGAGACGGGAGAAAAGGTAGAGAGGAGAGGGGTGACGCAGGGAGACGCGGGTGAAAGAGCAACAGCAGGAAGGAACGTGAAAGGAGAGGCACGCATTGTCCGCGGATCTCCTCTTCGCTGATATTCATTCACGTTTGATTACCGACGGCAGAGAATGATCCCATTATTCGAGGATCCACCGTCGAACAAGGGGCCACGGCGAAGGAAGCTTCGGAGCTGGCTCGAGACCGAGCGAGACTTAACCTCCGCCGAGTTCCCGCCGTTCGATGGTGGCAGAGTCCTCCGCGCGCGACGGAACTGCCAGCGAGGCGAGCTTCCGCCTCGCGAGTGGACAGCGAGAGGAGCACGCGGGACAGGTCGGTGAACAGTCGAACAGTCGGTGAACAGTCGGTGCTAGCGGGTGAATGAGAAACCGTCGGGCGATCCAGTGCACGCAGCATCCCTACATCAGCGTGACGCGCTCGGCTCGACCTACCCACTGCCATCTTTGGCCGTTTAGTCGGCGTTAGTCTCCGGTGCAGCACGTACCTCCTCGATCTCATCCTGATCTCGTGCACCAGCTCCTCGCCAGTGCCTCGGTCGCCGCCAGTCTCCGTCTGGGTCCGACCGTGCTCGCGCCACTTTCACCCCCTTCTGGACTCGAGCGTCGCAGGGGAACAGAGGCAGCGGGAGAGAACGCCGAGGGTAGCAGAGACAGTTGGGTAGAGCGAAACGGAGGGTGAGATACGGCGAGGGCACACAGACACAGAGACACAGTTAACCGAGGATCTTCACTGAGCGACGTCCTCTATCGCGGGACGCCTTTTCAACGTGCACATCTCCCGGTGCCCTCCGATGCCCGATCCCGACGACGACGCGAGGTCTCGTGACAAGCAGCTCGAACGGGACGCGGCTGTCAGCACGTAGAGCGCGCATTTGCGCTCGGCCGACCCGAGCTGGGCTTTACTACTACCCGCCTGAGTCCGCTTCTTTCCCTCGGCCCGGGAGCCGAGGCGTCGATACCGCGACGACGCATGCGCGCCACCCCCGGTCCACCCTTTCCCACCCGGGCATTTTCACAGCGCATTGGCTCGAAGCCTGCCGGCGCGACGCCACGGCGCCCTGCACGAACGCTCCTGCCATCGTCATTCGATTTTAGGCAGATTCTCGCGCCTCACCTGCCCCCCGTCGCTCGAGGCCCGCTCCCGAAACGGAGCCAGCATCCAGCGGCCAGCACCCACCAGCAAGAGACACGTGCTCCGAGATCTCGGTCATTGGGGCTGTTTTCGGTCGTTACGTGATCCTGCTTTCACTTGGGGACTCGACGCGGCTGCGTTGCCCGCAGGGGCGGTTTGGGGACGCGCGGGGGGAGAGGGTGCTCTGAGGAATTACATGTTTTGGGGATCCAGGGGAGCCTGGGGAGATGAATGTGCCACGTGCTGGTGGCGGGAGCTTTGGATGAGGTTGTGGTTTTTCGAGATTCTGGGGATGTGGTACTGCTTGAAAATTTCGAGTGGAAGTTTATGAATTTATTCCTGCATGATGTATTACTTTTGTGAAGTTGAAGCGCTTTTTGGTCACTGTTACTCGAGAACAGAGTTAGTAGATTTTTATTTTAGAAAAAAAGTATTCTCTTCGTTCATCTATTCACATTTATTTTTTAGATACTGATATCCAAAGTTTTGAATTCTCATTCTGCATTACAGAATTTCATTTCATTGCAATCTTATTCTTTTAATTTAATCTGCTTCTTTCAGAACTATAAACCCTATCTTGTAGACATCGAGTAAGCCATAAATTCTATTTTCTGAAAATCTGACTTCTGCTCTTTTGTCTTATAGCCACAGATATGAGTAATGGTACAAATAGAAAAATAGTGATTCAACATGAAAAAGTAAGTAGAAACTATAGAATATAATCGACATTGTGTACCAAGCTAGTCGGTACATCTGCACCCATGTTCAGGTCTAGGTACTTCAGGGGTCACGACGTGAGGGGACACTTCTACTTCAAGTAGAATCAGTGGTCAGACTGTGAATGCTCCTCTCGTAAACTGAGAGGCAGTTAAATGGGGTGCTTTCTGTATTCTCTAATTCTCTATTCTAGCGTAATTCGTACCCCAATCGGAGAAGGATACATATATAAAAGGCAGTAGCTTGGTAATATCCCGTACAAATTACTTTCTGATGACAACCTGAACCTAATGATGGAATCAATATTGTTCGCTAGTAAATAAGAGAATTGCGTGCACTGTGGTTAAATTTAGAAGCAAGAAAGTGAAACGTGAGTCTTTTTCTGATAGATCCGGTTACAGAAGAACTGGACAATTGATTTTACGATTAATGATCTTGGGCAAGGACAAGTCGATAGCTGGATTGCGCACTGGCAAGGTCTTCGTGTTAAAAACTTTGAGGCATATTACCATTAAGCAGTACAAACGTATCGCTTTTTCTTGGTAACGCTTACTTCAGCTTTCACCGCGAAGGATTAATTTTTAGAGGCTTGAGGTTGAGAAGGCCATTCGAGGTTCTGCCGCTTATCTGTAACTCAAATTTGTTTTATGAATTTGTAATGTCGATATCCTTACACGTAGATATCATTCAAGAATTTATGCCTCCATTTGGACAGGCGTCATTAATTATTAACTCGGTTTTTGTGCATCCATAAGGTGTCACTGGCGGTGCCGCAGCATCTAGAGATTAAAATTCCATTATGCAAATTGTATGCTTGTAACACCTCATTTGCATTCGATCACTTAACCGAGAACTTCCCATATATAACCGACGAATGGTGATACTAATGAGCATGACATTCATCAATTTTGGCACTGATTACCTCGACGTGGTGGTGTAGACGGAATGGAATCATTAAATCGGCACACCTGACATCATAACAGTCTACAGAAAACCAGCAAATCAATTTTCCTCTTCAAGATTGTAATACACAAAAATTGACAATTTAATCATCGTGTCTGTGTTATTAATTTTTCTCATTCATCATTGCACATCTTCCAAGACTCGAAGGGTCGAGGCCATAACACTTAATTGCACAACAGCAACTATTGTGTTAAATTCCTCTTTATTCCATACTTTTTCTTCCTTTTCCTGCTATTGTACAAATTACTGAAAAGCCTTTAAGACTAAAGAACCAAAGATGTTGAGAGACGTCAGAGACGATTGAAAAGAATTGCAAGTATAGACCAACCTATACAGAATTTCCAGAGTTACATTTAATTGTACGACAACTAAAAGACGATGCAGAAACGATAACCTTTTCCTAGGAAGCTGATATTGTGTAGCACTCCATGACCTGTAACTAACTCTCCATTGACTGGGGTAGCGTAGCGATGATCATATGGAGAACGCTCCTCAATCCAGAACCCCGAAGGATTTACTGCACTGTTCTGTGCAATTGCAGAACGCAACAATCCCATTTGCACTGCAGCCAGGGGCTGATAAATAACTATCCATGGATTCTGGGAACATGACCCGGAGGAAATTATAACGATGTGCTATTTTGGGAATTCGAGCTATTATTTTGACAACCAATTGCGGGATTTCGCGCAATCGTTTCACCTTGCATTCGGTAGCTGCTGAATGTCCATTACGATATTACTTACCACTCAATTAGTTCGGTGACGATGCTAATAATAGAATGAGCTGTAATCTGAAAACAACACAGTACTGTACCATTGTTAGGTCTATTGCTCTTTTTTAGAATAGACGAATTTTTTAAAAGAAGCAAATTCTTATCTTCTCTCATTTTGTCATTTATTCTTCATTTTCCTCCTTTTTCAGGAAGTTTTCATAACAAGTTATACTGTAAGTAATCAGAATTTCGTCCAATAAAGGTCAGTGAATTACAAGCTTCAATGCTAATCCAAGGGGTGCCGTTAAGAAATGCATGGACGCGCAACCCCTGCGGAACCAATTTTCCCCAGACACCTTAGGAGTCCTTAAAACAGGCATTATGCAAATCTAATTGAAAATTCGTCGCGCGAGAGCGACCTCAGCATAGGTTCTCCACGGCGTTCATCGCCAGACATAAATAACTGATGCGAAACACGCGAGCGAGAGTCGATGATAAAGTGAAACCACTTTGTAAGATGCGCTTCGTCGAGATAAGGGGAACGTGAGGAACGTGTACCCAGCCGGATATGCTGATTCAATTATTTCTGTCGCGTCGTCAGCCACCCAAGTGGACGAAACTGTTCCAGCTGATTTTTTCTCTTACCCTTGGGCTCACGATTCCTCAGCCGACGTTCCATTAAAATTCTTTTTCGCGCTGTGTCAATCCATCATCGCGTATCTATCTAATTCTGAGGGTGAATCATTGGATGGTTTGACGACAACTATTTTTCCTTTGGTTCTACAGAGTAGATTAAAATTGTGTGGGTGTTAATTTAACTAACATTGTGTCTCAGTCAGTGGAGGTTTTCCAGATTGTTTTTCTGTAGAATTGTAAACTATATCCCAGAGATATTTCGATACTGATTTCAAGTAATCTGTACATTTCTTTACAGTGACTAGTAATCGTGTTAGACGTCGCTGGTTAAAAGTGGATACACCGAGGCGTCGTTATATAAAACAAAGTGTTAAGAGGGAATCACTTTTCGATGAATCAACATTATTTCGCCGATATAGGATGCATCCGTGACGTTGAAATTGGCGATCACGTAATTCAGTATAGGCAAGGTCTTGACGGTGACCTTAACGAAGCCCCATCCCAGCATCGTCATTCTATTCAAATCAGATAGGACCTCCTTTCATCCACTCACGTTAGACAGGCTGATTAAGTCTTCCCCGGTGCTATTTTCGTGCACTCTTGATTAAAAAACAGGAAATTCGCGTCCACGTTTCGCGAAGCCTTCGAGACGGGCGCGCAGGCGTCGAACAAAGGTTCTAATCAGGGGCCGGGAATTTAATTGCTTAATTTGGTTCGTAGACGGTGACGAAACTCGTTTGCAAAGAAACGACGTCTATGTGAGATAACCACTGTCACTGAGTGATCGATTACGAGAGAAAGGCTTTAAACGTGTTTCACATCTTACGATACTGAATTAAAGCAAAACTGTGAAATTCTGAATTAATGCAAATAAAATCTGTAGATATTGTTTTAAGTATCAACTTGATTCCTCTTCTCATAATTCTGATGAATAAAAAATTACGTCATTCCGAGAACGACTCACGCCACGTCGATCTCTGGAGGACCTGAAATACTATATTTGACTTGTCCAAGAAGATATAACTTCCGGTAGGAGCGCTTAAATTCGTGGAACAGTCTCTATAGACGTTCATTCCATGCACCTTGCTGCTATTGTCTACCCTTAGACGGGCTTCTATTTATAATTTCATCTCTGTCGATCGAGAACGTGGTTAAGGGCCTTGGTTCCAGAGGAATTCTCTAGAAATCAGCAGGGTGGGCCAAGCTGCTACAGCTGACGCAACAGGGCACTGAATCATTAAATTTGGTTACGTTTCATTCTGAACTGCGACGTGTACACATCCGATACGTTCGCTCATTCTGAAACCACGGCCATTGTGCCGCCTCAAATTGGCACATCTCTGATTAGAAACTCCGCGACTGTTCATTGTTCCGTGGACTATTGCAACGTAGGTGTGGTGATACAACGTCTGCTGGGACGATTTACAGGAAAGTTTGCGTGGAAAACTGATTAGTCGAAGAAGGCTATTGCCCAGTTCCAGTCATGTGTTCGCCTTTCCTTTAAAAATAGTGCTGGGTCTCCAACGAGGCTGAACTGAGAGGGAATCGATGCTTTTATCGATTAGAGATTGCTAATTTATTTCTGATAATTGTTTGCGAGCAGTGGGCAAAATAATAATGGTACTTGTTACTAGTTCACGAGTGAAGTGGTAATGATTCCACATAAATGTATATTAATTTAATATGTAGAATAATGTTTCTTCATATTGCATTGGCGAAAATTCGTCTTCGAGAAAATCGTGTTCAAAATATTACTCTAACACGAATGTACCGACGTGTACTGGAACATGAAATAAAGGGAGCACTCAGTCTGACCACTCAGTCTTTCCACTGTAAACTAGAAGTGTTTCCCACACTCACTTGAGCTTGTACCTCGGTGCACGCGTACTCGGCTAACATTCACAGTCAATTTTCTTAAAAACGAAGCGCGGTCTCAAAAAATTTCAATTTTCATTTCCGACTTATTTTCTCACGTAAAATCAGTAGTTTCAGAAAAGAGGGGATTTTAGGAAAGCTGCTTCACATATCACTCTCCAAAACTCAATAACGATTAATTTTTACTGTTCCCTTATTTTACTCTCCTTTATATCCTTATTTTATAATTCGTCATTATATGACGATCCTGATCTTTTCATGGCCAATATCAAAGAAGAAGAGAGTCCATAAAGGTCGAGAGCACCTGGAACGACCGATCGACGAATGGCTGCGCAAGATGCAAACCATACGGCGAGGCATAAGGGTATCCTAAGCCGTCTAAACGCACTGAACGCTTATTGATCTACGCCCACATGAGAGGAGAGACGAGAGACCAGGAGTCCAAAACGACGCTCGCGGTTGTCGTGGATTGTGGATACGATGGTGACCTCGGCGAAGGTCTACGTCGGACGACCTCGACACTCGAATGTGGGCCGAGGACATCAGGAAGAACCAAGAAAACTAACTGCCGCGCTCCTTGCTCAACCGTTTCGCTCCTTTGACGTAAAACGGCACCACATTTCGGTAAACTTGAACGGTTTCGATAAACCTTGCGCTCAGAGCAGAAATGGAGACTGAGGGCATATCGTGGAAAATGGAGAAGATGGTACATGAACGATATGCAAAGAATTAACCTGTGCGTAACAATTTTTTAAAGGAGTGAAGCTTATTAAGGTAAATTATCATTGTGGCAATTAGTGAATTCAGAACTTTCAGAATTCTTTAAAATAATATTCATTGTCAAAAGATATCTGTGCTACCCAATTTTCATCTAACAATATATTTTAAAAGATCTCCTCTAAAAGGGAATATAGTGCCGAAACAACCTCGTAGTGCCATTCAAAAACTAGACACACAATTTCCTTTGCGAAAATGACTTTATGGCAGTAAACGATGCGCGTGTCGTACATGCAGACGCGATTTTCAGCCGAGTTACAGGGCACGTATGCAGGGGGACAAGTACCACAAACGCGACAGGACTATCGGTAACGAACGATCGGAGGAAATGAAATGGTCACGGTTCAGTGGCTTCCCTGGCTGTTGCTCGCCGCCGCGGCGGCCTTGGTTGGATATTGCCCGTACACTTTGCCGCTTCTGGTCACCCTGTAGTAGATTTGTGGGGTCGGGATCGTGGACGTGGAGCTGGTCACATGAGGCCCGTCGCCAGTGCAGAATCGCTTCACCCTCGTCCTGATCCCCGCGTGTCTGTGTTTCCTTTGTAGGATGGGATTTTCCGATTTGTAACGATGCTTCGTCAGCGACCCCGTCGACGAGGCCTTCGAGGTGCTCATTGGTAACTGGTGCCGCCTCTTTAGGAGTCTGAATGGTGACACGGCTAGGATCGCCTTGGTGACGCTTCGCCTGCAACGCCAGAGGACCAACGCTGTGGCGAACCACGCGAACCAAGGCCCGGCTCTTGGACTTGGGGCTGGCTCCCTCGACCAGAGAAAGAGCATCTGATGAATTTCAGAAAGTCAGTATTATTGCAGGCACTGTGATAGAATTTAGGAGTTAACTCTGTGGTTCTAAGGCAGAACAGTTTATTTCAGGTTTTGAGAAAATCAGAGTTAAGACCTCATTTGAGATTTAGGATACAGAATTTTTATCTTCAGTCTATGGAAATATTTTTTATCACTTTTTAATATTGTATTCATTTTTTGAGACCTATAACTAAAATTTAAGACTTTGCATCGTTTGATATCATTAAGAATAGAATTTTCAATACTTCAAATAAAATAAAAGTCTAAAGCTTCAATCTCCGAGATCTGAGAAATCTAGGTAAATTCTCTTATGAATATAGCGTAGCTAATGCGGAATTCTCACTAGATATTACCAGCTAATTCCATTATCACATCGGGAGCACGATTCACCCCTTTAATCAACCCTTTTTCCCAGTTCTTCATCAAGCGCACAATAGGTAGAAAATTACGAATTCAAACAGTCCAATCGCAGATCGCCGATATCACCGAAACGAAAAATCCTTCGCCAATTAAGAAGCAGGATTCGGGTCGAGGGAGAGGCGCGTGGGCGTGTACGGCGTTAATTGAAGTCGCAAGCTTATTCAAACGGTAACGAAGCGGCGGCGAAACCTATGGGAAACATTTGCCGTTGACGGCTCGCAATTTTTCGTTAATCAAATCGCTGGTGCAGCGAAAGGCCGTGCAGCAATTAGCGAATAAATTGCAGCAGCCAAGGGGAGCGAGCGTTTAAAGCTTCCTCGAATTAAACGAAACAGCCTGCACAGTTTTATTCCAATCAATTCCACCTCTTTCATTCCCTCCCAGAACAAAATATCAAAAGATCCAAGCATTAATCTACCCTCAAACTGCATTACCTTAAAATCGCCAACTTTTTATATAAATCATAGAACCAACGTTCCGTATACTCAGTACTTCTACAAGCACCACTCTCAGACCACAACCATCAAGATTAAATACATCCTCCAGGTGATTCATAGTTAATTAAAACTGCAATTATTCAAAAACACTGATTTATCTCAGTCATTAATTACTGTAATTACTTTCAATAATATAGCAAAATAATCGATTTTGTCATCCTGTTACCCACTCCCGTCCGTTCCTCCATGTCGTGGTGCACAAGTTCGCGTCGAAGTAAAGCAAAAGGCAGGAAGCAAACGCAGACGGTCGAAGGGGAGAGAAGCGGAGAGTCTCGAGGAAGAGGCGGAGGGACAGCTAGGAAGATCGATTCCGTGACCGTCGTGCTTTTTCAAGGCTGTCCAGCACTAAATCCACGGTAATTCGTTTAGGGGTTGCGGTATAGATCTAGCTAGGCCGCGCTACGACTTTTATGGCTCCCCGACCGAGCCGTCCGCGTGAATATCTCGTTGTTGTTGCACGTTGTCGTCGTCACCGTCGCGCCAGCCTTCGTGGCTGTGTTGGCCGATTGGGTTCCCTTCTCTCCGCGGTTGACCCATTTGGCAAAGACCACCGCCACGGAGAATTCCGCATTAGCCCGCGTCGCGCGCGCGTTTTTACCGTTAAGACTGACCTTATAGATCCACTCGTTGGCGCGCTGCCTGAAACTCAGGGGTCGATCGACTGGCCGAAACATAGAATGGCCGTGAACGATGACTTACTGCCTGAACGGTAGTTGAACCTGCGAGGGAGGGAAACGATCGTGATCAATGCTCGGTAGAGGGAGAGGGGAAAAGGTCAGGGTGATCTCGGGCGAAGCGTGCTAACCGATTTTACACGGATAGGCGAGAACGTGCCGAGTTTTCGGCTGGTTTCGACGCTACTTGGCCTGTTTGGCGGGAAACTTGCAGCAGGACGGACCTAGAGTCGGTTCAAGTTCGATTGATCGCTCGAGGGTGCTTCTTGGAAAGTAAATCACGCGAAAATTTAGTTTCGCTTCCGCGTGATTGCATGCCTTCTTGTACTGACAAACCAACCACGATCTTGGCAAGGTCGATACGTGGGCTGGCTATGGAGGAGTTTGTATTGTCAATGAGATATATGAAGGATGCACTGAACAGCTGTTCGGGGATCAAATTTCGGTTGACGTCATTTGCTGGGACCTTGGGAGTTTGAGAAATGTGTGGGGTTCTGGGGCTGAGGGATGTATCTGACGTGAATCTCTGAGAATCAGTGGAAACTAGTTCTGAGATGTAATACTACATATATAAATTTCAAAAATTGAGGAAACATAAGGTGATACACAGTATATAGTAACTGTATAGACTTTCCGATAGTAATTCATCTATAATTAAGTCAGAAAGTCTTAATTTTTGATGTTCAAACATTTTTTAAACTCAGACCTGGATTAACAGGAGGGCTAAGGGGAGTTATAGCCACGTATCTCATTCTTTGAGACCATATTTTTTCATATAGATACTAAAACAGGTTTATAGATACTAAAACAATATAACTTAAATACACTTTACTGTCTATCAGCTAATCCACATTCAACATCTGACGAACGCAGATTCTAGACACCATACAAGAAATACGAAATATGAGATACTATGTAAAAACCCAATCAGCTAAGAGAAGAACTGAGATTCACAGCAGGATAAAATCAACAGACCCCCAATCGAATAAAAACCCCGAAGTCTCGCAGTAGAAAAAGCAAAGTAAACGTTCCCATCGAAAGAAGAGCTAGCCTGCAACAAGTATCGATCCTCAAAACCGAAACAAACGTGCTCGATCCCCGCGGTAAGACGAGCAAATTGACTTCCTGAACGGGAGGAACTCAATTCCGAATGGGAGGGGAAAAACGACCGTGAAGAAGCCTCGGTTCCGTCGTCGAACAAACTACAAACGGAATGGCCGATGGGAAACGTAATTTATTGAAAAGAACGAGCACACCGTCGCCTTCAGGCTTAGAAAAACGACAACGGTGTCGATGCGGCGGGGCACAGGGGGCGAGAGGCTGGCAGGGTCGCTTCTGGA
Organism: Calliopsis andreniformis; assembly: GCF_051401765.1. Classification (NCBI taxonomy): domain Eukaryota; kingdom Metazoa; phylum Arthropoda; class Insecta; order Hymenoptera; family Andrenidae; genus Calliopsis; species Calliopsis andreniformis. The sequence goes on from NC_135064.1 coordinate 22,018,054, forward strand.
ACAGTTGTTTAAGCTGCTCAGCCATCGACGCGAGGAACCATAACGCGACGCATACCTGCAGCGCGGGGCAGGGCACGCGAGAAAGTAGCTGATTAATAATTTAGGCCGACTGACTGCGACTAGGATCCGTGGCTCTCATAGTCAAGTAGATAAGAACAAAGGGCGGGCCGTTGCGAAAGGAAACGCAGGAACGTTAATGGCCTTTCCGCGCGAGGAGAGCTTGACAAATAGTGGTCGACGGCGATGAAAGAGCTGCCTGCGTCTCGTTATACGTGGCCGCGTAACGAGTTCGGCCTTTCGAAGTAGAAAAGGGCCGCGGCCATAAAGAACCGTGGCGTTGCAAAGGACAGCTCTGATCGAACTTTTGCGAGCAGCGATGTGTAAGACACATCGTGGTCAGCCGGCAGCCGACGATAAAACGAAAGCAGCGGGAAGAAAAATCTGCCTCGGTCGATGCGTGAACGTGTGATCGAGGGCTTACAGCGGGGATTAGAGCGGCTGGTTACTGAAGCAGTTCAATGCCTATGGACATTCGCGTGCGATTGCCTTGGTAAGTATTGGTGAACACCTGTGAGCTTTTTTTGGATAACTTTGGAGGAAATTGAAGGGGAGGATGTATTCGCGAAGAGGACTCATCTTAAATAGGTGACGCCACTTTGTGATATTACTAGTGGTGACTACACGTCAGTTTAATGGCAAATGTAAAATACACTAATTTGGAAAAATAATATGTGTCCCTTCTCTATGACAATCGGTTGGATATTACATTATAGACAGCTGCTGTGTACAACACGAAAGTAAAAAACACAAAAACCTGCCTTCCCAAACTAAACCAACCCCTCAGAAATTGTATAACTCGGAATTTCCTTCTAAATCGAATCGAATAAAACACTCATCCCAGAACACCCACAAAAACACTCGAGCCATAACCCACAGGAACCATCCAATATCTTTTTCCTAATCAAACCCTCACACCACTCAGCAACTCCAAAACCCAAAGACCGTGCGCTGACAGTTGGTCCAGAAAATAAACTCCTCCAGAGCTCGTAAGAGAGTCTCTGGTCCAAACGTTCATCTCCCCTCCTCGAGTCCTTTTCTCCGAGTCCTGTCGCGAATGGTAGCGAATAGAATAACGACGCCGCAGAAAAAGGTCGTCGAAGACGTGAATCGAACCTAGACACCTTCCATCGTCGAGGACGGAAGATTTCATATCGGATCGGACGGACGGGAAAGCTGAAAATACGGGGAGGTCAAGTAGCAGCGGAGAGATACATTTCAGATAACGGCGGCGGGCCGATGTCAAGGCGACCGTGACACGGTGAGACACGTCTCGATAAGGACGGAGAGAAAAATACGGCGTTACGAGCGTTCGGTTGCGAGGGGAACGTCTCGAGACTTCCTTGATTGGCTGATATATCGCGACGTCGCGCGGGGAGATACTCTTTTAGGAACCTTAGTTGCCTTCAGGAACGCCTTAAATGGCGCACGAGCTCTTGCAGCGTCGTTACTATTTTATCTATAACAAATTACGCGCGTAAATACCGTATCTTATTAAGGTACATCAACGTCCAGGGTTTCCATTATCCTGCTGCTTTCAGCGTTCGCGCGGCGAGCACGCGGAAACGATCTCGTTTGCGTTTTATTTCGCGCATCCCGCTTATGACCGTCTCACGATCCACTCTATTTTCCACGCCGCGATAAAACGAGCTGAGGCTATTGGGATTATTCGGGCCTTTGTGAGGTCTACGTGGAACGAAGCGAATTCGAGGCCTTTATGTGGGAGGAATTGGGAGAGTTCTTGGAAGGATGCATGGGGAGCATGAAATGGAAGTTCGGAGAAATTTGGAGATGATTGCACTTTGGAAGTTAGACGTGCTTCTAGGGAGGTGTTCGTTGATTATGAGAACTGGAGAAGAAATTGAGGTGAATACGGACGCTCCATTTTGAACACGTATTCGCAAGGAAGAAGTACATATTCACACATTACTAAAATCCTAAAATTCATTATTTAAAATATACTTTCTAAAACAATTACTGTAATCGCTCCAGAACTCTGTTAAAATGATCTCGCTGCCGTAAATCAGATAACGAACATCAATTTAGAAAGTTACAGCCCCTTGTGTCCTTGTATTAACTACATTTCGACCAGAGTTTACCGCACGGGCACCGCGATGCAGTTTAGGGTAGACTATTCGGAAACGAAGTTATATTGTTCGGTAACTAAGCTTTACGCATATGAGCAAGCATTTCGAGCAGTGAAGAGTGTGTTCCAACCACCGCGCGGAGGCAGCCAGGGCACGGGACGCCCCTTTTGCTTTCATCATATCCCTGCGAGTGACATGCACTCCCGTAAAGTTGCTTTACTGTGTATCTGCTTAAATATTTCGAACCAAGGCCGGTGCTCGATCAAAGCTGCAAAACTGTGTCACGGATGTGCCACGGTAACTCGACCGTTCTCGCTCTTTTTTTTTTCTTTTCCTTTTCATCTCCATCTCGAAACTTTTTTACCCAGGGGTATGCCTTTCACGTGCTCCAGGGAACAGTGACGCGCGAACTCTGCCCTTTGTCATTTCCTTTCGGGGGTAACCGTATTTTATCGCGGCAGACGTTAATTCTCACTCGATCCGTCAGAGTTACACGCAACGCCGATGAGGCTTCGTGCCTTTCGCGCGAGATCGTGAAGAGATACTGTTTAATTGCTGGACAGCTTTTGATCTTCCGCAACTCCGAGCATTCCTTTGCGATTAAATGGTGCTTCGAGTGGTTTTAGACAAGAAGTAGGCGGGAAAGTACTGTGCATTATGAATTGTGGTGAGGGATAATGGTAGGAAGCACTGGTGTCTGAGATCTGTTACTCTAGTTTTCTAGTTTCTAGTAATCCCTGTGTGAAAAATTGTTCCTAGTTATTGGAATCTTAGAACGTAGTTTTTCTACAAAAATCTTGTCTCAGTCTCTTTACGATTACTAACAACAAAAATTATTTTTTATGAAAAATTCTGATTCTCAAATATCTTAAAGTAGAAGGGACTACTCCCAGACATTAGAAACTGAATAAAACTAAGAGTACCTACTCCATCCATCACAGTTACCTAACTCAGTATTCACATACACAAAATATAAAGGACCTACCCATGCAAACCCTTTAATCCAGCTACAATCACAAATTGCATCTCATGGAATATAACTCTCACAAAAGATAGTGTACCCCTAATCCTCTAATCGCTTCGTCCATAAAATATTCCCCAACCAAAACAGCATAAACCCAGGCACACCAAACGTCACCTCCATCACAACAAAACTAACCAAACTCCTTGACAGATACCATGCACCGCACCTCCAACCCATAAACCCCACAGAAAGGGTATAAAACCACAGCATCCGTATTCCTCGAGCCACGACGCGAAGCCTCGAGAGGCCTTATACTCGGCACGCTTCGCACGGAGTCACAGGGACGGTCATAAATTCATAACGGGGGAACGGGAATATTTCGTAATAAAGGACGAGCGAGCGGGAGAATACAAATGCCCTCTCGTCGTCATAACTCAAGGATCAGCGACGTTCCAACAACGACGCGTCCATCCCAGACACACGAGCGCAGGGAGAGCTGGATGGACATGGGAACTGGAAGCGGTACCTGGACGTGTCTCGAGCCTCTCCAAACCTTCCACCTGGTCTCTCTCCTCGATCTCCAACGCGGCGTTTTCTGTCCACTGCCGACGCAGCGGAGTACCTGCTCGGCCGTGGCTCTCGTGGCGGTCGGATCGCGCTGGGAACGGTCCTCCAGCCGCGGCGGACGTCGCGTGACGATCCTAACCAACCAGCTCGTCGGGGGCCTCGTCGCTGACGGAGTGACACCTCGCTCGGCGACCTCTTCTCATATCCTCGCGACCGTGAATTTCCCTCGACGACGATCGCCGCGAACGAGCCCCGGGACACGCGGCAGGGTCGCGGTTTTGCGCGCGGTGGATAAACCTCTGGTTGGAAAAAAGATTCTAGAGAGGAGGGTAGGGAAAAAAGGGTCGGTTAAAATGACATACGACGAGTGCCGGGGGGAAAGAATTTAGACAAAGGATTGCGCGGACCGTGGCTGCCCGCTTGACGTTCGCCGATCCCTGCGAAACGATCGATCGATCCTCGAAACGAGCACGATGACGTCGACGAGCGGTTCGAGCGGCAATGGAACCGTGAATCGATCGCGACACTGTGATAGGACTGCTGGAATGGAAACTGTCGGGGAATGAGGAATTATTTCATCCTGCGTCACGCCGAGAGCCCCTTTTCGGAGGGGATGCTTTCGATAGAGGGTTGGATATGATTCGGTGGAGGAGGTTGCGATGATTTGAGGACGAGATATGTGTGAATTTGTGTGAAAGGGTTGGGGTGAGTTTAAGCTTCGTTCAAATTAGTCAACTTGCTTGAACTCAAGCTGCTTGGATTCGAGTAGAGTGATGTCAAGTTTGTGTTCACATAAGTGAAGTTACTTCAATTCAAGCTGTCATACGAAAATAATAAAAATGGTGTCGGAACAGGTGGTACATGCTGGTTATATGGTTATGTATTTTTCAAACAAAATATGCACTTTTGACAGTTTCCTTGATATTCACATGTTCATCGATTGGCTTGAAATTTGCTCTGTATGGTACTATACACGTATGTACGCATGAAAAAAGAAGACCATTCATTCAAACTGACCCCTGTCAAAGAAACCCCACTAATAATCAAAAACCAATATCTCACTTGCCTTCATTAAACTACTTGCCATCATATCAAACAGTCCCTCGATTCAAAGCAACAGACAATTTGTTCTCATCGACGAATGAAATGGTAATCGAATATTTAGACTGTGTGGATTACTTTTCTCCTTCCGTCATGCACGTTTACAGCACCGCAGAACATGATACGCTACACTAAAATGGACACCAGCGAATCGCGGAAAAAGGAGGACGATGTAGATCGGTGTAACGCTATACCCACGAATTATTAGCCAGCATCACGAGAGCTTATTACTCCACCGTTTCAGCGCAGTGCATGTCGTGGATGTAATCGAGTTTTTCGCCAAGGCCTCGTCCTGCTGCGTCTCGAAGACGCGGGAGGAAAGTTTGATACACCCTCGGAAAGCGATCCCCTCGGCTGAGGATGGGTCAGCCAGTGCTCGAGTACGGTCTCCTCGCTCCTTCCCGAACTCTCCTGCCCTCCCGTGACGTCACTGGGATCGTGTCAGTAGGTCAGAACCTGCATACGTGTGCGTCGGTGTTCGTTCGACGTACTGGGTGTTCGCAAATTGCATTTCCTTTCTGAAACTTCGGGCAAAGTACACAACGCTGCCTCGACGCGTTACATTCTGCCCCCGGTGTTTAGCTGGCAGTCTAGTTTTCAAGAAGTTACCAAGACATTAAAACATTGTACAGCGTCTCGTGGTTCTTGCTGAGAACGCTTTTTAGGAACGTTTATTTGCGCATTACTGTGGCTGGCTTCTTGTTAGATCTGGGAAAACGAAGTTTATTTAGCTAAGTCGAATATCACGAGTGAAAGACACTGGTTTCTGCAAGCTTCTTTAAGCTTTTTTGGTATCTTGAATTCATTTTTTAAACTGTTTTTGATAATTAGGGAAATGTTCTTTAAATTCCTGATGAGGAGACTGTAGAATTAGGTTAATAAAATCTCATTTTAGGGTCCCTGAATTTACAAGATCTAGTATCTATATCTCATCGAATAATCCTGAAGGTCTGCAGAGTTCACAAACTCTCGAAGTCAGTATCGAACCCGAGAAGTTTAGAGCTGACCCTATTTGTCCTCACCAACTGTGGGTGGTCAATATAGGATTTCTTGAGTATCGACTCATCCACGATTCATCCCACGAGCCCAGTGCCGACTTTGGGAAACTTTACGTTTATTATTTCAGTGCCGCCATCCCAGAGCTGTCAGTTCTATGTCTTAGGAGTAAGATGTCATCCATATCACAAATTTAAGATCATCTGCATTGACGTAACGCGAATGAAGAATTATATTCGTTCGATTAACTCCTTTACGCGTCGCTCCCTGAACGCAGCGTTTTCCCCAAGATAAAGGTTAAAGTTTATCGAGTCTCTGCGACCTCGACGATTTACCGTGGTCGTTAATTTCTTCCGCAACGTTACCCTTAAGCAAGACAAATTTTTCCATAGCCCGTGTTTGTAAGTATCTGTTCTACGTAATGACGTTAACGTGCCTTTGATCATCATTTGTTTTCCATCCATTTTTCACCAGAGAGTCGCCCAAAGATTGCGTGGAACTCTGCCAACAAAGCTTCCCCGATGATCGAGTCCAGGTCGCACTCTTGGTAATACGTAGCTTGAAATATTTTAACACGAAAACTGCCTGAGACTTCAGAAATATGATAGAAACTTTTATCGATAGAAGAATTTAAATTTGAAAACTTTATTTCAGTTCGCTCTTTTATTTCTCTAGAATTTTCAGAGATTTCTTTTCGCGTATCAATCCTTATATAAAACGGAATAACACCTATATTATTTAATGAAAAATAAAAGTATTCAGAATGAAAAGTCTCTTCCATGCTCCTAAAAAAGTCATATCTTAATCTCGAGTGTCTCCACCCAGCAAGGATGAAAACATTAAACGTTGAACTCCGTAACGAAAGAGTCGCAAGGTGGACCATTATCCTCCCCTAGTGATTTATCGTCGGATCTGCTCTCAAGTTTTGCGTCTTGTGCTCCTAATGGGCAATAACGCGACGATGATGCGCGCAATTATCCCGCTGTTCCCCGTAGTCTGCTTCCGAAGACAACCTCGGAGGAGCGAGCAAAAAGACGGGCAGACCTCGCTGCGGTCGCAGCACCAGTGACCTTGGTCCCGAGCACGTTGCAGTCGATTCGATGCAGAAATTGCTGTGGCATCACCTCTCCGTGTGCACCTTCGACTCCCAAACGGTCGGTTAAATTGCAGAGTTATCGTCGGCGATTCGAGCGAAGTCTATCAATGTTAGGGCTTCGCCGAATAAGGACGATAAAGTATCGTGACTTATACATTCCACTTCTGATGATACACCTTGGAGCCACACGTCTGAATAATTTCCTAAAATTCCATTTCTCCTCAGAAAAGCTGAATTTTACGTAATTTTATGTCTCTATATTTTATCTCAGTCAATATTGATATAAAAAACTGTTCAATTTTCCAATATAACAGCAGCACTCGCGGCTCAGCTCGAACAAAATGATATTTCGGCTGGAGTGTCGCACGGTTCGGTGGACATGAATTTTCGAGCGGAGCAACATTCCGATCGTTATACACGCGGTCAACGTTGCACCGACATTGAACCAGTGCAATGCTGCAATGCAGGTGGACCAGCCGGTGCAGCTGGAAGATGCGTAGGCAGTTGGAGGCTGGAGCCACCGTCTACCGCAAATCTCTCTCGCGGCTCCCGCAGATGTTATCATCCGCCGCAAGATATCTGCGATCCTGTCTTCTCTTCGCCTCCTCCGAGGGCCTGCAAGAAATCATCTCGCTCACATGGAATAGGAGGAGACCAAGGAGGAGGCGGATGGGCCGAGTGACAGCCGAGAACGCAGGAGGATAGGGGAACCGTTTCGCAACCCTTTGTTCCGTGGCTCGCGAACATGGGACAGGGGAATATTTTTCTGACGGTGAATAATTCATCGTGACGAATGGTACTGCGAGCCTGTCGGATACAGTGTTGATAGGCTCTGCCTGTGTCTCTAAACCGCTGTTTGCTACATATCAATTCGGGGAGAGATAGCTGGGGAACAGTGTTGCGTTTCAGGGTTGGTGTAGAACTTCGGTTGGCGGAAATCAACGAATTTCGTCACGTAGAATTTTATTTCGGGGTGGAAAACTGTGTGGTTGTGGTGTGCAGAGTCTCGTTGTGTAATTTGGAAAAGTGCTCTCCGTGGAGTATTGATCTTGTTTCAGAAAGGCGCTATAGATTCTGTGTATCGCTTTAACTCCTGAAGCTATTTGGATAGCTAGTGTTCCTTGGCTAATGCATCGACCATTGAACAAGCTTAGTTTCAGAAATTTGTGGCCCTCCGCGTCTAGGCTTCTATTGTTACAGACTTTCGTGTACATACGCTGGGTCTACTGATGGAGTTAGTAGATGTTTCGACTTCCTGATGAAGCTGGATGCAGGTGAACTGAATTCCTAGTGGATCCTGTTCAAGTTTAGACAAGTACCTCGAGTTCACTTCTACATAAAAATAGATAGATAAATATTCTTCTGAGTAGCGTAGTGACTTCATTCAGAAATTTATAAAATCACTATGCATATTAAAATGACAGTGTCAGTGAAAATCAGTTTCGTAACCCATCTGCCTGTTGTACTATATACCATATTACTTTTCAGGCGTCTTACCATTTCATTTCTGTGCCCATTGAGCCCAAGTTCAATTTCGATATTTCGAATTGGCTGAATGATTGAAAGCGAACGGAATTGGGATACACTTCTCAGTTTTGATTGCTAACTCTTCGATTTATGGAAAGTTGAAACGGCTGAGGCAGGAGGCTAAAACCAAAACAGATTTGCATACTGCTGCAAGGTAGATTTATGCGAAGCAACGTACTGTTGGTTGGTTCCGCAATAGAGCGAGGTGAAATTGGATTCGGGAGTTCAAGGATGGAACCGATTCTCCAAGGACGATCACGAATCACGGCAGTTCCGGGGCGGTTTGTCTCTAATGCCCTGTTTCAATTTCGTTGAAAGACAGCTCGGTGCATAACGCCGCGGTCTAATTTAAATCGAGTTCGCGGGAAAAGTTTGATCGATAGAATAAAACTTTCCCTGATTGCGATTCGGGGAGCGGTTGCTTCGAGAGGCAACAATTTGCCTCGCTTCTGTTCATTAGACCGTTCACTTCTCTGCAACTACGCTCGTTCTTTCTGCGGGAACTTCAATAACAAGCGCGTTCTTTTATCAGATTCCCGAGAGAAAAATACCGAACTCGATCTCGTCGGGATCTCTCTCATTTGGATACGATGATCTCATGTTTTACGCAGGTTCTGTAGAACTCTCAATGTCAGACTTCGATTCATCTGTACAGATATGGAAACATAAATTACAGTGATTTTTATGAATTCCAAGGAATCGTGTCAGTAATATTAATCCCTCTAAACTTCTTTTAAGAGATATAAATAACGATTAAGTTCATTTCTGGCTTTAAAAGTCATTTAGAAAATATGTAACTTTGAGCAAATCCCATAAATTTTTGAAGCTAATGAATTGCAAGGAAACTTCAGAGATGAAACAAAATACAATATCCAACGTGCAATACTGTAATGAAATGTAACTATAATATATACCTACTGCAATGATAAAAAAATTACCATAGGTACTACTAACCCTATACCTCTCTTCTAAATTCATACAGTTTCTTTATTTTCTTCCCTTCATACTCTATCCTTCGTAACTGAGATATCAAATTCATACCCATATTTAATCATCTTTAACTAATATTAAATTTCAGAAACATGATCCTCATATAAACCCAAAGAACCTATGAAAATCACCCCAAAAACTGCACAGAGTTGCATCTCCAAGAGCTGAGAAACTCAGTACTAAAATCAGAAGACAGATCAAGACATTAAAGATCGGAGAAATATGAAGAAAACTTCGCCTTCAACCTCCTTCACAGGTGGGACTTATCAGACTGGTAACGGAAGCTGAGAAGTAAAAGATCGACGCGAGAGCAACGCTTCAGAGTACTCGACATTAAATCACTCGTAATTACGAGCACCGCCAACGGCATTGTCTCCTACGCGCGCACGTATTATCAGGCATCTATTCATTACCGCAACCGTAATTGCGCGTGTAAACGTAGCCACGAGTGCGCGCATAGACGGCCGCGCGTCGGCTTTGCTTTCAGTCCCTTTATTATCCGGGCGCAAAATCGATCGGCTGACATTCCAGTGGCACCAAGGCGTGCAGTAATAGCTTTTCTTTGCCCCCATAATTTCCGCGAGAACGCGTGACTCACGACCTACATTCTTCTCCGGACCATGGACACCTTTCGTCCTGGCCACACATGGATACGTTTATTGCTCGTAAAATCGAGGAACTCGTAAGGGTGCTGGGAATCCCGATATCGATTACAGGGGACAGCGAAATTCCTTGCAATTGGAACAAAGAGAGCTAGTACACGGTCTGAAACTTGGTTCTGTTCGAAGTAGATGTGGTAAACCTGTGGCAGACCAAGTAGATTAGGCCTGATTAGGCATAGTCAGTGGACGTGGACTCTAGTGGTATTCTAGGCTGGAGTCTGAATTAGCTGAGACTGTTATATAGTGTATATAGCTTCAGCAGTGTTAGTAGTTTCAACTGAATTTCTGACTGCAGCCTAGAAAGGAGTTTGAAGTATCTTTGGATTGAGACGTAAACTAGATATAGCTTAGATTTTTACTACGTCTGAGTTCAATTGAAATTGGATCTATGGAAGCTTTGAAGTAGATTAACTTTGAATTAGACACGTGTATCGTCCAAGTTTGATATACGTGTAGCTTAGATATAATTAAGATCGAATCGAGATGTCCAACTTAAATTTACGCAGATTCTAAGCGACATTTATTAAACAACCCGACCTACATGAACGAGATATCTAATTTAGATCCAATTTGAATCTGCATGAAGTCATAAAACCTACACTGAACCGAAGCTAGATCTAGACATTATCTAATAATAAGTCCTATACCTCTCTAGAATCGATACTTCTACTTCGCGAGTACAATCTACTATAAGCTATGTCTCCACTGAGGCAACAACGATCAACATTTTGTCGCTTCTTGTGTAAAACATAAGAACGCAGAACATTTTTGTACTCTAGTTCCTAAACACAAAGGCAAATAAAAATTCAAATGCATATATGCCCGAAAGCGCACACCGTTTCAGTCAGAGACGACAAAATGTTCCTCGTTGGTGGCTCAGTATAGACACAGCTCAAGTAGATAAAGACAACGTTCTCCAGCATGAAGAATGACGCCAAGAAGAGCCTCCCAAAGAAAAATCCACCAACGCGTCCCCACCGCGGGCACAATGCGAGGAGCTCCAGACACCGCCAACAAAAGGGAGAGAACAGAAATTCAGCCACGGTAAACACTCTCTTCGAGTTTCGCAATCGTCCCGTCCACCTCGGTAACAAACACCGTCTCTATCCTCTAAACCTTCTCCCGTCGAACGCGTGCAGGGATATGTAGGTGGTTAGCCGAGCAGTCGGCGGTGTATCAGGAGAGCAGACAGGTAGAAAGAGAGTGGACAAAGCAAAAGGAGAAAGATGCCCGGGACCGAACAAGAGGAACAAGATGGGAACGGTCGAGGACGAGGGGCAGAACGAGGAAGCGAGGAGAAAGAGAGAAAGAAAGAAGAATGGTGGGGTTGGTACGAGCGGCTCCAAGCACGTGGGGCCTACTCCGTGTGTCTCGTTCAGTAGTGCTCTCAGTTGCCTTCCAACGATTTCGCACCGGATGTCCATCGAGCCTCTTCCACGCACCCGCCGCAGCTCGTTCGTTCGCACGTCGCCTCGTTGCCGGATAAAATCACCGAGAATGTGATCGTTCGTCGCGGTCCCTTCAGTCACGTTCGAGAATCGATCGAAGGCAAGCGCAACACGATGGCTTCGACACCGAAAATCCTGCTCACGTGCGCGTTGATCGTCCTCCCGATCGAGATCGCCTCGGTTGAACACTTCCCCAGTGACCATCATGGATTCCTGAGCCACAAAGTGATCCTGCCGCTCTGGTACCACGAGAAACTGACTCGTTCGCGACACGATCGCGATGGAAGGGGTCTCCAGCAGACCAGTGCCAGAAGTTGGGCCTCGCAGGATTCTTACACTGAAAGGACTACCTCGACAGCTGCGCCAGTGACCGCTACGATAAGGTATCACGTGGATCATCGGGTCCACGAGCAGCGACCTGGTGTCTCGAAACAGGAGAAGTTTAACGCGATCGCGGTAGCTGAATTCGGTGGTACCAGGGCTATTGCTTACGCTGGATACCACAATCATCGCCATCAGCCGAGGGAGGCTGTTACTCAGAGCTACCAACACCTGGCTACCACTCCTGCGACTTATACGAGGCATCATCCTGGGTAAGTGGACACTTGAGCTTTTGTGTACTGTTCCTTGAGGGAGATGGATTGGGTTGGGTGGGTGTGTCCTGTGAGGTATGATGGATTTTAATTGGTGGTCTAAGGGCATGTGGAGATTTCGATACTGTTTTTTGAGATTTATAATGGTTCCTGTGAGAGTTTCAGATATGTTTAAATCGTGAATATCTGAATGGTGGTTATATTGAGAAATTGCAAGAGGAAATGGAAGGATCGCTGGAGAATACCAGCGATTATGGTTTGATTATTCGCACCGTTATCTGCCTGTCGATGCTAATAATCAACAGTTCATCCCAGATGTCTTTGCATCTTGGTGCAAACGTAATCATCGCTCGTGTCGCTTGTGTATGATCAAAGGGAACACGTGTACAGTCTATGCATTGCAATCGTGCTGGATCATCCTTCATCTCAGCGGTCAAAGAAAGGCTCTAAATTGGTCGATAAAAATTAAGGAAGGAACTCATCAATGTTTAAGAAAATTGATTATATCTTCGGGAAAATCTAGCACTTCTATCTATAAGCTTAATGAATACTAAAATACCTCTTTTAATAAAGAAATTCCAGAACTACAATTTTTCGATCTCCATTTTCTTGAACTCAAATAAAAAATATTTTTCTAAATTATGAAAACAACACACTATAATTGCATCGTTTTCTCAATTTCCATCCAAAATAGAATTGAAATTAAAGCTACTTGTGAAAATAGATTACCAACTACAGACACTAAAGTTTCAGAAATAGTATTACAGACACAACATGAAGCGATCTAGGAAATAGGCTTTGCTAAACATGACGGTAAAATGGCTAGCCATCGTTTCAGAGAGAGAACAGAACCCACACAAAATTGCGTACCCAATTTTACAGCAACATCCGCGATCGAAAGAGATCAACTTCTCGAGGTATCCACCTACTCCTGGGATATCGACTTCGCTCAGCTTTCTGCACGAAGCAGAATGTTTTCTGGCATTCACCCTCGAACGTAGGTGTCCAGCATCAAAAGGTGAAATGGCAAACGGAGAATCGGAGTTAAATTCGAGCGGAAAACTTTACGATCTGTCAGATAAAGCGCAACTCACGCGTTTAAACGAGTCGGCGCTCGTGGTTAGCCGCTAGTCACGGAATTATTACCTGGAACGTTAATTTATTGCGCTGGCCTGCAATCTTTGTCTAATTTTTAACGCGAGATAGTGATCTGCAGCCATTTCTTACCTGTTGGCAGGAAGTAGCAATGCGCAATCTGTGTTTGACTTTGATACATGAGTCTCCGAGCATTGACAGAGGCTGTTCAGTTAATGATCTCTTTTCCACGCAGACTGTTTAATGAAGATCCAATTGTTGAATATTTTGTAAGTGTTTGATGTTTGTAGAGAAACGTGATTAAAGAGTATTGTGGAGTTCTGCTTCGCTGTTCTTTGGTTTGTCTATAGAATATAGAAGTACAAAACTAAAAATTTGAAAAGTTTGAGAATGTGAAATATTAATTACAGATTCGTAAAACAAACTACGACATATTTTTCTATTTTATTGGTAATCATTTTCAAGATTAAAATAATGTGAATGCATACTCAATAAAACATACCCAGCTAAGGAATCACTCTAATTTTTTCAGATCTTTCATTCACAATTACATAAACTATATGAATATTACAGAATATAATCGACTACCCCTAGCAAAAAGTTTTCCATCAAATACAACAATATAAAATTATTTAAGAATATTGTAGTGTTTGAAGTACAAAATGCTATTGTATGAATATAGAACATATTGGGAATATTACATTCAGGGTCCATATACAGGTTTCAGTATACAGTATCATTTTACATTTTCAAAAGCCACAATATTTTAAAATAATTCCATATTGCTGCGTTTGATCGAAAACCCCAAGAGTACGCAGAAAAAAGTCACAAGTCTCTATCCCTCTCAGACTCACAAATAATAAATTCGTACCGCCTGTTTCTCAATGATAGAAAATATGATAAACACCTTTCACCTGCAACACTCGGCCACATTTTACAAGATCAGTCTCGTTACTTATCCAGGGGATTTTACATATCTTTATCGTACACACGAGCCATATCCACTGCTTGGACCCGTTGAACCGATCCCGAAAAAAGGGTGTCCTCGATATTTATCAACCGGTCCGTATTTACGAGCAATAAACGGCGCGCCATATCCGGCACGATGATGATGTACGATCGCGAAACGAGCGCAAAGGCCTCGCGTACGCGAGCCCTCCGTCAAAAGGTTCGCTCGGCGGCCTGCCTTTTGCCGCTTAATTAATCGCCCGATTAATTATCTCGCGCGTAACGCGTTCCACTGTCACGTGCAATCATTGGAATTGTTGGTGCGCGACGGCGACGGTTCCCCTTCGTCTTGCTTTAAAGGTTTCACGCTTGCGACATTACTTTCGGTGCTGCGACGACTGGAATCGATAGACGTCAATTACGTTTGCGCGAAATCACGACGTGCCATCGCGATTGCGACAATGTCTACTATTGAAGAGTAAACGTGTAATAGCTTTCAGTAATTCTTTCTAAAAGGCTGCGGGGTTCGAGGGATATTTCACTTTGATGGAATTTTGATGCGTTATTATGTTAAAGCTACTGTGTAGCTTTTCGAATATCGCAATTGTTTGAAATATACAGAGGGTTTCAGAATCTGGAAATCGAAAATGAATCGATCCATAGGGTATGTAACATTTTTGGCTTAGAATGACCCTCCAATTATGTTGGCAAAGTTTGTAGATTGAGATCTGAAACAGCCTGTAGTTTCAGCTGTGTTATTAGGAAATCGATTTCATCAGAGTGTTAATATTACGATGAAATTAAGCAGTAAAATCTGTCGCTTTTCCAAGAAAATAAAGTAGCACCAGGCTATCTAAAATCAGCAACTTCATTAGCAGCAGTCCAATCCATAATCAAGTCGAGCAGTATCAATTATTCCACTTGCAAGGGACCGAGCCCGCGTTTCCCTCAGCCGTTCTCGCGGCTGCGAAAACGAGAGGAGTGAAAGGTTGCCGAGGGATGTCGGTAATGCGGTCATTAACGTGTTACGTCACTGAACACTGTCGGGAGCTTGGCTTTTCGGTGATTTAAGGAGCACCTAATTGATCATTCGACATGGTTGTCGCGATCGGCGATTTACCTCTCGCCTTTTCAGCTCTACTCCTTTTCGCTTTGCCAAAGTGAGCGACTCGTAGCGCAAGAACCGCTAATGCGACTGCGTCGACTGAATCGATGATCGAAGTGACAAGAGCAACCATTAGATTTCGCCTAGCGGATTCTTGGACTTTGGTGAGACAGGAATCTGATACGTTGCAAAGGTTAAGCTGCTGTCGAAGGCCCTAGATGAAATGCGTGATACTACCTTGAGTAGAGAAAACGGAATTTAACATGTATGCACATGAATACGCACTGCTTTGGAATCGGCTGCGGTTTCAAACGGAACTGCCCATTAAAAGGCAGGTCTTCAAGGATAATTGAGAATGATGACGACTGTAATGAGGACTAACCATATTCAGGAACCTACAATCATAAACAATTACCTTGGAGAAAAGTAAGGAAATTACACTTGCCACGAACTGTTAATTAAATGAGTATTTTAAGGCCAACTGACTTTTGCAACAAATTGTGTTATACCTTCTTCTATTCTATTTTATTTTTATTAGTATTATTTTCTTCATTATTATTGTATTATTTTACGTTTTACTGTCGCCAAAGGCTCCTTCCTTGAATCTAGTAAACTATTACTATTATTATTATTATTAAAAGTCTCACCAGCCAAGCTTCCCAAACCCAACCTCTGAGAAGACAGATTCCACACAGGAGCCAGCGTCGTGAGAGAAATTAATGGTCCCCAAAGTCATTGAAGTGATAAAAGCTCGATAAAACAGAACCCTTATCTCGAAGCCACCGCGTTGAGGAAACTTGGAAGCCCCTAATTTCAGCTCCTTCCCTCCAAGCGAGTCCCAGCGCGCTTCACGGCAGCCTGGCACATCTCGACTCTTTTCCGCGCTCGTGTACATTATCTCCCAACAGCGTCCGGGTCATTTTGCATCGTTTCAATGACTGCTCGTCAAGGCGAGGGCCCGCAGGCGTTTACACCGAGCGGTGGCGCGTGAACGTGGCCACCTTTGTCCGCGTGAAACAAAGCTCTCCTTGCACGCACGTGAAAGAACTCTCGCTGGATCCCTCGTCACTGTTTAGCCTGAATGCGATAATTTAGCGCGCCTGCTATTCCACCTTCGCGCTGTTCTTTACCCTTTGTCTGTGCCCTCGTCTCCAGTTTTCTCGCGCTGATTCCGCTGATCGAGCTACGTTGATCAGATCCACGTCCCAATGGTTGGAAAATTCCTGGTGAAATATATTCGAGATCAGCCAGATAGCGTACGAAGTCTTGAAGACGTCTATTTTATGTCCATTTTATGGCTGAACGTCTTACGACATAATTTGGTCGTCTTAAAAACATCTAATAGTGTATGTCTTAAAAACTTGCGAAATTCGGGTCCATAAGACGACTTTGGGCTAAGTGGGGGTATATGAAACAGTGATGTCAAGCATGTCAGACATTGATAGCCAATAGCTGGTATTTCCTGTAATGTTATATAGTTTGGTGTTGGAAGGGTCGTCTGTTTGTGTGGACGAGGGTTCTTTTTGGTTCGTTCAGTTCCAATTCGAGAGTCCCAGAAAACACACGACATTGTCATCGCCTTAATAGAGTTTTAGTATTAAGTTTGTTTTCGTTTTTTCCCTCTTTTTGTATTAATTTATCTATACTATTGGATACGCGAGATCCCTGTATTATAATAAACAAATATATTACATTATAACTAAGAACTTACAACAGATTCGAGCTCGACGAGAGTTTGAGATGGTCGATCGAGTGACGTCGATTGAAAGTTTTATTGATGTGACAATAATGACACTTAAAACGCGATTTAGAGGCGGCTGGCGAAATTCGGCGGCGTCGCCCGAGGTAGTTGGATCGAGAATGCAGCTACGGAATTTGAGGTCGGGCAGATTGATCTGTTGCCCGAGTCGGAGTCGACAAACTCTCTGGGAGGCTGGCTCCGACACGTGCGAAATGATGCTTCCGTGGTGGTGCTGTTGAATTCGGGAAAGTTTCGAGGCTGCAGGAGTGATTGATTAATTTGTGGATTAGTTTCGGGGCCTGTGGATGAATTATTGAGGATTCGTTGAAGAGTATCTACGTGGAGGGAATTTTCATTTCATGATAAGATGAAGTCCATAGGTACCTAATTCCTCTGTAACACGATCATTTAAATAATATTATATTACTCGTTAAAAATAAGTTAATTCCTTTTATAATATTTTAGTTGAACCTAATATCGATCTGCATTCAGCTTCTTTAGATATGAACTAAAAGTGCAAAAATGTTGGAAGATTAAAGAAATACTATTTTACAAATTTAAAATAAAATCGGATTATAACTTGCTATAATAATATGTACAGGTATTTCATATTTATGTAGCGTAATTTGTACAGTCATGTTTGCAGCAACTGTTTAAACGAAAATAGTAAACCGTGCTGGACAACCTGTTGGACATGATAGGACGGCGCCGCCATAAAACCTATCATGCAATTGGTTTGATGAACCAATTTCGCTAATGTGTTGGATGCATCCATTCTCAAGCCCGTTCAAGCTGGTTGGTTCATTTGTACGCAGTTCACGCGGTAGCTTCGTGTGCGTACATGAGTTTGAGTATAAATAACCCTTTGCTGAAAAAAGGACGCGTATCGAGGCATTACTTACTGGATCCATCGTTCATTCATGATTCAACTTCGCTTCCTCTTCAAAGGTACATTGTCCCGTTGAATAATTTATCGACCGATCGAACGCTTTAAAAGAGTGAAAGAGTTATCCTCGTCAGAGCGTCCTTTGCGTATGGATCCGCGAGTCCTTCGTAAAACTATGCATCGCTTCTATCATCTCGTTGGAGTGATCGATAAACGTTGATACGAGGGAACAGGCATAATAAATGCACGAACATTTCTGACTACTCTAGATAATAATCCTGCTGTGTCATTCCTCGAAACAGTACACGCGCAGTTTACATTGTCTATTATCTATTCCCTTTCGCACTGGCATCGGTGTAACGACTGATCGATTGACAAATGGAACGAGTCAAGAGCAGATAGACACTGTTACGTCCGTGATGTGGCCAGACAACAGGCACACATTCGTTTTGTCGCTTAAAACGACCAGTTCTTGTGCCTCGACGCTATCACCATTTACCAATACTGAACATGTGCTAGTAAAAACGTGGCGCTGTGTTTTCGAGAAACGATGCTTCAGTTGACGTGTCGATGGGTTGCTTTTATGGCTGCGGAGTAATGGCACTCTGATCGACTATTATGAACTGCGAGAAGCGTGAATCGAGATTTTTTAGATCGCTTAAAAAAATTGTGTAATGACACAATTGCAATTAATAATACAAGATACTAAAACAAAAATTCTTTAAAGTTCCTAAAATAAATGTTAAAGAATTGTTAATGTTAAAACATGGAGTACTGTCCTCCAGAATGAAGAATAAAATCCCCTTTGACGAGATACTAATTCATTCTAAGAACAGATGATTTTCTAATTTTTAGTGTCAATTTATCAAGAATCATTCACAATTTAGCACTAATTTGCTCAAGTGATTACAGCAACATTTCTCGTATGATACAGTGAAAAGGAATTCAAACCAGTCCTCGAAAAGGACGCCTAATCGGAGCAGAGTGTTAATGTCTGGCAGCTCGCATTAGTCACGCGTGTGCAAGCTTTTTGAACTTTCATAATCCCTATCCTGTTGTTGGTACATTCGCCCCGTGGATACTTTCTGACGAAGAGATTAATAGTCGGCACAGTTATTGAACCACTGCTAAGCAAACAAATACGTGAACAGTGCTAAGCTATCTACCTTGACACGCGTATCCGGTCAGCTGTGCAAAATTTGGTATTCTGAAATACACTTGCGTGTGTTACGCATAATAAACTAAATTTACACCTTCGCCCAAGGAATACCTGCTTTATGATAGATTTTATGGGGGAAGATTGGCGCTAAAAGGGACATGATTTTATCTTCATTCACGGCGAGGAAGATAGTGTGATTGCATTTTATACTTTGTAGGCAGAATCGTAAAGAAGAATATTACATTGAATAGTGTTGTGAATCATGAAAATATTTTCTGTATCGTGCAATAAAGTAATAAAATTAATAGATTCGTGTAGCCATATATTTCAAGGAAATGGTGAAAGGTTGTTTGATCTTCGCAGTTATTACAAAGTTTAAACGCAGACTGAGAATTTTGAAGTCCTTATAAAATTAAAGTTGAATCTTTAATGTTTTATCTTTTTCTTCCTTTTTCTACGTTTTCAGACGTGAGAATTACAGTATGTACTCGCAGTTCTATTATTCTTGTTTCTTATTTCATTCCTTCCTTCGATTATGAATTCGTTTTAGTCAATGGCGTTAAATGTTCACACAAGTGCCCAGCTGACGAGCTCTTCAAAAAATTAATAAGATAAATTCAGAAGAAAATCTGCAGTCCTGATACCATTCGTTTGATGTCACTCTTGATGGCGAAATGGTGCTCGTTCATAGTAGGTTGAAAAAAGTGTCGCGTATTGTGAGCGTATCGCGAATTTATCTTCCGTCTGACATTCCATTAACTTTTACCACTGCTCCCATTTCCCTGGCACGCGACAGAGTCACGGTGCTGTCAGGGATAGAGTCGATTAATTACCAAATATTCGAAACGCTCTTTAAACAGCGAAGCCAGTTAGTTCAGCCGACAGAAACGCCCGGCAAATTGCCAAATGGGATCAGCCAGACAGAATTTGCCACTCTTTAAAACAGGAATCCAAGTCGTTCCGTGATTCATCAATAGAATAATGAGAAGAATTCAAATCACCAGAAATGTAGAATAAGACAAAACTATTATATTATAAGAAAATACAACATTTTTAACGTGTGAAGAAAATATTAACATCGAATTTAGTGAGTAATGACCAATTAAATATTTGATTAAAAATTAATATCGATTCCATGAAAATTTCTGTACCTATATTTCTTTTGTATGAAGAACCTTTCATATTTATTAAATTTTTCAAATATTCATTAATTAAGACTGTTTCATTTTATTTCATATATTACACCTGTTAATTAGTGCCTCGTAACTGAAAAATATTTCATGGATATGTCAAACTTGAGTCTCGTGTTTTCACATGAACAAACTCAAGCTATGCGTTCCCTGTGATCATTAATAGTCAATAACCAACCGTAATAATGAACCATGGTAAGATAATATTTCTTTTCCATTCCTATTGAATTTCGCCACCGCTTTCGTAGAGTTTACTACGGTGTTCGCGAAATAAATTGTGCAATGGCGATTCGCAAGGTAATAGTATCCGATTGCGTCCACTTCCCCTCTTATTTTTCATCCTTACGTTTCAATGTTTGCCAACACGTTCGACAGGATTTACTGCAGGATTGTATCTGATTTCATTGGATGTAATGCCTGTTACAGGAACAGAAGCTTTGAGATCTCTCGGTAAGCTTCAGTAATGGATTTATGTTAAACAGGGAATTCTTCCTCAGTTGTGCTATTTCAGCATTCAGTGATACAGCTTTCGAATGGAGTATTTTTCTTTACAAAGGCTCTACTCCTTCAAAGTCTTCCATTTTAGCTTGAGAATTTCGCGAAACAGCATTCTATTTCTACTTTCTCTAAAATCTCTAATTGGATGTTCAAACTAAACAAATGTATCTCAATTTGAAACACTTGGTCCATCATAATTCATCTCTAATGATCACAAGTCGCGGACTTGTCGAGTTCCCATCAAAATACCAGAGAACCGAAAGGTGTAGACAACTTGTCAGTGTCTAAATCTGAAACGCCCCGAAGATATTTTCCCCCGCGTTTTCGTGAATGAATACACAAGAAAGAAGACGGCGAAATTTCAGCCGGGGATGGCTTCGTTGGTATCAGGAAAAATGTCAAATACCGCTTCCGCAGTGATCCAAATCCCAATCTCGAGGAAGTCGCTGCGTGGCATTCTGCCCGAAGGCAACGACGTCTTTTAGTACGGTCCATTTGAGAGGAAATTCAAATCAAGGCCAGATTAAGTAGAGTATATTGTCCTCTTATCGATTCTCTGCTCCATATTTCATAGTATTTTAAATAAAAGATCGCATTTGACCATTGCTGAGGCTTGCAGTATGTTTCACGATACAATCTAACCTTCTGGATGATTCTTCAAGTATCCTCATTTACAGATTCGGTTCTAAACGAAGGATTCCTCTTTTTATAATGCCTAACAATTTGAAATTTTTTAAGTACTTGCTTTAGAATTTTTGTATATACTCATTGGAACATTTAGTTAATGAATATATTATTACTGGAGCTGAAGTCAAAAATTGGACTCAAAGAAAGTGGCAAGTTTTGAAGAATGCTAAATTATGAGTTTCAGAGGAAGAAGCTTATAGAATATTTCTATGTATTTAATTATTAAAGAATATTATAAGCCAAGTATCTACACAAAATTTCACAAGTCATAACTCTTCCAAAAGAATTCCTAAAGACATCCCCTATGAGTAAACTTCTATCTATAACCCATCTGTTACTTCAAGCTACTGTCTTGCCTATGAAATAATTAGAACAATCGCTATTAATTATCTCAAAGCCACTGTGTTGACGTCAGCTGAAGGCTCGTCCAAGCCTTTCGAGCGTCCTCTGGTCTTTCTTCGAGGAATCCGCGAGTGATTCAGTCATTCCCCTTAATGGAACTCACGTCGCGGGACTCTTAAATGCCTCCGGGAGGGCTTCGTGTCACGACACGCCGCAAAACAAGCAGAAAGAAGGAACAACGAACGCGAAATGACATTCCACGGACGCAAATAGAGCACGTCTTTTACACGTACGTTTCTCTCGGGGGCCTGCTTTTACTTTCTTCTCGTTTCTGTTTGTGCGTACAGATAAACATAACAGCGCCGGCCATTCAACTTGCGGAACACGCTGAGAGACTCTGACCAGAGTTGGACATTGCTTGAATAGCTCAAAGTAGCACTCCATTTATCTACCTTATGCGAATAGATTTGTATTTGATAGAATATATGCCTGTCAAAGATAAGTTTGCTTGTTACCTTTATCTATTCGAGATTTGTCTATTTCTTGCGATCATGTTGAGAGTCATTGAGAAATATCGCTTTCGGAGCTTTTGGAGACTGAGTAATTTATACTCAGCAACTTTAGCAACTTTGGCTAAGAAAAGATTATTTGAGACTAGAAAAATGCCTCTTTTTTTAAATATAAAATAAAATTGTCCTTTTTTTAATGGTATTTACAAATCTTATAGTGCTTCTACTAGTAACTACATATTGCACTCAACCAGAAAACGATTTTCAAAATCGACAAAATAAAATTATAACCAATAGCTAGAGAGCTGCGCAAGATGCACGCTGCACCGTGAACGATGCACTTACCGATCAAAGGGCAATCGCGAACGTACAATTTCGTGAACGTGCTGGCATTCCACATCGATTTCTTTAAATGACCGTGAGATCTAACAAGGATCAACGATAACTGGAAGATGGACGTTGCAAACTACATATTTCAAAGAAGAGTAAACAAAGAATTCAAAAAATGCTAAATATCCATTTACCTCTATCTTGAGACACTTCTCATGAATTATTTAAACGAAACACATCCCAAAAAATTGTATAAAACCCCAAACACTATTCTCACTATTAACCCACTATTTTCACTCACTCAAAGAACTCCAGAGAAATCAATACTACCCAAGGCTTCACAACGCGAGACTGATCACTAAAATCGACAGCTAGCGCTCCTAATAAATTCATTAATGGCGATGTCAGTGTGCTCGCCAGACTTGTAGGTGAAAAGGCCAGATTTACGTAAGGAGAGGTAGAGCTCGTATAGAAGGTGCGAGGGGGAAATATATAGGCATACTGACAATGGTTTTGGCCCTCAGGTGGTCGAACCGGATGGCCTCCCATATTCCCCCGTAAATGGTCCCGCGAAGAAAAAACTACCTCGGGCACCTCGGTGGCGCGCCAAGAATTCGCAGCCCCGTAAGCTCGCCTCCCCAGCGATCT
Organism: Calliopsis andreniformis; assembly: GCF_051401765.1. Classification (NCBI taxonomy): domain Eukaryota; kingdom Metazoa; phylum Arthropoda; class Insecta; order Hymenoptera; family Andrenidae; genus Calliopsis; species Calliopsis andreniformis. The sequence continues at coordinate 22,041,280 of NC_135064.1, forward strand.
TCTTGAAAATTCCCCAGGTCGGTTTATGGCCGGCATAAATGGGTTTATCGTTGCCAAGTGTTCGGACGATGCGGTATCGATCCGACGATACGCCGCTATTGCTTCGCGTTCCTGCGATTGCCTGAATAATTCATGGCAATCCCTTTATTTTTTTTCTTTTCTCTGCGATCGGCTCAGGTGTTATTGCGGGGCCATTAAATGATAATTCCGTGGCCCTACTGACGGTCCGCGAGGTCTTCGTGGAAATCGACGGCGCATGTGTCGTAACGGAGCTTCTGAACTGTTCCAGGGCATCGCCGCGCGATATTACGACCTCTGCTATTGGTTGTAAATAAAATTAGCGATAGCATATTGATTGCCGTGGGGAAGATTTAATGTTTTGCCTTTTAGCTTCTGTCAGAGTACTTTAGAGGGTAATTACTGGAACAAAGTACCGATGTGGATACAGTGTGGAAGAGTTCATGTAAGGAAGGTTTCTAATTATTAATTTAGTGACATTATTATGTGTTAGAATTTTGTGACACTTCTCGAAATGAACTTTATTTTAGATAAATACTCATTTAATAGTAAGACTCTTAAATCGAATTTCTTTTTATATTGTTTATGGTAATTAAACGTTTACTTGGTACTCGTCATCTGAATAAAATATCTGACTCTGCATGCAGGTGAAAACACCTAGGCCAAATTCTAGCTGCTCTCTAACCACATTTAGCTGATTACATTAATAATGTATATGATATAAGCTCAAGATAGGTTACACTGCATGAATACCTCTTGAGCATGCACCACTATAGAATACAGTAAGTTGCAGTACCGTTGTATTAAATATTACTGGAGAAAAGAGGAAGCTGGGTCGTCCATTATCGTTCCCAACGAAAGATAGAGATATCTAGATACAGCTGATAGCAGTTAAAAGGGTGGTGAAAAATTTGTAGCGTTGTCAGGACCACGCGAATATATCGCGGGGCAGGGTTATCGCTTTCTACCTGCATACGACGCTTCTGACGATATATCATTGCGATACCTCGAAAGCGCGAGACGATAATTCATGACACGAGAAAGCGTTACATCATACGACGCGTGCATACAGGTTTCACCGCGAAACGGTCAGAAGCACGGTGTTCCAATTGCATAATCTCGCATAGATCTCAGAGACGATGCACTGGAGAAGTCAACGAACAGTTCGTGGAAAATAAAGATAGCATGTAAGATAGACACTAATTACATTGCATGCTCGGCAAACGTATTTCACATGGAGTAAAAGAATTTTAATGCAATTCCTGCTACTTTGCCCGATTGCACTCAAATGAAATTTTATTTTATTTTTGTAGACACTAAATTCAGATTGAAATCTTTTTCATATCTTTGTATATGTCCATCACAATTAAATTGCAATTATAATCAAAGTTCCTGTAGTTCAGTATTGTAGATTTAGGAGTCCATAAGGTCACAAAAATATCTGTTTAAAAGCAAAATAAAAACGATAGAAACTTAAAGTAAGACCTATTAAAGGGCTACAAATTCCTAATATTCCCATGAAAAGGAAATATTTCTATAAAACTGAAATATTGCGAAGAACGGTCGTGAAAATGTTAGCAAGAAGTTAAAAGGCATGTAAAACTATGGAGATGCATCGCGGAAAATAATGAGCGGTGGCGAGGCACTTATTGGCACCGTGTAGGCGCGTAATTACTTCGCCAGGAACCGGTAACCAGTCATCAAGCAATTTTGTAATTTGGAAGCCTCGTAGGCTCGCGCTACTTGCCCGCGGCTTCTGTTGCGCCATGGCGTATTCCACGACGACAGGGGAATCAACGCTCTGATCGTAAAAAAGGTATGCGATACCGTCATTGGACCAAATTTATGCGGTGCATCAGGTTCTTATTTTCTTCTAAGCAAAGTAATCAGTGCCTCTTGGATGCCACGCAGAATCGCGATCACAGTGTACAAATTTTAGCTATCATTGAAGAGGGCGACAGGGGGAGATGTTCAGGGAAGCAGAAAACAGGTAGATACATTGAATTAGGTAGATACCTATTATTTGGAGCTAATACCTAATCCTAATACCTAAATAACTACTTAACTTAAACTTTATATATTCAAAGCCAATGATTCAATTGAAATAAGAATTCTTTACAGAAAACTCGAGGGAATATTTTAAGTAGAAACTCCTGTTATATGATCATACCTACAGAGTCAGTAATCACTAACTCTATACCTGAGATCCAACGTTATTCAAGTCCTTTTTTGCTATTTTTCAGAAGAGCCAAAAAACAAATATGATTACTCATTTCTTAATATATTATTTAAATAGTTTATATAAAATTCTATAAAAAGCTTAATTCTGAAAAAAAATAGACTTGAATTAGTCTGTCTCTGATGTACAGAACTACTCATCACTTAGCATCAATTACTCACAGCCTTCGCGTCATATCACTGGAATAAAGCTGTGATACTGTCAAGACTTAACTCATTTTCATTCCTCTTAACACACTTAACTTAACTTAACATCCTTCATTCCTCCCTCTCAGAACATCAGACTCCATGGTAACTATCTCCCTTCTCCCTTCCCTATCGCCCTGTCATACACAATTTTAATTATAGTACCCCCGTAAACGAATGATCGAAATAAAATTAGACTCTCGCCAATAATATTAGCTCTCCGTCAGCACTGTAACGAACGAGGCTGGCGAGTGAAACAGTTTGATAAACAGTTGGAGGGCAAGCGGGTGCCGAAACGATCGCGGATGAATCAGGCGAGAGATTGTTTGGAAGAGATGCGGGCATTGACGTTTCGCAAACTCTCGTTAATATATACAACGGGAGTCGGCAGTCCCGTCAGATTGTTTAGCTGTCGGTCGAGCCTCGAGGGAAAAGGAAGAGGCTGGCGAAACTCCGTCGCTAACGAGCGGCAGACTCAATATCCTTAAAACTTGCCAGGGCGATAAAAAGACTTCTTCTTTTCTCTGCGGGGGGGGGGCGAGGGGGGTCCGGGGATGGGAAGGGGGATGGGACGAGTGACGCTCGCTCGGGGAAGAAATATTCAAGAAGGGGACTGAACCCATTTGTCAGCTTCAAAAATAACTCCTTCACTTTTATTATAAACCATCGGTATGCATCGCTGCAGCGTGTAGTTAGCGAGAAAAAATATCGTCGCGCGACGGACGAGCCGCGGCCGAAGAAGATGAGAGGCTGTTGAGAATATTTCGGGCGCATGTGTGCTTCGAATGGAAATTAGTTTTCGACCGTGTCGTTCGGAGAACCTCCAGTCATATGTGATGCCTCAATTCAAGCAGCGATGTTGGGTTATTAGATCATTCGAAAAGTAGTTTCTTAATGAATAAACAGTGCTATGAGGAGTGGTATTCTGATTTGAGTCGTGAAGAGGAAATCAGTTATTGTTGGCAGATACTAAAATTTTTTAATAAATATGTGTGTGTATATATATGGTATCCAGAGTATTAGAATTTGAAAATTTAAAAATTTGAGAATCTGAAAATTTGAAAATCTGTAACTTTGCTACTTTGAAAATTTAAATATTTAAAAATTTGAAAATTTGAACGCTTGAAAATCTAAAAATCTGTAAATTTGATGATTTGAAATTTTGAATACTTTAAATTTGAAAATTCAAATAATTAAAGCTCCCCTCGTTTGTAGTACAAACTAGAATTTTTCAACTCCAGAACTGTAAATTCTCCAACCTCTCAAACTACCTAACGTACAATCCCAAATTTTCCCTCAATATTTCACAAAGAATATTCCACAGTGTAAATATTTAACACCACCCCTTTTTCCCGATATTCACCACCAAAAAACGTTTTTATTTCAATCTATCTCATCGTGATGATCGCAATCTGTAACTCGATGCCGCTGCATCCCTCAGGCAATCATGGCAAGAAGACCAGTCAAGACGCACGGTTGGCAGCGCCCAAGCGCGCGGATGATTGCAATTTATTAATGAATTCACGAGTCGACCAGACGGGCGTGAATTCAAGTAGCCATGCGCGCGAATCGTAACGCGGGAGTCATAACATTACTCGTCGTTTGCCGAGCAAGTCTCCCTCGCGAAAGAAGCACGTCGTCCCACCGAGGCATCCGTACGTCGCGATTCATTTCGCGGGCGATTTTAATTGACGCTGTTGAATTACGTCGCTTTCGTACCTTCCACATCGCAGGCTTTCATTCCGCGTGAGTGGAGCTTGTTAGTTTATTTTTGCGATACGCGACTATCCTCGATGGAGGAAAGACGAACGAACCAACTAGAATTATTGCAACGCATATCATTGAGAATTGAGGGAGGGACCAGGTTCCCTGCGTTTCTGAGAAGCTGACTCCTGGTGCTAAATAAATCGTTCATTAGATCGTACTACGCCGATGAAATCTGGCGACCCATAAATCTTGGGGAAAGAGTATTTCGTATTAAGTTCACGTAGCCAGGACATGTTCGACTTGTTATATATTAGGCCACTCGGAAATGTATGTAGACTTGAGTATTTGCACAGTGAGCTGATATTATGAAATTGGATTATGTGTCTCTTAATAAGCTTGCGAATAGTTGCGTTTCAATCTGTGGTCTGGAGTTCCATTATCAGGGGTTAATCAATTCCAAATATTGGAACAGAATATTAATGGGGGATTCGATCTATTGATCTATACAATTAGTAATAGATATATGTGTTTAGGTTAACTGTAGTTAATACAGAATATTGTACATATCTGGTTTTTTAAATGATACATGTATTCAAATAAATAAGTCTAAAATTCATTTCCAAGGATTACCCCATTTTTCAAGCCATCCCTTGGCGCAACCCCTTAACAGCGTGACCCCAGGTTGTGATAACGATAGCAGTTTTCTGCCCTCAGAGGCTTCCCCACAGTAGACTTCTTTATTAATTAACTCCACAATAAGGCTTCATTAGGCAACGCGGATGACGCTTCCACGCGAAGGAAAATGAGGTGTCGTGATCCTGAGGGCTACGTCACGAAACAGTAGCCAATGGCCATCTCGCTGGAAAACTTTTCGTACCGACGAATCCTGTTGGCTCAGCACGAGCACCACTTCACTTCGGCCAGCTGTCTTTTTCTTCTTCCGTGTGAACGTCTCGAGAAGCGAGACGCGTCTCGTTGCATTCTCTTCGTGGGGCGAGTTTTTGATCGGTCGTAAAGCTGGCCCACAGTTTCTTTTAATCGTCATCGTAATCACCACTCTGTCTGCTTTAATTTTAGACCTCGAATTACAGTGGGATCTCCCTGGTCTTCGTAATGCCCTTTTGCTACTCGTGGCTGTCAGCTTTGATTTATTCCTCTCTAATGATGCTTAATGAAGGATTTACTAAAATGTGGAAATTAATAATCTTGTTTTTTGTAGAATCTTCTTGTCCACGTTATACTTCCTACCTTGTCTAACTTACGTTTAAAATTCTACAAACTTTAAACCCATATAATTATCATAAATTTAGCAAGTACTTATATCTTCAGTTCTTCAATCCCAGTAGATGTCCTAATATTAGCGTTCCCAACTTGCATAGAAGAATCTCAGTTTGCTATCAGTCTCATGTCAGCTGAACTAATCAATACATTTGGGAATGGGTCTTCTTAGGAATTCGATGTTCTTGAGCACATTGACAAGGGAAAACTGCGATAGTTCCTTTATCTTTCGCTACTGTTGCGAGAAAAGAAAAATCATCCGAGCAATGTTCAGAGGATCGAACAATAAAGAGTCGGTGTTTATTACTGGTGGACGACGTCGTAACACGAGGGTGCGAAGCGTGTTGTTACGATCGCAACATCGTACAACGATGGTTTAACGTCACACAGTGATAACATATGACTCTTGCGGAAAATTCTCTCGTGTGATTATGTGCGCTGTTTACGATCATTATGGAAGAAAGCGAAGGCGAATATTTACGAGTACATGGCGTATCGATCGAAAATATGAGAAGTAATTGACACGTCAACGCATGGAATATATCGACTTGGGTGTCGATAAGCTGCAGTGTGTTATTTATATTTCTTCCCTGTGCTTACAATAAAATTGATATATTAACCGGTCCAATGATCTTGTTTACTACGTACTCGAGTGTACGTACTGTTATGTAATATGTTTCTACAAGTTTATCTGTATCATTACATTGGATGGGAGCTCGCTAATTTTAAATATTGCACATACATTTTTTAGGGGAAATAGAGCATATAAAATGATTATTTAGATTCTAAAAAATAGGACAATTTTGTAACCACAATTTTTTTATAGAAAATAAATTTCATTTTAGTTTTAAAGTATTTTTATGATATTGTTTGTCTCGTAATATGCAGAAGGGGTTGAATAAAAAAATAATATCGTTTCTATAGTTAACATAGAAGAAAAAATCTGCGAAGACTGAGGGACATAGAAAAGAATTCAATAAATTAAGAAGAGATCACTCAGAGATCATATTCTCATATGTTAAGAGAAATAGAATCGCTTTCTAAAATTTCGTTACTTTTGGTTTCATCGTAAGCGCCACCAATGACGCAGAGATAGAGGACGATAATTTCCTTGAGTAAACCAGGAAGGGAATCCTGTAAGCGCAACAGATAGTCCGTAAGGCAAAGGTGTAACGAATGACCACGATAACTCGACTCGCTGCGTTCGCCTCGGTTACGAATACTAGAAGTGGAAAACATGCGAGATCACCGTTAAGGTTTCGGAAGTAGCTTTCAGAGAGTCGCAGACACGCGAGCAGTCGATGCGGTAATTCATTGAAAATTTATCACCTAGAAGCTTTCGAAGCTGTATCACGCGACCATACTGTTCCAATAGACAGTAATTTTATTATCCGCTACTTCTTCGTATATCCTTCGCCTTTTTATCGATTCTCGTCTTACAGAGAAAGTTCCTGGAACGCATTGGATATCGAGCACCCAGCTCTTACTAATATCGAAGTGCATGCGTTGAAAGGTCACAGGAAGTTCAGAGTAGTGATATTCCTTCGAAATTACATGAATAATGCAATCATTCGTGATACTATATGAAACAAATGAATACGTAAGCAATGCTTCATTAGCACTTTTCTGAAACATGAACGACATCTATTATGTCCCCTTACAATTCTTGTACTTTCATTCATACTTTACTTCCTGTTAGTAATAACACACCTTTACATTAATTATATGTATCCTATCTGAGCGCATATTTAATTGATTCCAAGTAAGATAATCTGCATAAACCTGCTACAATATGTCCCTTCTCTTTTTCTGCTAATTTCCATTAAAATATGAATACACGAACAATGCTCCATTAGCATTTTTACCATCACAACTGTCCCCTCTCTTTTCACCTAATTTCCATTTAAAATTCTTCTTAACATCGTTCGTACATAATGTAAATCAATATCTGCAATCATGTTAATGAGACTGTCAATCGTGTACGAGTGACATATCGGTCAAAGCAATTAATACGATTTCGCAGAAAGCACAGAACAAAATTATAAATATGGTACATGGATATTGCATGAAAGAATTTCGAATCGTATTTTCCAAACTAAATACCCTCGATTGTCACTTTGTTAAAGGAACGAGAATGTAATCGACGATACGTGCATATGGTACCCGCTGTTTTCTAAAATTGTCCAGGCACGCGTGTCCAACTCGCTCGCCTTTCTCGTTCAATGTCGTGGACCGTCCATGTTGGACGTTATCAACGCGTTAAGTTCAGTATGGCCACCGGAGCACCCAAACCAGTATTCCCACGCGAATGTCCTCCGAACCGTATCTAAAACTCCGTCGCGACGTGTTCCGCGAGATTTTTCTGCGAGCAGAATACGCTCGAAGAACGATTTGATGCGTGCTGGCTACGAGAGGGGGGACTTAAGGAAACATTTAATATTTGCACGACACGAATCGATGTCAAGCATCGCCGTGGAATGATAGTCAAATATTGATCGTTGGAACATGTTGTGTGGAGGTAGGAGCGATAAGCCGAAATTGAACAAAATGCTTTTTAGATAATACTAGTATTTATTATGTTTCAAGTTGTGGAATTCTAAAATGCTACGAAGCCAATTTGCAACAGAGATAAGAATTATCTAATAGGAGAGAATAGGAATATGAGTGTTAAGTCAAAAGAGCTGGTATTTTAAAAACGTGGAAATTTAGAGAGCAGGTAGGGTATGGTTTATCTTAGATAAAATATAGTTTTATGTCGTCGTTTTATCAACCGAGGAGATATGGTTCACCACGTGTCCATTCACGTAACAGGGGTTTCAGTTCGAGCGGAAACAATTTGTGAAATCCTAGAGAGGAGTCTCGCGTCGTGAGCGAGACTCAAGGGGAATGAGACAACCTTACACATCCTGTCTGGCAGACCCTACACAATCCACTAACCTGGATCACCTGCCACATTAATCCTTTTGACCTTTTCCTCGGCAGATAAGTCGCAGTTGCGGACAGTTTTAGGTTTCGTTTTGCCGTGTGCACCTGCTAAGCCGAAGGAACGTGAGAATCTCGCAGGGGGCAAGCTGGTTTCCTTCTTTTTAATCATGATTTTCGGGCTATAAGGAACTTTCAGCGAGTTATGATGGATGAAGATGGTATGGAGATAATTGATTCATTAGACTCTGGAGGGTGATAGGAGTAGGATGATTAATGTGTTATGGCTTATGTTGTTGCAACATCGTTTTAAATGGGATATCGAACTTTTCTTTTATTGAAAATGAAATGAAATTAAAGATAGTAATATTTTAAATATAATGAAGATTGCTTGATTCAGTATATAATATTAAAATTAAGATATAGAACTTCTATGATTATGCTGGTTTCTCATTTTATATTTAGCGGAAGTTTCGAAGCGAGGAGATCGTGAGCACCTCAGAAATGTCATCATAATTTTCCTATTCTGTATCTCTGAAGTATTCTCTAAAATATTCTGAAACTTGTTAAAGTGCACTCTTCCATAAACTTGCATTCACCCTTCAATGAAACTATCGATTATATATCTACAGTAATGTCTTCACAAATGTTATCATAACTTTTTATTCGGAGCATAATTTACTTCTGCATACTTCATTCGTAACTTTTCTAAAACTCAAGCCAATGTAACTTACAATTATTTATTAAGCTAACTTAGGTACTTCCCTTCAACAACTAATCAAAGAACTCCTCACAACTTCTCCAAAACTACCCCAATTTACCTCTTCTACGACATAACAACTCTACTATCTCATTACAGTCTACTCGACCCAATAACTCCCATAAAACTTATACACAATTCATTGCCTAACTTCTAACATATCACCCTAAACTTCGTCGATGGATTCCCAAAGAAACCTATTGCACAAATTCAGAACAACGACATTTCGCAAAGAAAAGTCTTCCTGTCCATATTCTGAAGACCAAAGTAAATCCATCTTCACTGACAGCATCACCCAAGATCATTCCCTTAAGGATTAATGTTCCTCGAGCAGCAGTGCATGCATCATTCCGTCACTAGGTGCGCGATGGTACACATCCAGCTACCCAGAGACTGAAAATTGACGATGAACGTTGATGTGTGCTCGCGGCTGGTCTGAGGGTGGCGTCTTAATTGCGCAACTGCTCACCACGGGGCAGGTTTAATCGGTTCGGGGCCAGTTCCTTTGTTCCCCGAACCTGCCGCGTTCCTGGCACCTCTCGCTGCGAACGAAATGGCGCGCGAGCAAGGAAAGTCGACGTCTGGCGATGCGAGCCACGTGGTTGTTGCGACAGTGAACGTCGTGTCGCGTTTCACCGAACATGACAGCGACACGCCGAGATGCAATTTTCTCGCGGGCCAACGATGACGAAGTGGTTCCGCCGCGCCAGATCGCCTCTCGACGCCCAATTATGAGCGATTCTCGCGCAGTACGCGTCAACTGAACCAACCGTGTCCTCTCTGGCTCGCGTGGGCCTCGCCAAATTTTCCGCTTGCCGGAAGAAGGCGACTCTGCGAGGCATTATCGTTTTTAGCATGGGTCGTATTAAAACAGATTTACGGGGTGAGTCAGGAGAAACAAGACCCCTGAATATTTTCGATATTTCTGTAGCTGAGAGACAGACTAACTCAAGTCCATTTTTTTAAAATTAAGTTTCCACGGGATGTGACTCCGTTTTCTTTATTTTATTAGAGTAACAGGAATTTAGTTAATGTTTGATTATAAGTGAAGGAAATTTAACAATATAAATTACTTGAAGTACTATGTTAAGAAATGTGTAATTCCATTTGTTTTTCGGCCCACCTGAAAAATAACGAAAGTGCAGATTTATCGTTGTAGCAAAAAAATTCTTGAGATAAAATTTCACTATTTAAAGAAATATGTACATATACAGTTATAGGAAACAAATTTTTCTAAGATCATTCTTTTTACGAGATTTCAAGGTCATCAGTATTTTTTTAAATGAGATTGGAGAGCATAAAAAGCAAATTCACCGACCATATTAATCATAGGTATCATTTTAATCATTCTATCTCGAGATATTTGTATCTGAAGATTAAAATTACTAAGAATTCCCAACAAACGAGAAACTATGAAGTGGTCATTCTTCTGGCCTCAATAAACATGAAAAGTACTCCCCACTGTTAATTTTTCACAGTAATCCGCAAATATAAGCAGGCTTGTATAGAAATTTAGGCTTTCATTTCTCCGAACGAATTCCGATAGAAGCAATAAAAGCTGTCAAAGGGGATCAATTACAACGAAGGCTGCAATCTAAATAATCCCTCCCTACTTGAGAGTAATCTGAAGTAATCCGGTGCTTTTTAAGAGAAAACAAAGCTGTTGCTTCGAAAGCCTGTTACGCGTCCGGTTATTGAATCGGAGCATAAACGCGCTCCTCGAAATTGTCCCCTCTGCACTTAACGATCCTCCATTTCCATTTCGATTCAGCAATGCAAACGAAGGCGTGCACTGTATCGATTCGATCGCGATCGCTATCGGGACAATCGATTCCTTAATTTCATTTCATCTCGTCACAGATTGACAACGGCGACGCGGTTCTTAATAACGAATGCAAAGCCGAAGACGTTCGTTCGATAAGAGCGCAGCCCCTCGGTAAACAATTTAGCATTGAGATATTTGAACTGTGCCTCGTCTCGTTTTAATCTTTCAACCTGCTTTTGTGTTCCAGGAGGCGAGTTTGCACCAGGTCGGTTCCCACTTCAACCACGCATCACCATCGAAGTGGACAGATTAGGTGAGATTGAAGAATTGTAGCGCAAGTAAATTAGATTACGATAAAAAGTTTTTGTTAGTGGATAGAAGATTGTTAGTGTTTTTCTGCAAAGAGATTGAGTTCCTTTTAGGTTTCTTAATATTTTCAATATTAAGACCGATACGTCTCCTAGCTTCTTCTGCTGCCCAGGATGGACGCAAGCTACCCAATTGAGCTTCGGATGCACCAAACGTAAGTTCTAGTATTTGAATAGAACAATGTAAATTACATTAAGGAAAGGATAGGTTCCCCTTTAAATATTCATCAGAATGTTATGTTTGGGATTTTATTTGTTCTTTTAGCTAGCTGTCCTCTTCCTTGCTTAAACAGAGGCGTATGCACTTCTCCTGGCAGATGCACATGTCCCAAAGGATATACTGGCAACCAGTGTCAGACAGGTAATGTCACACACGAATGCATATCGGTTCTGAATGCTCATTCCAGATGCTAGCACGTCTGACGTTAAAATATGTGTACTAACTGTAAGAGATATTCACTTCTCTGTCAGCTTCCTCATTTTTATCTGTAGTCATAAGACAAAATAATATAAATCACATGTTCCGTTTTTCAAGATGTTAACGTTCAAAACGTTGAATTTGTGTTCTATATTACAGACTTGCATTTTACTAATTCCCATTTTTTCAAGGAAAACTCTCTACTCTTCAATCTATTTTCTCTAAAACTCCAAATTGCATTTTGTAGATTTTAATTCAAATATAAATTCAGTTTTCATGAAAATGTGACTTACGTTGCTGTGTGTACCTACCATATAACCACAGACACATGTAGAAATGATTTTTAAGAACACCCTATCCTTTCGTCCCAGTAATCTCAGTAAAAGTAAGTACGCCTGCACCAAGTTAACGATGCAGATGACGAACGACCGCCGTTAAATCGTAAAGTATCCATGAATCGATAGTCAGTGCAGGAGTACGTCCTCGCAGCTAGTCGATCGTTAGGCGTAATTAAATCGATGCAGCGCGATATGCGACTCGATAGCATTGCACGAATACCGAGCCGACTGGGCGTATTGTGTTGTCCAGCAGCGGGCTGCTTTCGATAGATTTACGAGCGATTTCATTATGCTATGCGGACGTTCTAATTACTAGGCCCCCAGGTGAGCAGTGTCGGTGTGCTGCTCCCGATTCGACTGAAAAGTCCTTTCGTGGCAGATAGTTTCGACACCCCTTGGGGACCTTAACTCGTTAAACTGAGTTCCAGGAGAACCTATACGCTCACAGTTAATAATGCCACTTTAAGTGACTTTATTACGTGCATGTGCATTAATGATCGGAAGTTTAGTACCACTAGAAATTTACATTACGAATTTAAATCTAGTTCAGTACCTTGTGATAGCTTGCTTTGCAACATATTTTACCCTGTGGTATAATTACAATGAGATAATTGTGATTATCTGGTATTTGATACAAGTGAAAATGTTTCTCTTTATGGGCCTCTTAGTGTAACTTCCCATTAATAACAGTTTCACTAACTTCGCATATTTCCCTAATTTTTCAATCCACTGTGTCTGTTAAAAGGAAACAAGTTTCTCAATTTCCTCTGCATCCAGATCATTCTCTCGCATTAATCCAAGAACGAGTTACTCTAAATGGTAACAGTCGCCCCCCATCCTTGCAGTTTATCCTCGATCGACCAGCGACTTACCAACTAATTTAAATTCCCATAATTTATTCATTAAAATCCTCCAGCAGCCCACGGCCGAGAATTTCGCGGGATCGACGGAAATCACACGAGGTACGCGCGACACCCCTCGTTCGAGAATCGAAGGATTTCACGCTGGATAAACTGTCGCCCCTGTTCCTCGCAAATTAATACTTCGCGAATTAACATAACTTGTCCACCAACGTTGCAGACGTCGACGAGTGCGTGACAGAGAAGCCCTGCGATCAGCTTTGCAGAAACCTACCGGGGACCTACGAGTGCCACTGTAGACCCGGTTTTCAACTTCAGAAAGACGGGCAGTCCTGTCGTAAGAACGGTGAGTAAACAAAATCATCTAGAGGAATTCATAACCGATGAAACGATCTGTTTTCGAGACACTCCCAGAGTGACTAATAGCTACAGTAATGTTCGAGTGTTTGCTGAGGGTCCACTTTCAATTGCTGCTTCCAAAAGCCCACGCGAAGCAATGCCACTGGAAGACTACTTTTGAATAGCTTCCAGTTTCCGCGATCTTTGTTTTCGGCTTTCTGACAGCTGCTTCGCCCACGGTGTTTTCGGTAGATGGCTTTCTCTAGCAATAGCAGTGGTTTTGAACTTTAGCATGGTCTGTGGAAGGTTGAAGTATACTCGGTGCTCGAGAAATAGAGGGTATACAGTATTCGTCGATAGGAAAATAGAACAAGATTTTATTGTATGAGTGAATAGTAAGTTTTGATATGTTATATCTGAAAAAAATCTTCAATATTGAGATTTATGATTACGTAGAGATACTAAGCAAAGTTGAGGCCTGGGCACATAAGCTTAACACTATAATTTGCAGGAATTAATTAATATGTTACCACTGGGTTCCTCTCAGATTTTTAACAAAGCTGTACAATTGTAACTCCTTAAAGCACTGAAAACTTGAAACAACTGTAAGAACAAATCACAACTGTAAGAACAGCCCACGAGGTCCGTGAGTCCCAAGTAGTGGGCGTATTTGTTACGTTCTCCTCTCCCAAGTGTTTCAACCGCAAACAAACGTAGCAATAACGATTCCAGACGAAGCAGCTTACGTCGTCAAAGTCGTGCTTCGCCTCCTCGACCACGATAACCAAGCACATATCGGAAGTAGCGTCGTCTCCAAGCGCGAAGGCCTGCGATCATCGCTCATATTGGCTTGCTTTAACAGATCACGTGTACATTTTTTACAGACACTGAAGACAGCGCGTTCGAGGCTCGAGATTTGGAGGATGACTTCCACGAACCGACCACAACGAAACGTCCGTCGATTTCCACGCACGGTTCGTAAACAGCAGGCTCTGTTCTTGTTTCTTTTTATTTCGATTCGAGATGCTTTGAATACGAAAGTGTCGCGATGCTCCGTGTTCTTCCAGTCCAGGGTTGCCATAGGAATTCCCTCCTTGGGTATAGTGAGAGAAATTGGGAGGTGGGGTAAGAAGTGTTGGTGTGTTCTTTTGGTGTAGATCTAGGTCTTAGACCAGAATTAGACCTTAGCAACATAATACAGGGTAATCAGTTTATCTGGAAACCCTCCGAGTATTGGCAGCATTTATTGTAATTACTATTAACATTGTAAGTGCTACCAACACTCATTAGAGGGTTTTCAGATAAACTGATCGACCTCTACAATAGAACACCCCTTATTTCTTTCACCACCTACTAATTTCCCGCTATATTCAAAGAGAGAATTCGTGTGGCAACCCTGTTACAGCCTGACGTCAAAAAGTTCTGTTTGCAGATACGGAGAATGAGGTGGCCGACGGTGACCTCGATCAGGACTACGAGATTATCCTGAAAAGGCTCACCAAGCTCGAAAAGGTACGTCGGACAATGGCTCCTCTGTATTTATGTTATTTGACTTGTAAAGGAGATATATGTATGTTTTCTTTGCGAGCGGCCAGGGAATACGGCGGAACTCGAAGGATTTCTTTCCTTTTTTCCAATACGAATTTCCATTCCTGAGGTTCGCTGAAGATACCGCGCAGCATCCGTTATGTAAACCTATCGTTATCTGAATAACCCGCACCCACGATGCTCTGTTATTCGAGCAGAATGTATTTGTATGGGACGTTCCTTTTCTTATCGAAATAGCTTTTTGCGAGTGTTGCATATAATAAGGGTCTGGAAAAATTGGTAGTGTATGTAATACTGCAAAATTTAGTATTGTTATGGAATGTTTGTTATGTTTCTTGAGTATCTTTGAGACTCAAAACTGTGAAATTCTGCTTTCTGATTCATTTTAATAATGTGTAATGCTAGGTGAGCTTGGAAAGTGTTTTATAAGGAGATGCATTCAATATTCGTATTTTTTTTATAGCAATTTGCAAAGGGAAGGAAGAGGGATATCGACGCCACGGAAATGAGCACCAAGGTGGCATCAGTCATGGAAAGTATCAATGAAATGAAGAGGGCTGTTGAAAATATGGTAAGTATCCAGTACATAATTGCTAATGTCGATATTTGATAGAACATGCGATAAATATTGATTTAAAAAACGTAATTTTCAGCAATTGATGCAGCAAGAAATATACGAAATGCGAAGTAAGCTGAGGGAGTACGAGATAGAGACTAGAAAAATGCAACACTTGACTAACCGAGTCGTAGATTTAGAAAATCGTATGAGATTACGATGCAGAACAGCGATACCGATAAACGGTGGTTCGTTAAATTTTTAGTACTGTAATGGATATGAAAAATATCAAAAGTTTTGGGCATTGCCCGTAGACATAGTATTTATGTAAGAAAATTTTTATACAAGTAATCACACTATCACTGCCATTTTCGTAGCTTTTTTTAGTGGAGTGTAAGTTAATCTTTGTGATCATTTGTATTCAGCTTTGTAATAAAAACGTAAAGCAAAGTTTGATGACTCCTATTGAGTTAAGGAAGACACTGTATACCTATCACTTATGGTAATATAGTTTATTTTCATTTTATTCAACGTAAGGAGGTCAAAAAATAAGGCCTTAATTAATATCGGTAATTTTACATGGAAGTCAATTATGTTTTGCCGCTTTCTTTTGTTTCCTCGTTAATCTTTTACGTGGTTTGGCGGTTCCCTTTTGCGATTTTGCTCTGCCTTTCTTGTGTTTTGCGATCTTTCTCCTGTTCATCCATACTGGATAATTTCCGTATTGATCTTTTAACGTTCTTTTATTGTATACTCTGCTACCATTATCAACGTCCATCTTCTCTGAACCATTGGCTTCTGTGTCCCCTTTTGAGTTTGTATTTTCCTTTATTGTTTTTGCATCAACAACTGAAGGAATAAAATCATTGAGTTAAATGTACAATATAAATGTAGTATATTTATAGCGCAGTACCTGTAGCAATTTCTGATATCTCCGACATTTCCACATCCTTTGAGCCATTTTCATTGATACCCAATGTTTTTTTCAACCTCTCTAATTCCTTTGCACCATAACGTTCTCTTTTGATAGCCCTACATTTTCTCCTCCATTTACTCCTTATTGATTTGGCCATTTTACTGTTTTACGACTAAAATGTTAAAAAAGTAACTGTGATAATTTCTTGGGACTAATTATATTAAAATTTATCTTTAAGAGCAAAATATTTTATATTTTGTGACTGAAGAAAACGATAATGTTACGGATAAAAAATTAATGCAGCGTAACCTCAAATGTGCAAAAATTTTAATAATCATAAGTAATAAATTCATTTAAAAAAGTAAAAAACAGTCAGATTACATACATGAATTTCACTTAGTTTTAGTATATAAATATTCGTTTCAATATTTAACAAAATACTTTATAACTCTGTCAAAAGTATAATCAATCACGTGTTATAAACGAATAGCACTCACTCACAATGCGGAACCTAACCTCGAAATTGTTTACACTGTCGATACTTGCACAACGTGGTTAGTGTCGCTCTCTACTGTTCTAACTCTTAATGACTCTATTCGATCCTCACATTTGAAACTCGTCGATACTGAAGAGCAATTAATTGCAAAAGAATTATTACAATTTTTTTAAATTTGGTCCCTACATAATTACTTACACAACTCAGAACTTTAATTAATGTAAAATTTGTATTATGCATATTAAATATCATTACAGAGTTATACATTCCACTATTTTCTTCTTTAACACAGAAGAAAACGTTTCATCCCAGAAAATTTATAACAGTAATATAACAAAAAATTTTTAAAAATGTATCGCGAGTAAAATAAATATCAGGAAATTGATATTCAATAAAAAGACGCGCTCTGAGCAAGATTTAAAGCAAGAACAAGATACATATCACTTTCCTATTATCTTTATTGTCCAGTCGGAAGCCAACACCTTCCGATCGCGGTGACTGCAGCTTCGTATGCACTCATGCCAATAAACCTCTATATTTATCGTTTATACGTGGACAGACATAAACAAATCACGATAAACTAGTTCTGTCGAGCTGATAAACTGAAACAGCGGTCAATTTCGTGATTGGCACTTTCTAAGCAGAAACAACCGTCCACCTGCTATTTAAAAGTTGTGATCCACTTTTCACTCTACTCGTAACATATTCATGGAGGTCCAGTTTTCGCGTGACGACGCTTCGAACATGGTGTAATTTATCCTGATTACCCTTTCACGCGCTTCGTGTCCGTGTCGTTTTAGGGTTTGATTTATAGTGAGTCGTGGCGCCTCGGACTTGACGCTCACGGTAATTTAAGTCTATGAAGTTAAAGGTTTGAGGGGAAGAGTTTCGCACAAAATGGGGGACAAAGTATTCTCTTCAAGGGGGATCTTGGATTGTGTCATTGATGGTAAGTAATCAATTTTCTTAATTGTTAACTGAGAAACCTGTGTATCCACGTGGGTAAAAAACTAACCTTTAACCAATTTGTATAATGAATCTCCCTGTGCCTCGATCTAAAGAAAATTGTTTAATGAAGATAAATGAAAAAGTGCTGGATTCCTATTTAGGCTCATTCTGCCTCTTTTCTTAAAGATAAAATGTAAAATCTCTTTAAACACTTTACGAAAAAGGGGGAAAGGACAACAGTATCCTCGGACTGTCTCTGCATCCAACAACAGAATACCTTCAAATACGCAAATTCCCCTTCACTGTTCAAACTTCTAAACCAGATAGCAAATCCACTATCCGCAATCGTTCTCCAAATGCTCTCCTCGATCCAACGAAAGCTCTCCTATCGCAACGCATTCCAATTCCGCCCTATCAGAATATTCTCGATACCTTCAGCTATCACTTGAAATAAATCCACCCTTATCGAGGTAGACGCGTCGCGTAACGAGGAATCATCGGTGCATCGGTGAAACATAGCAGCTATCAAGAGCAGACCTCTTATCAGCGAGCGTCGGTGCAGTATAAACGTACTTGGAGCGATCCATTAACGTAGTAATAGTTGAAAGCGACCGGTGAAGTGGTCCGTGGGCAGAGAGACCATTCCGCTTTTTCTTTTCGCATTGTCGGCGCGGACAGTTTGTTAACGGCGGACGTCGACGATGTCATCTTCAGGGCTTAACGAGGAGTAAGTAATACTTACGATCTCCACTTCTGTGCCGCTCGCCGCTCGCGACTTCCGCGCTACAAATTGCCCGAGGTTTCCACGGAGGCGCGCGCGAGGAGATCGCGAGCCCTCTGATGTCCTGTTCGTCGAATACGATCGTGGCGAATGAGCCCGGGCCTCGTTGAATAAGTTTACGATTCGGTTAAGTGGCAGGGCGTTGAAACGTCTCGTCGCGTCTTGAATGAACCTCCCGCGGCGTTTCGCGCCCAAAGGTGACGTTCAAAGTCGTTTCACTTGCGATTATTCCGTGCCTTTTCTCGCCGAGTCCTTGTCCCATCCTTTTAATAATGTGTTTGGAGTTTCTTTTTTGATGTTGCGCGAGACTGGCTCTTGGTTTGATTTATATTTCACTTTCGGTCACTTGCTGGGACAAGTGGTTTTTTATTACTTGTTTGGGAGCTTGTTCATTCCGTAAGTGGTTGAGTAAAATTGAATCGGTGAGTTGAAGAATAGTCGAAGGTCAGAAAGCACAGTTTCAGATGTTTGAGCTGAAGTATATTAGTCCATGTAGGTCCACTTGTTTTCTGTGTGATTTAATACACTTTGGCTCTGAGGTCTAGATCAGGGATGCCAGGCGAGCTGAAGTTTCTGACGTCACTACAATAAGAGTAAGAGTGGGGACCCAATGTGCTTGGACAGCGTCATTCCCCCACTCCTACTCTTACTGTAGTGACATTAGAAAGTTCCGTTTGCCCGACATCTCTGGTTCAGATACAGTTTTAAGATTATTTGAAAAAAACTAATTTTGGAGTTTTAGTGTTCTTCAATTTACTGATTAAACTTGGATGACTATTTTTTGATTCATGTATATTTTTGTACCAATACATTTTGGAGTTCGGATATTATTAAGTTAATGAATAATTCTAAATTCTTTAGTTTTTTGTATCGTATATTGAGATGCATAGTTTTGGTTATTTAATTATTTCACGTGTCAAAGGCATGCATTATGGTATTCAGTATTAAAGACTATTGACTCCTTTATGATGCTTTCAAAAGTAGGGCACAAGAAACACGACACGTAAAAGATGATCAATGTTGTAAAAAGTTATTGATCGCTTTAGGTAATAATCGAGTAACATGGGCGAGGCTAGTACCCAGATGCATGAGGTATAGGATTCGTGTTACTGATACGGATAACGACTTCTCGTTAAAAGCATCATTCCTCAATTAGGTCACCAGAAAGGATTAACTATTAGCTAACTATGGGTTTATCGATCTCCGTATCTACGCTTACATTTGTTTCATTGCGCAAATATTGCGGGCTTGACGTAAAGTATGATTAAACGTTTGCGGTTTAACGTTCCGAAATGAGCTATGATTACAAGATTTAGTTGGTTATTCAAGGTACCTACCACTGACGAAGCTGATTGCTCGCTAAATTATACAGGAAGACGTAAAGCTATAAATTAAGAGATCGAACACTTTTCTATAAACAGATGCAAACTTGAACAAACTGTGTACATAATTCGCTGTTATATAATCAACAACTCTTTAAAAAATAAGTCTACTTTTACCTACGAATGCAATTAAAAATCTTGTCCACATAGAAGCACCTTCAACATTTATCGAGACAATGATAGTCCAAGCTCTCTACATCACTAGTATTTATCTAAATATTATGTAAAACACTAAGTTGTTAAATTCTTTTTTCTACATCTTTCATCAAGTTTCTATTTTCCCATCACTGGTTTTCATTCATTGAAAACACGGATGCACAGGGTCGTCGAACCGCGAATACTGACGGGCCCGATGCACTTAAGTGCAACGGCCTTTGTCGTAACCGTGAATGCACTCTCTCTTGTAAGTACGCTCGTAGCGGCTACTGGCCCCTTTTCTGTAAAGAATACGCGAATCGTATCGCCGTTCTATCGCTTTCGGTTACGAGGCGTCCAACAGACGTGCCACGATTTTTCGCTATAAGTGAACTGGTCTCGTTCCTCCTAGCCACTAGCACTCGGTTTAATCGGCTCTATGAGAACGTGAGCGCGATATGGCACAAGGACATTAACGCTACACTGACCTCGTCTCCGTGTGACCCCAGCTGAATAGCTTGCACCACTGACGTAATGTACAGTCTGTTTCTCAAGTAACAGTACAACTAAAGAAACTAGTGATTTGGTGAGTGCTAGAAGAGGAGTCAAAGATACAGAATGATACTTCTCTCGTGAGGATTTTCTTTTTGAGGAGTTTAACAAGCGTTTGTGTTCATATCAGTAAGTTTTTGATAGTAGAATTATGAATGTTTTTAAACTTGATAGTTGGAGATATGTGAAAAGAACTGTTGTAGGTACCTATTGAAGTATTGTCATTTGTTAATCTAGAAACATGAATAAGCATTGTGATGTGCACCATGTATTAGTGACACTGTAAATTATCAGATCTGCAGAAGAAGAGACACTGAGAACTGATGTCGATAACAGCTAACTGTACTGACAGAAGAAAGACGCTATTAGATAAAGTAGATGAATGTTAACACCCATGGAGATCTAGAGAAGGGAGGAGAGATTTATGAGGTCTACGCACAGTCAGTTATTATACACTGTCGAGTTGCTTTTTCGCGTACATAATCACTGACATCTTAATTGTATCGTTACATGTGAAGCATTCTATACATATACATACCTCGAGCAACAGATGAACCCGAGAAAGAATAGCTGTCGTTCTGTGAAGTGACTAATTAACTCCTTTGTGGGTGTTTCATGACATAATACAGGGGAATAATCTCGAGTGAACTACGTCAGTAATTCACTGTACCATAAGAAATTCGTGTATGTTAGTACTGTCTGAAAGTTACAATAACACCTAGAATTTCTCACTTCCCTGTCACTTACACTTTGTACCCAGTTTTATTTCAACCCAGCTAAAATTGGAGTAGTAAATCCAAGTCGCAGGTTAAGAATTCCGCATTAAATATACCATTTGCTGCTCGAAATTTGTAACTTTCTACTAGACGTTTAATTATAGCTTACTCAAAATATACGCCATCCGCATTAAAATTAATATCCACTTCTGGGACATAGATAATGTAGCAAACAGCTTTCTCGACATCTATAACTCTTTCAAGCCCTTAATAGATCACTGAAACACTGAATTATTAGTCGAGCAGAAATTCCACACTGCATTTAGAATTCCATCGCAGAGATTTTCTTCGTTCTCGTCAGGTTCCATTTTCGTTCGTGACACGCGGCTTCGGTTTCGCGCGAACCCTTTCATTAGCCCATCCGGTCGAAAAACAATGCCGGAGCCAATTAAACTCGTTTAAGCTCTAGACGTGTATTATGTAAGAGCTGGCGAAGGGTGGCTGTTGTCATTGTGTTTGGTGAATGGTACGCCACGGTGATGAGCCATTTTTGCGGCGTGTTGGCGTGCGCCATTGTCTGGAACGAACGCGATGCGTCTGATACGCAGAAAAATGTGAAAAACCTTTCCTCGAACGAATTCAAAGAATGTATCGTACCATTAGCATAACAATTGTTCAGTGGGATGTACCTGTTCAGATGACATAAGAATATATATTTTTAATTTTCAGGAGTGATAAGATGCATCGTGAAGATGCAACGCACGATGAGGATTCACTGTCAGATGACAGCATAGAGTACGTGTGGGAAGATGTGGAATGCCTCAGTCTGGAGTGAGTCTAATGCAATTTTCTATTCGCTTGTATAAATTACAATCGTTTGCGCTGCGATACGTGAATCAGAAAGAGAAGCGGCGGAGTCTCGATAAGATAACACTTTTTACAACAGTTGGATCTAAGATTCACAGTTGGGAGATAGATTACATTTGATTTATAATAAAGATAAAACAGAATAAAAGGAATCGTCACTGTATTAATCAGAGATAGATACCATTTATACTATGAGATACTTACAAAGAATTCTCAGTACCTGATACTTATTTTCTCTCTCAGAATTAAACATCATGGCGACCACTTTAATCCATTTGCAAACTTACAGACTCAAGAACCTATGATTTCAGAAACCAGCCTATGTCTGTCTCAAAGTCTCAACATACACCTACTATTTTACACATATCATTAGAGACCTATATCATTTATCTAAAGTTTATTATCACCAAAATCGACTACTTAGATTCCCTTCTCTATACACAAGTGACTCCTCCTACCTCTACACCCAAAAAACACAAATTTCTTATACCACTGACTTATACCTCACTGCTCCAAAATCTTAAGATACATAAAAAAGCTACACTAGTAACACTGTCGCTCTATTTAAAGAGCCATCGATTTCTTTACATTTCACAGCTGCCCCCATGTGACGTGTGACAAGCCGCGGTTCGCATACATATTTACATCGTGAAAAAAACTTTCACTGATAGCGAGAGCAGCATTCTAGGGAACCGGTGCCCCTGGAATATTTAGTTGGTCCGATACTCGTGTCTCGAGCGAGTCGCGTCCGCAGACAGCTTCGTGTCCAGATCCTCCCGAAGAGTGCAGAACGCGACGCTGGGACTCGTTTTTCTCGACGCGCCAGCTTTGCCGCTGACATGCACAATTTTAACGACTCCTTCTGACGCGAGAGGTCTGTCACGTGCCGCGAATAATTAAGCGAGGCTCCGTGTAACGGCAGCGGCCTGTTCAGTGCTAAAATACGCTTTTCGCGCCGTCGCGCATGTCGCTGGATGGGGGAGGCTGAATTATAATAGGATATTGTTCCGCCAGCGTGTAGTAAGTTGCCTTTTTGCACTTCTCGTTCGGGCTTGATGTATTGTAATCGTATGGTAATGAGTCGACATCGTCTTGACGGTGAATCGAAAGCATGACCTTTTGTCGTGATGATTCGTATCTTGGGAATGAGTCGAGTGGAAAGGGGGTGGATGATCTGTGAATGCCTTTCGAGCGGGTTGGAAGATGCTAGTTTAATGAAGATGGATTTAAGAGGAAGAATGTATTGGGGTTTAATGAAGGCAGATTTAAGAGGAGGGATAGTTTCGATATCTTGTCAGACAAATTGCCTGATTAGTGAACAAATTGGTATTTATCTACTTACGCTTGCGAGAAAAGGAAGGATTGTGGGAAAGTTGTGTAATTCGGAAATAATATTCATTGTTAATATGTTCTCTAACTATTTCTCGAGTATGGATATTTGTTCTATTTTCACTCCTCTGGGTTACTTAAAGAAGAGCCGAGGAAAACAAATATTACAGGAATAGAGTTTTCTTATTTTTAACTTCGGAGAATTCTTGATATAAAAATATACAAAAGTGGCGAGTGTTCAGAAACTACATAAACATTTAATATCGTAGGAGATAAATTGCAAAGATACCGCCTTCACAAGTAGTTGACGATAAATTTCTCAGTAGGATTAGAAAAACCGAAAAAACTGTAGAGAGATATCTTAGAATACTCCACAATCAAACGATTCAGAGTATACTAGTAATTAACTGCGCTTAATATTGACTTTATTATTTCAGCAAAAGAGTCATTCACAAGATCAAACAATCTATTATACTTAGCTAGTACTTCAATGAGTATCGATAAGTAAAACAAACTCACTGATAATACAGCGATATATCATTACTAAATGAATTTGCTACAAGAAAAAAAATTACATTTACAATTAACTGTATTTCACTGTATAAAGCTACACCATGACATCCGTCTATTACAGTAAAGTGCAATGCTCCAGCACGTACGCGTTAACCTGGTTTCAGTGTCATCAGTGTCATCGACGTGACAACTAGGCCGTCGTGAGCAGAAGTTCCGCTCGTTATCACCAGTCTCCCCAAACATTTGCCCGCAAGCGAGTTCACTTATTCTCGAATCATCACTCGGCATTTGCTTCCTCCGTCGTTGACGATTAATTACCTCAAATGTTTCTTCGTTTCGATCTCATTCAACACGCTGTCTGGACACTCGATTAGTTCAATGAAATGAAAACGGCGGAACGAAACGGTGTCTGTCCTGCGCTTGATCAACTGACACGCTACTTTCGCGGAGGATGCTACTCGAGATCGACAGGAAGATGTTAACATCGATGGTGTGAATGTGGCTGAGATCGCTGCTATATCTCAACAGAAGGCTAGGAGTATCATCTTGCTGATTACAGCGATGATAGTCTAATCTATCATGATATCTTAATGCTGAATTGGATGGAACTTGGAGTAGTTTACTAGTGGAAGTTGCAGAGTCTCGTTCAGTGTCGAGTTAGTAAAAATTCAGACTAGTGGTTTTATCTGGAACACTTTACTGAATTTCAAACTTTTCGAATTTAATGTCGATGAAATTGTACGTCTTTCAGGTATATTTAGAATAACGTAGTTAAGAAGCCTGTAGCTTTGGGAATTCGACTGCGTAAAACTGGAATATTTAATGACTCGTTTATGTGGCTAGCGCTTTGAAACCATCTCCAACTTTCCAAGCGTATTAAAACCAGAATATTGCATTGAATATCTTCTTAGGTAACAGAAAATAATTCAAGACTGACAGAGCTGATGTAATACAAAAACTCTCAACATCCTAATACTAATCTCCATAGAACTTACAAGACTTCAATGAAGCATTACAGCTTAGATTACCTTAATCAAACAGACTGACACAAACCACTTTCAAAGTCTCACCCACTACATTATCTCATTTAAACATTTCTCACCTATCACCTGCAGCTTCATCAATAACTAAAAATCGCTAACGAAAACACGTTCAAAGATTACCATTCAACCAGACACTTCACCCATCCTCACCACAAATCATCCACAGCGAAGCGTCAAAAATTCCCGCGAGAGATCACGAACAGTCACTCGAATAAATTTCCCTAGGAAACCTGTCGATCCAGCTATATCGTACCTAACGAACGCGAGTACACGGAGCACGCATTAGCGGTA
Source organism: Calliopsis andreniformis (assembly GCF_051401765.1). NCBI lineage: Eukaryota > Metazoa > Arthropoda > Insecta > Hymenoptera > Andrenidae > Calliopsis > Calliopsis andreniformis. The sequence continues at coordinate 22,066,550 of NC_135064.1, forward strand.
TCAGCCATGCATCATACGGTATGGGAATGAGGAAGCGATGAACTCCGAACCGCAGACAGTTACAGCCGCTGAAAAACGCGGAACAGTTTTTGCTAGTCCAATTTGGTCGTGGGAACGCGCGCGAAGTAGGCGGCCCGATGAAACGCGACGAATAGTGGCCAGTCGTTTCCGCGGAAAATTGCGACCGATAATGGCCGCGAACTGGGGGTATGCAAAAATGGTCGCAGTGCTCGGGAACCGGTTGGCCGATCTGGCATCGGGATTCCCGAGGAAAGCAAGAGCGTGGAGAGGCCTGTAATCGATTTCCCGAATGGGGCCGTGTTTCCTGGGGACTTTTTCGCGAAAGTGAAACTTATCCTCGAGTTAGCGACTGGTTCGCGTTCTTCTCCCCCGGATGCATCGATTTCACGCCCGTGAAAACTCGTTTTCGAAGCATCGCGATCGAGAAATGTCGTCCCACCGAGTAGAAAATCGGTCATCCGCGATGCTATCGCGGTTAGACTCGATTTGATACGTTTCTTTCGGAGCAGGAATGCTCGTGGAGGTGTTCTTGTGTTGGAGGTACTTGTTGCGCGATAGGACTATCAGAGATTTTTACGTCCGACCTTGTTGCTCTTTTATGGAGCTGGGGAAGTATGAATGTTCGTTTGTTTCTTATTGTTAGTGGAACGATAGTGGTTCTTGTCGTTAGTGGAACGTTAGTGGGTCGGGTCGATTGTGGAACGTGAAGATAAATGATAGGGGATTTATTAGGTTTGGACTAGTTTTTTGAGCAGCTCAATTTCTTGGTAATTCAATGAATTTGATATAAGTGTTCCCAAAGAAAATCCCGGAATGTATCATTACAGTCACTCGGAGTATAATTTTCGTAAATGGTGAAATATGTAATGTAAAAGAACAGGAAACAGGCACATTATCGACAGGTTTTTTCGACTCTGTCAGTAATGTAAGCGTTCATGCAATGAAACCATAATAACGAAACCTATCGTAATGCGATTTACAAGTGTTACTTGTCAGAATGAAAAATTATACCGTTTGTAACCCGTCGGTTAAGTACTTATTCTACTGAAACCATAGCGGAAATCCGGAATAATTGAATTTGCATAACAAGTATCAGATCAACTGCGACTGTCTTAGGTTCGATATTTATTTCGCTCTTTCACTTGCGTCGTTTAATGTGCTACATTTCAATCATTTTTAATCCTTAAGTAGGATAATTAGCATAACAATTAATTTATCGTGTATCTTCAAGGAATGTATAAACTTCCTTTCCTCATTAGTTTCTTCGCTCTACTTATTCTACCTTCTCACGTTAGTAACATACTTTAAATACCATTTATATTAGTAGTAATATATTTTTACTAATTGGTAATACAACCAGCGAGTTAATGTTCTCTGGGGAAATATTTGAAATTTAATTTCAATTAGTTTCTTTCCAAACATATTATCGATGGTAAACAGTTTTCGACAGAATTCTCAGAATTAATATTTCATTCAAGTTAATTACAATTTAAGATACTCAATTTAAGATACTGTAATACTTTAATTATCTCGTAAAAATTCTCACTGAATCCCATCAATTAATCAAGACATGAAATTGCACAGTTATAATTTCTATTCCCCCTCTCCTTGCATAAATCAACTCGAAACCCAAACAAAGTTTGACGTAAATTAACTGTACGTGCAATCCATTGTAGTTGACAGTGACAAAGCTGCAATCAATGCACGTCAGATGGAGAATATCGTGCCATTCATTCGCTATATCGTCGCCTACATACTTTCCTATCGTAGCCTCGACTTCCGGCCTGTCTTCAATGCAGCCTGTGACGCCGATATTGACACCGATTTTGCTATCGTCGGCTAACCAGGTCATTGTCTTTGCCACTGTGGAATATCAATGTATCCGTACTCTGCATGCGGTTTATCTAGCCACGAGAACCTTAGTAATTCTGTATCGTTGCTAAAACACCAAGATACGTCTTTACGTGACACGAACCCTTGTCATAGTTAGTGAACGTTGTGACTTGGCTCCTGTGTTTCATTGTTTCGTCGTTAATTATCTATAGTGAAAATTCGATTATGGTATAGAGGCACCTGTTCGTAAAATTTCTCATTTTTTGAGTGGGTACAAGATTCCTTTATTTTCATGTACTGAATCTTAAAATACAACAGTCTCACGGTTTCCAGACACTAGGATTTTTATTAGCACTTTAGTTAATTTTTATAATCGTGTTAATTAGCGACGGACATCCACGGAGAATCGAATTAAGTGCTCTCACGTGTGTCGCGTCAGGTCGGTCGTTTCCTTCTCTCGTTTCACTTCGAGGTCAAGTTTCCAAGGTCACGCGAAAGTGAGTGCATTTGCGTTAAATTGTAACTTGTAGCTGCTGAGGTTTCGAGAAATTGAGAATTTTTCCTCGAACTCCGTCGCTTATCACAATATTGTATTTCCGAACTACCTCATGTAATCCAGATCACTTGTACCAGATCTGGTTGAAAAATATCTTCCTCGGTAAAGTTATATCACCAAGTGAAAAAATTATTTAACGTATGTATTGTCAAAAGGAATTATGTTACATCTGTTTCATTGAACTATGTAACATCAGCTGACTCACCAATCATCTTTTCCTGGGTAGGCTGGTCTTGACACAGAAAGGTCTTAACAGGTCTCAACTAATCCAATTAATTACACGATGACTGGATAATCGAACCTTTCGTACACTGTAACTAATTAACATCATAATACACTCTTTCTATATTATACTTGTCATTCTCAGTAATTACATTTGATACGTGCATTCCTTAGGTCACAGTTTTTAACCCTTTGGATTTTATAATATGCCCTTAATATTGCCCCCACTTCGAAAAATTATTTTCTCATCCCGTGTTCTCTCATATTTGCGCTCGACACGACAATAATCAATTACGCGCGCACAAATTGATTTCATCATGCGGAACGAGTCTTTCACGTCATGCAGGCATCTTAATAATCATAAAACTGAGTCACGAGCTTATAACAGGTACTTTCAGTAATTTCACTAAAATCTCATCTAAAAACCACTACGATTTCAATCACAGTCCTCGTTCTATCTCTGCCTCGCATCTAGCTCACCCAACCGTGCAAGTGCTCGCCAAGCTTGAATCTCTCGCTTGCCATTCGCAACCCAGGGCAGAAACGCCGCGTTACAGCCACAGATCCCTATACATATAACACTAGATAGGGCATAGGTCTAACTTGGTGTCCCCATTTGAACGTCATGACACCCAAAATTGAGGATTTGTGTTCAACTCAATATAGCGACATGGGTCGAGCTATGCACATTGTACATTTTTATTATACACCTTGTCTTTGGTAGATAAAAAATTATGATTATTCCTGCCGTGAACTGAAGCACAAAACCTCTTTCTCTTTTAATTCCAATTTTTGAGATCTGGAGATGCTACGTACATTTATCCAAATCTCTTTTGTTTTTAAAGAATTTTAGTGGATTTAAATTTCATCCTTGAGATAGATACAAATCCTCAACTTTAGGTGCCTTGGCTACCTTTTCATTAGCTGACAACCTCAGCACAGCGATCGGTGGCCATACCCTATGCATGTTTGTACAGAGATCAGTGGTTACAGCGTGTCTGAGCGTTACGGCCGCTATTTCGCCAGCTGCAGACGAATCTGAGTCCTTCGTTAATGCAACTCCCTCCTGCGATTTCCGCCGGCACTTGGATTCCTCGCGTCGATCCTATCACTCCAGCACGCCCACGTGGCAACGTGCACGGACGTTCCTTTGTAATTAAGCTTATCGGCGATCGCGTGTGGTTAACAATTAACAGGACTCCTCTCTGGCGCTCGTTCATCATAGCGTACGCTGGCAATCGGTGATCCAGAGTCTTTCCCTGAGACGACGCCTGCTGACCGTGAAATAAACCAAGCAAAAGGGGAAACTGACGGTGGACGAGCGCCGTTCAACGACGTCGCGCACGAACCCCGATAATTGCAGCTTACCCAGCCGTACAAACGCTCGTGATTAATAACCGGCGCGAACGACTGCTGGGAAAGCGGAAGATTCAAAGCGGAATCTGTAACGGGCCTTGGAAGGGGTCCGTTAAAGCGTGCTTTGTCGAGCGATTTTTCCCTCTTCACTGGGAGATTGAAAACTAAAATTCGTTATGTGTAGCAGCGCAGGAAAATATTCGAACGCTAGAGGCTGAGAGATTGTCAATTTTTTAATCACTGAAGCTGTGTGAATAGAAATCGTAGACATATTATTCTTCTTTGAGTCATTCTAAAGAACGAATTTTCTGTATTTTCTGTTTTTATGTTGCTAGTAAAGAATATCAGTTTACTGTCATCTTTCGATTTTGATGAAACTTGGTGTAGGAATAGTACATCGAAGAATATTAGATACCTACGACGTATTTTGTATATGTACCATTTTTTTTCACCTGCCATCAATTGCGTGCAGTAAAACGCATGGGACCTGTCGTGGTTGCTTTAATCAATATCTTTGGTTTCTGAATTTTCATCCACTGTACAGTTACTGATAACACCAGTATTTCTTATTTCTCAAGGAGGAAGAGTTTTTGCTACGTAGCTATGATATGTAGAAGTCATCTTCTACCACCAGCTACACAGTCACAAATGCCAGGATCGAAACCAATTTCTTACCGTCTTCCATAAATCCTCTTAAGGTGAGTGCTATGCCAATGCCAGGAGCCATAAAGAAACGTTGGGTTACATCCAGCACGGTTTTGCATGGTGCAACATAGCGCAACGTTTAATTGCAGAGATGCTGTAGATTGTCAGATAAACTGTTTCATGTAAGAAAGGAGCGTTGAGTTGCTAATCGTGGTTTAAATCAAAGAAGACTGAAAAATAGCAGCTTGAATAATTAAATCGTGCAAATTATAAACTACAAAGTTGAATGTAACGCTGTGAGCAACAGATATTACCTTTATCTCGATGTGCATTAACAAAGTTTAAAATTAGAATTATTACTCATTATGTCGTATTTGAGCAAAGTACCGTATCCATCCTGCTATCACACTGCAAATATTTAGTCTGGCATCGTTCGAGCCAGTTCCAAGCATCGTGCTCATTTAAATGGAATCATTTATATTCTGGAAGGCGAATCATACGCAAAAACTCGGCCAAACAGAGACATTTTCCTGCAGATGCCCCGTTCGTAAATCAGTCGCCAAAGCGGCTGAAAATAATTGCAGAAACTTCGTAGAACCATTTCGCGAGAACTTTCAACGATGCACAGCGCACTGTGTTAATCGTTTCTGCCAGATGGAGGTACTTTCTCCAGCACTTGGAGGATTTCTTGGGAAAAATAAAAAAGCTTCTTCTTCTTTTTCTTTCTGCGACCTGCATTAAACGAGCAACCAGCGCATCATATAAACATTAACCTCATCCTTGCCTTAGGCTACCTTGTCTAATCTTCTTAAAAACCTCATCCATCTTCCATAATGTGCACTTAGAAATTTGTGCAGCCACTGAAAGTGTTCTCAGAGGTTAATATACTTTAATTGGATAATGAATGGAAACTAGGTAAGAACGAGGACTTTTAGTGCCTATTTGATCTGGTAATATTTTGTAAAGTATGATATGACAGAGATTTCTTTGCAAAGTACACGGGCTGGAATCGATTCTGGCACAGTTATTTCCGCTTGTCCGCTCATTAAGTTCACAAGCTCTCGTTGGGAATGGGACCTTAACGAGTGGATTCTCCGATGGAAATAGAAACCTTAAATGGAAATTCACACAAAATTATATATTGTACAGATGAGGTTTCTATAATCGACACGAATATTGGAAAAAGATACTCAGATCCCTTGTAAGCATAAAACATTAATTACCTTGAAAACAGAATGTTTTAATTTGAAACGAAGAACTTTCCAATTTTTATATTATCTCAAATCTTACACTAAACGCGTCAATATTTTTCCTCAGAATACATATTAAGTTCCTCTGAATTGCAAATAACGTTACCACTTACATATTTATTTTTTTCCATGCGCATGAAACAAATTCTGCATCTGAAATGGAAATCAGAGACATGCAACTAAAACACAGCAGACTGTAAAACGAATGCGTGAAATAAGTCAGATGCAAAGTTATGATTCACTAAACGAGAGAAAAAAATTTTCAAAGTCATCGAGAATGCATAATAAGAAAAAAAATTAGACGCAGTTGCGAAAAATTTCTATCCATTAAGCCAGCCTAGCGTAATTAAGCCTAATGTTCACGACAGACGAGCGGGTATTGAAAATTTCCATAGTTCACCTGCGAGTATTTAACAAGCACATACAAAAAGAGCATTTAAAGTGTGTAAACTTGCCAGTACCGACAAAGTTTTTACATCTGCTAAGTGAATATATCGTTCTAATTAGACTTGGAAAGTTAATTAGAGACAAGTGCGCGTAAAATTTCGATAATGAGGCTATCAATGCTATCATTTCCTTGGAGTTTTGCAGTAGATATCGAAAAGAACTTGTCGAGACCGTGAAGACTAAGTTGAACTAAAATTAATTACTGTTGTGAGGAATTTACTAATTGGATAAATTCTCAATGACTTGAGAATAAATGAAATCTATGACCAAGCGTTCGATAACTATTGGAAACCTTGAAGAATATATATACATGGTAAAGGAAGTTATTAAAAAGTAATTAAATTATAGAATTGACGACCTTGTTTAGCGTTTCACAGTTTTAGTTGCTCAGGAAGGAATTACTCGAGGTTCTGAAGAACAAGCTCAGGGAAAATATGCGTACAGGATAATTCAAAATTGTAGGTCAATACGTCGAAAATGTTTCTTGCATTCTCAATGTTAAGGATGGTTTCTCTAAAAAACCAGGAAGAAAAAGTATGAGAAACGTAGCCTAAATCCCTTGTATAGCATCCACAGTTACCTACGCAGTAACATTTTAAGAGTTAAAAAGTTTTAAGTTAATGGCAAATATTTTACATTCCACGTGCATGTTCTAATAAATATCGCAGACAGAATCTCTCAAACCACGAAGAACGCATCCCCAGGCAATCGTGCTGGTCCATTGAGATACAGAGTCAAGTACCTCAGCGTTCAATTCACTCTCGAAAGCCGGTCACGTAGCAATGCATTCTCCCCTTTTGTTCCCTCAACTTTTCTCGTACACATCAGCTCTTTTCTCTCACGATCTTATCCAACGCCGAACCCACCCTCCTTCCCTCTTCTGGCAACCTTTCTCGTAACCCTTTTCGTCGACCTATGCCGCACGTGCCGCACCTGAAGCGCCTCCAGGCGAACCTTACATAAGCCCTTGCGTAACAGCTGTCATTATACTTTTATAGTAATTCGTGGTTTCTTAGAGACCAGACTTACAGCCACGTTTCATTCTTCGTCGTGAACGTATCTGCGAGTAAATAGGCGAGGTGGAGTGTAAGATACGAACTTAAGTGATGAATCTAGGGTGCAGGAAGGGGTGGAGAAAGTTGACGTAACTGGTTCATTTGACTGTCTTTTTAGCTAGTTTTCTTAGATTTTTAAGTCTCTTGATATGAGTTGAATTATGTATGCAGCTTTGGAGTTCTGCTTGTATTGGTACTTCCTTTGCAAATTTAGGAATTTGTGATCTTTTCTTTTATAAAAAACTATTCTAGTATTTTCAGAAGATTTACGACACTGCGTAAAGGATAACAATTTCTTCCAAACAAACTAGATAATATTTACATACTACAATCCTCATTTAATTAACACTAATTTTCTTTCTTCCTGCACGCTTTCATGATCATGAAATGACTTTGCTTTCTGAACTGAATAATCAAGCCTGAAGATTCCCCTGTTTCCTCGTAAAGCAATGTATATTTTTGTTTCTCTTTTATCGTCGTCTAACGCGAAACACATTCAAAGTTTTATTACTAACTTCCTCGCAATTTATTTACACTGCGTCTATGTTCTTTCGCCCAGAAAATGATTGGAAACTTCGCTGCAGGAAGAGGCTCGTCTGGGAACAACTTCTTCGAAATTCGATACACTCGATTTCGCCGCGGTAGCGTTTCGATACACCGCTTCGGACACAAGGTTATAAATCTTCGGCAGTTTAATCGATACCCCGTCATTTTTACGAAGACTAGGTGTCTCGCGAATAGAATTGCGAGGTCAATCGGGGAAAGTCATAGCTGCGAGCCGGTTGGGGACCCCAGAAAAATTCTGCTCAAGCATCAGAGCGCCACTAGCAAATGCTCTCGCTGGCTGACCTACATTTCGGCCCCCGCTGATAAATTTCAAACCAATATTAGATGTACTCGCCTGGTTTGCCTCGAGAATGAAACGAACATTCCATTCGGCACAGTGTATCGAATTATATTGCGCTATGCTCGGTGAACCTTGGAATCGTAGCGAAATCAGTGTGTCAATGGTCTTCTTTATCTGCTAGGATAATCTAGTAGGTAAGTTAGAAGTCTTTATCTACTAGGAGTATAGAGGATTAATATTCTGATAGAAATATTTTGGTGGAAGTGTTATGGATAACAAAATGAGTTTCAAATGACAGTAAAAGCTACAAATTGGTAGAAATTCTTGGACTAGTGGAAGTGAAAAGGTTCACCCACTGGTCAGACGAATTTAAGAAGGGATTTGAGTGTTCCCTGAATTACAGTAAATATGCTACTTTCAAGAAATTTTCATTTGGTAGAGAGAGCAACGAAGATACCCTCGTGACAGAAATTTATTGCCCCAAATTAGAATACACGTTTGAATGATTTTCGCAATTACAATTAAGGAGCAAAACGAAATTAAATTATACACCTCATTATATAAAGTTCTTTCTTTTTTCAAATTAGATTGCAATGTTCTAGGACCAATCTTCTACTAATTTTCCATTTTTACCTCCACTAGCCTCGAAACGAGTGTACCCCTGAATCATAAAAGGATAGAACAAGAAATAATTAACTGCAATAGCACAGATTTCTTCGAACATTACAAAAATCAGACTCAATCACCTCGTTTGCAGCACTTTTATCAAATCATCCGCAAGAATAGCGTTCCCTGTTGCTTCCCCAACAATAGACATAATCAAGACAATCTAGAGGCGAATTTCACCCAGCGTATCAAAGAGAACGAGTTCATAACGCCACGATCCTGAGAGAACATCAGTCCCGATTTCTATGGGTTTCTACAGATTCTAATCTCACCACGAATCGACATGCAACGCGACCTTTTCACCAGGATCCGCGGGGATACTGCGCTGGCGAGGAAGACCTTTCCTCGTTCGCATTTTCTCGCTAACGAGCATCCATTTTGCACGAATTATTGCGCCATCGGTAACATTAAGGAGGGACTTTAATGTCGTAACACGTTACAGATAGAATTAGAATCCATTTGACGGTAACTCGAGCTGTTTTATCTCGATGGGCTGGTAATTCAGATGGTCGAAGATATTTGCACCGTTAGAGGACAATAACTTGCATTCGAGGCTGCACACGTGTCGTAATATCGAACGAAAAGTATATAATGAAACATGATCGGTGACTTGGTGTGTAAGTACCTATGCTTGCGCTAAACACTTTGACGCCTTTGGCGATTTAAGTATTTCGATACATTGCGGTCGATGCTAATGAAATCGAAGTCTTCGATTCGCCACGGGATTATAATTTCTGCTCCTAGTGCAATTAGCTGAGTCTGGTTAATTCGTGACGTAACTGATGTTGTAGGTAGATACTTTTCTCGTTGGTAGATTTCGACACAAATATTGTTAGGAATATGTTAAAAAAATACACATACTATGTACATTATATAATACTAATATGTAGTAATGAAAATCTTACGGAATTTCCTTTGCATTCTTTAATATAATCTGCCATTTAACACTGTATGCCTCGTTCCCATTTTGCAAGAATTTACCCCTTCATTTCTTCCCATAATGTTGATTTATTGAGTAAAGAATATTAAAGCGATTTCTAAATGCCAGTACTTGCAGAAGATTAAGCAATTTATCGTGACAGATGTTCACTTCATATTCTGCGCCGCTACGTGCTACATGTAGGAGACCTAGCTTCGAAACGTCTGAATAGAGGCTTATTTGTTATTGGAGTTGGCTAGTCGTTCTTGGAAACGAACAGACGGTCAATTAATTCTGTTCAACACTGTATCTGTACTGTAAATCCACTGGATTACAATCAAGACAACCTATACGGGAAACGACTTAACTCAGTTTCAATTAACCTTCGATACATGGATCAAAGAATCTCATTTAATTAGTACTCGGCGACTGAGACAAGCTATAAACGCGATGAACATTAATCGATCATGTAGGATTGGAAATTGACAATCATGATGAAAGAACGCCATTGGGCAATCTTACTATAGTAGGACATTGCTCGTGTAATAATTCTGCTGGTAATTGCATGATATAATATATAGAAATCCTGGAACTGAATAAGTGTTGATACAACTTAGCTACAACAGTAAAGAAATTCATCAATTCAGGTTTCTCATTACAACTTGCTTTTTTCTTAGTGTTTAATCAAAACTGAATTTCCTTTCCCTATTCGTTCCTTCAAGTTTTATGATATAAGTACCTACTGTTTTTTATAGGTCAATCAGACGCATAAATAATTTTTTTTAAGGCAACAGGCGAAATTGGGGTCACCATCTACACATTTGTTGTTAACAATGCTACTTTGAAAGCCTTTAAAAATGGTAAAGTTCTCTCAAACGAGAACAAGCTGATCCACTCGATTCGTGTCAAAAGGTTATTCCATTTAGAAGCTTGCAAACACAAAACCCGTCTGAAACTCTCTTCGCAATTGTTCCTGTAATCCACCTTCCATGCACTGTACCTCGAAATTCCCTCTGACGAGATCCTAATTAACATTCGCCTAGAATTAATTACGTGCAAGCGTGTTTATGCCCCATAACCACCGGCCGACATGGGCTCGCTATTAAACCGACTGATAAGGAGTACGATTTCAACTGGTATAAAACAGTTCGTAGTTTCCACCCTGATGCGCGCACCCGGAGATAGTCAGTTTCACGTCACGGCGAAAGTAGCGTCATTACGAGAGCCACGCTCATTATCAGGGCAAAAAGTTCTTACTTACAGCACTGATTCGTGTAATACGAAGGAAATGGAACTGCTTATGTGTTACATTTCAACCGACTCGAATTGGGTAATCGATTTTGCAGGGCTTGGCGCTTGAAACGAAGCTGGAAAATAATCTAAGCCTCGTGTATTAGAGGTTACAATGAGCTGTGGGAAAATATTCACGTCTTAGAAAATTAACAAATTTCTAGGAAATTGCTGAGGAAACGATAGATCTTCAACCCGACGCAGTGAAGTTGTGGATCGATCTTTAGACGATGGAAACGTGCGATGCTCTGCGTTAGAGAAAAATATACCTATCCCTCGAATTAGAGGATTCTGATACTTTCGAAAAGGTGAATCGTGGAATGCAATTTTCCGCGTAGGCTGTAATCAAGGTGCAAATAAGCACATGAAACTCTACAATCATGAGTGCTCAATTAGATCATTGATTCTTTGGAGATACTTCTTGTAGCATTACAAGGGAAAACAATGATCTACTGTTCGAAAAAAACGAAATCTTGGGATTTGATCGAACTTTCGTTACTTTAATTATACAATTAAAATTCAATTCTGTAGCACACCATTTATGTCAATTTTCTTTTGATTTTTTTTAAAAATATGTAAGTAATATATTCTATCATAAGTTCTCTTTTTCCTTATTTTTGAATAGTTTTTCTGTTCGATACTCCAGAGATAGTTCTTGCAAGGCAATGATCGAATGGTCTTTAAAGCCAACAAATATACCTATTCAATTTTATTTCATTTCCGAGATTTATTAGAAATGAAAGGACAGGTTTCGAATGTACAGATCTGAAACTAAAGATGCTATAAATTTACAGGACACAACCTTAGAAATAAAACGATATCCGTTTCGTCACTAAAGATCACGTTGTCAGACTGAAGTGAATCATAAATCAACGTAGCAAATAGTGTAAAACGACATTTGTATCCGTGACACCAGCAAATGTCATGGTGACTGGCCTGTCGCGCAACTTTTACACCCTCAACGTTGGCATATTTCCTCGAACCGCAATTGTTAAGCCTTTCAAGTATTGTTTAAAATCCTGACCAATCTGAAAGTTGTACCTGCTACAAATAGCAAATAGAGTATTGACACCTTTAAATTGATGGCTCTTAATCTGAGAGAAATGATCTAGGAGATCTATGACTTCATATTGATCTGTCTAAGCCAGTGATAAGAAATACAAATTGATTTGTTGGAGAGATTCAGGCGCATGTCGTATTCTTTTGGAATGATGAGAAACACTTTTAAGGCATACACTTTCTAATTTTATTTTAGTTGCAACCCAACCTAGTTGTAACTTTTCAGCTTACCAGCCTACTAATACACTTTCATAATATCCAAGGTTTATCACATATTCGATATTTGACTAATATTGAAAAGAATTTAACATGGTAATTCGTATTTACGAAGCTAGTTGGAACATTATCAAAACATCGAAATATCTTCACAGTACTACACACTCTTATATTTAGAAATTTCTAGCAGTAATAACCTTTGCTGCGAAAGCCACAAAAGGTGATGCAGTTTATGTACCAGTATAAATAAGGCTTTAGGATAACACGAGGAACACGAGCCAACATGTTCAATACGGTCTTAGGTAAAGCTTGTTCACCTTTCTCATATTATCGAAGAAAATCTTACGATGTCCCGTCTAAGTCACGTTCTCCATGCATCGGTTGTACGTAGATGACTGTCCTCAGGCAACTCGGTTCAATTTATTACAGATAGTTATTATGAGCTTCTATGCTAGAATATTTAAAAGAACTGTTTATGGCCAGTAATATTACGTTAATATCCTGCTATAAAGTTATGTTCGTTCAAACCAGCTACTTGTGAAAGTTAGGTACATGAATAATTCTATCTCGTAATTGCATTGCGACGAATGCATCATGTCACCTAAATGATGCAGTTCTCTCGAGACAGATCAGTCTGTCACATAAAACACTTGTGAAAGTTATTTATAGAATACAATGTTTCCTCATTACAAGCACGCGAATAAGTATGTCGGTATTTAACGCCGGGAAATTTAACTTTCTTGCAATTTCATTTACACCTTTGACAAGATAGCACAGAAGTGACATATTTAATCTCAGAAAAGAGACTCTCTCTGTAAAATCACTTATGAGTGTCCGGAGAAAATCACAATTTTATGGTATATCAAATACCTTCTAAGTACAGTCAACCCTCTTGTAACGCGAGTGTGAACGCATTACTGTTACGTCACGTGAAGTCACGCCACATATTATAGCAAATTTGTTTCATATTATAGCTAAATAGGTCTAAAACAAGGGAAAAACCTCGAGTCACGCTATGGTTTTGCTATATATGGTGTGATTTCACGTGACGTGACAATAGTGTGTTCGCACCATAATTCGAATCGCGTTATGAGGAACTCAGAATCACTGAAAATCAGAATGAAAACTGCTTTATGAAAGTACCGCATTATAAGAGGGTTTACAGTAACACATTATATCACTTACAACGCACCATTCCCAGGATGAAACACTTACATAACACTTCGAACAACTACTCCATCTCGATAGTACAGAGCACTCAATAAGATTTAACATCCAGTCTTCCTACATTCACCCAAGCCAAATCGATCAGCGCTCACATATCTCTCAGTTAACGTCCTCTAAACCCTCCACGTGCAGCCAAAATGAATGCACGAGAATTAGCCAAAGAAGAGATTATCGAAGCTTTTCTAATGCTATTAATAGCAGGTGAGCGCAAAACAGATTTGCGGTCGTTCATTCGCTAACAAGATTCCACTGTCACCGTGGCGACGATCGAGTATAATGCGTGGCGATTGACGAATCGAGGATCGATCAGTCGCGACTCGAACCGAATAAATTTGCGTATCAACGAGTCGCGAGCGCGACCTGTTATCGCCTCGACCTTTTCCCGACTTCGGCTCTGTTGAATCCAATTTGCACGTCGAAACGAGCCTCGGTCAGAGAATAGCAAGATCCATCGGTGATCGATAGATCTTTTCTTGGCCGAGCTTGCACTTCCGCGCAGGACCGCCCCGAGAAAGGCTCGTAACGACCAATTTCACGGTGAAACCTTCTCGAGGTGGTCGACGAAACTCGATCAGTGCACGACCTAATGCAATTTGCAGAGGTGGTTCTGAACTTTCAGCGGACTTGCGAACTGTTGCTTCTGCAAACTGTCGAGGAGGCACGTACGCGCGTTAGTTTCACGCCACGACGATCTGCGGTTTCATCGCGGACACGGTCGCCTTGGTCCTGTGGACAAATACCGACCGAATCCATTTCAAATTGGTTTGTTCTCTTTGTGGCTGACATTGGCTGGCAACTGGGGTAATTAGGGTTTTGTCTGAGAGGCTATATAGGAACGTGGACTGAGGATTCTCTGTCGAAAGTACTTTCGAGTTTCGTTTAGAGCAAAATATGAGAAGATGGAGAGAACAGTAAAGAGTAAAGTGGAGGAGGGATTTTATTATAGCAAGTAGAAAGTGATGATTATTTGACAGAGGACCATGCATAGTGAAATACATGTATTCAGATTATAGAAGGAAATTGGAGTCCTAAATTATTGATTGAGCTAAACAGAGTTATGTCTTGATGCATTGGCTCGGAATGTAGGTGTAGTATCGTATGTACGGAACATATAAGACGTATCGTAGAAACTAATTTAGTTTCGAACAGTTTTTAGTAGATTCTCATGTTCAAGCACTTAAATTTAATCTAGTAATAGGATTCTGGTTCCGTTTATGACGTAGTATTATTTTCTCTTAATTTTTTGTCACAATTCATACGTTATTGAGTTTGCTTTTAAGACGACACTATTGGCGATGTGAAGATAATATTTCTTATTCTCCTATTCTAGAAAACATGAATTCCACTAATGAAATAGGTGTGAGTTAATGTTTAAAGTAAAAAACGAAAACAAAAAGTAACCAATAAATTCAATGAAACATGATAATAACACACTACTAAATCTATTAGAAGGAGCAGCTAAGGTGTGTCGTTGACTTTCAAAGCACGTTCACCCTTAAATCATCCCTTCCTCTCTATTTGTGTTTACAAAGCTATCTCCATAGCACAGTGTTTCTCAAACTGTTCGAATTCCAGATCACGTAGCGGAGAAAACTTGTTCCATTCTTACTCATCTCTGTGAACCCTGCTCAATGAAGTAGCAAGTAAATATTATAAAAAAGTATGGGTAATAAAAGTTACTGAACTGTTGATTCCTGTCGAGAACTATCTTTTGCTTGACTATAGTTATAAATTGTAAGCTATTCAATTATCTAAGTTTTGTGAGAATTGTTTCTAATTTTTACATTTAATGATACATTGATTAAAAGATTCACTATTTTAGGAGGGTTCATACAAAAGTATAATTTGTTACAGGAATTGAAAGAAATCAAGAGACTTGGAACATTTGAAAGCTTTAATAACTTGAAGGCTTGAACATTTAAAAGTTTGAAGATTTGAAAGTTTGAAAATTTAAAAGTTCGAAAATTTGAAAATTCGAAAATTTAAAAATTCGAAAATTTGAAAGTTTGAAAATTTGAAAATTTGAAAGTTTGAAAATTTGAAAATTTGAAAGTTTGAAATTTAAAAATGTAGAAATATTCCGAAGCCAGTGTTACAGAACGAAATATAGATTTTAAAAATATATACCCACCCTATACACATACTCTGAAACGTCAACCTGTCAACCGCACAACCAAACGAAATCGACTTTCAAATTCCATCCCGAGTCTCCCACCCCCAATGCCACTAAAAAAGAACCACTTTCCCCAGAAGCTGATCTCCCACCGCGAAAGCCTTCCTATATTCCCAACGTCGGTCCTCAAGCCTCGGCTTCGTCTATCTTTACACGTCCTTCAGAGGCTTCCAAGAGTAGACGATCAGAATGTCCATATGGGTGGCCCGATTTTCCTGGCGCAAAGGGGAGAGCCAGTCTCGAGTAGCGCATAGCTCGTGCACGCGCGTGAAAGCGCTGGGGCAGGGCAGCGTCGAGCGTGGCCCTAAAGGTAACCAAGTCCCCGAGACAGCCACGGCGGAAGCGACGATTTTAAGTGCGGCTTGAAAGACATATTTCTGGACGCGGTCTATATTTATCCATAGTCGGTGCGCACCTATGCGCAGGAGAGGCGCTGAGCGATTTACGCGTCTGGAACTCCCGGCATTCCGCGCGACTTTCTTTGTGTGTCCCTCCCCTGGCATTCCCGCTGGACGCGCGGACGCCACGCGCCGCCTCGGAATCCCGCTTATTCGGCACGCATCGGGAACAGGGCATCTCGCGGTTTTGATTTGCTTCGGGGGAATATAATCGATTTACGAGTCCCTTTAAATTGCGTCGATGGTGACGTCGTGGAATCGGGTGTGGAGATTGACTGATGAGTATTATGAATGGGGTTGAACCAGCCTAGACGAATTCGAACACTTCGCAAGTAGTATTCGTGAGTCAGGAGAAGTCCTCTTGAAAAAATTAGGGACAATGCTTTCCAGGGAATTTCTCCTGGGACACGAGTAGTAGAATAGGTTTGTCTGTAAAGTAGAACAGGTCTGTCTGCGAAGTGGAATAGGTCTGTCTATGAAGTAGAATAAGTCTGTTTATGAAGTGGAATAAATCTGTTAGTGAAGTAGAATAGGTCTATCTGTGAAATGACATAGGTCTACTTATAAATTAGAATACGTCCATCTATAACGTATAAACATGACATCGTATAAGACTGCAGATCTATTTCTCTGATTAAATAACACCTATCTCCTTAGAGAAATTCGGAATAACAAGATCTATTAATCATATATTATGCCTGATGCATTTATCTTGAAACTACATTCTCCTGTTCCACAAGAAATATTAATATTGTAGAAAATGTTTTCAGATCGCGTGGAACGTTTAAAATATTCAAACTTGCATGACTGTCGAGAAAGTATGCGTGACTAATCATTATTGACTTTTTCTAACTGCTTTACTATATAATTATGATGTTCTATGAAAACAATAAAATCTCAGAAATTATATGCACTTATCTTAAAACACAAATTTACCTCAATTTTTCGTTTTTATAATACTGATGTTTAGGAATGAACCCACTTCAAAAGTTAGAAACTGTGAATAGAATATTAAATGCTTTACAATCCTTTCTTCGTGCAAATTTCTTACAAAAAGGTCACGCTGCATTGGCAAGAAAAGTACCGAAATAATTGCTTTTGTTGAACTTCAATCGATATAGAAGAAATTGTGTACCCCAGCTACTAGCTTGTTGTGGTTCGCAGCGTTTACGATCCACGCGAAGGAGAAATTCTTGCAGTATTTTGAATGGATGCCTACGAGTAATTTTCAGGCATTCCAACGCTCACAGTTTCAGTTTGTGCGGGGTACGCTCAAATTGGCGCCACACCAAGCAATCTAGAGCGGTTATTAAGAAGCTCACCCTTAACAGTTTCATTTCTGCGGCTCCGATGCGTATTACTGAGTCGTTAAAATAGTTGAAATAAGGCTACGCTTCATTTCAACCGCTAGTGGGTGTAAAAGCAGTCTCGTCGAAGTAGAACTGAAATATTTGAAACGCATGTTTTCATGATCGTGCGCAGTATTCTCTGTAATACGAGTTTCCGAACTCGTAACACTTTTGCAATTAACACAGAATTTATATTTCTGCCTTCAGACTTGTGATTTCCTGGTAGACAATGTTGGAAAAATAAATTGGAATTCGATGAAACAGTTACATAAAAATGATTCTAAAAAGTATAAAATGTAAAATGTCCTCGTTTCTTGGAATTTTGTTTAAATTCTGAAGTTATTTCACACACGATTTCCTGTTACACGTCCAACTGCAGATATAACGAAAATTCTTTACTTCAAAACAAAGGTTTAACTGAATCTTCATAACTGTTCAGAATTGTATACAGTGTTTAGACTATGTAACACGCCCTCCTCGTTTAAGAGTTCAATGCACCATAAATTCCCTTTTAATAGCAAACAGTTGAGTAGAATCGCAACATTTAGCGTCCAAGCCAAATACATTCTGAGCATCGAACAGCAATTGCACCTCGCAGTTTCTGGTGAATCGCCGACAGTGGCGCCCACCCACCTATATTTTACAAAATCATTTTGCTCACCGTGGTCGGTTTCCAGGTCACTTGACAGTTCCAGCGGCCAAGAGGAGCAAAAGAGGATCTAGGAATACAGTGGTTGCCCAGTAGGCATTGGCTAGCCAATGACAGCCTCCCCTAGCCATCAACATCTGAAGTGTATCCAAAAGCAAAATTTATCGCGGTTATAATTCACGTAAATGCAGGACCGAGATTTTTTCCCTGTCATTTCTGCATAGTTCTGGTCCCCGCGGCTGGCGCTCGGATTGATCTTCTTCTTGTTCTTCGATTTGCTCGATTTTACAGCAAAAGCCGAGCTATGTGGCCGCTGGCCAGATTCTCGAGTGCCTCGGAGCTACGGGACACGTTATAAATGCGGTATTCGTTTAATGTCCCTGCATCTCATCACCTAATAGCGATAAGCCCGCGTATCATACGCGCTGGGTGCGTTGATACTGAGAGTTCTCACGAGAAATTGCTGACCAGGGAACGCGAGTAGCGCCAGGAGAGTAAATATCATTGGTGTTTATTGGCTTGGTGGCTAACCTTTTAATGGCGAATGAGATGAAAGTCTGCCATATTCTGGATGAAAGAAACTCTGATCTGATTTGGATCTTGATACGGTTGAATATTATTGCTTGTTTGAGGAATGATATTAAAAGATTATACTTGCAGGACTTCCTTAGGGCTTATTCAATACAGTCTCGGCTTCTACGATGTATACTACAAAGTTTCGTAAATATCCTCTAAGACTTCTTAGAACTTCGCGAAGAAAAAGCTGAGAGTCAGCAGAAGACGATTGATGCTGCCCACGTGATGAGCCGTTAATTATGAAAGACAGAGGGGAGACAATACTATCCCAATGTGTCTCTCTTGTACTTGAACAGATTTTTTATAGACCTATCTTCCACGAAACAGAAAACAACGTGGTCAGCGTTGTACAGTCGCCTTGTAGAACGAAGTGGAATCTGCACACACAAAAGTAAAGGCAGTCACTGTCTCTGTCAGTACACAGAGTCACGTTTCATCATTCCTTCATGAATGAATGTTCGTTGACTGAGTCTGTTCACGCTGAAAAAGTGAAAAAGTGTTCGCATCATGATATAGTATCGCCACTGATCCACGTCACGACTACACGCGATACTCTGCAAATTATCGTGACACGTGTTTAAGAAAGACGCAAGATGGCAGGCACGCGGAGTAATTGACAGGGAAATCAATCGTTTAGCGAGAGGGAGTCTAATTGCTCGGTGGTCTAATGGGGACAACGGTTCGTTACGCGCGAAGTGTAATTAAGCGTCACCGAGCGGTGTCTAGGGCCTCGAGAATTCGGCTCCCTCTGTATGAACGATAAATCTTGACTCTACCCTCGGTTGTTTCGTTTTGCCAGACGGTTCGACCGATGTTACGTCAGTTTTGATTAAGCGACGCTTAATCGTTTCTGGATGAACCAGCGAGAAACGCTATTAATACTACCGCGTTTGATATGAGCGGTGAGAAATGGAGGGTGCACAAGCGACGTATGGGAAATGCGAGAGCAACGAGATTGGTAGTTAAATATATGAGTAGGATGGAAAATGTGTACTAGCGAGGAGCGTGGATTAAATAATAATGTGCATGAAATTAACATGACTCTACGCATTCCATAAGTTAGCTTCTAATTTCTTGGGTGAATGGAACTGACTGATCTTTTTTGTTACTCATACTGATATTCAGTTATTTGTTCTATAACTACTGTGTCGTGAATAACTATTTGGACAGTTTCACATTACTGATGATGCATGAAATACACTTTCTTATTTATGCTAACTAATATCAAATTTTATTCTCGTCAGTATTAGACAATGAGGTACCTTCTGCAGCTATGACTATATTAGAGAATTTTACTTGAAGTGTATTTTATGCATTCCCAATAATATAAAAGTGTCCAAATACTTATGCACAATAGTGCGAATCAGCGAAGAAGATACCTTAATAAGAAGTGTTTTATTGAAAGAGATAATATGGTAGTTCGTAAGCAAGACTGTATCGACGAGGAACTAAATTCTTCTTAAGAATTCTTAATATTTATCTACTTTAGCCCTCTTCGGAGACAATTTATCTCGAAATAATACATCGTCCCTTGGATAGCTACTAACTCGAAGTCAATGATAAGCGAAACAACCGTTGCTTGAAGATTGTATTACTACTACCATAAAGCACCGGAATTACGCACTATTACATAGTTCCTGAGATAGGTTTTATGCTTATACAGACTGACATTTATCACTGACTATACATTATGCACAATATGGTCATAAAACTTGCATTAATTTTAGTCCCGTTTCAGAAAGTACGTTTTCTGTTTCCTTTAACCTCAGTATGATTTTATCTCTATGTAAATACCTACGTCGAATTTAACCACTCAATATAGCATTGCAAATGATTTTCCTTTAAAGACTACATTACTGAACCTGCATTTCCTTGAATTTACGTGTAAGCTTCTAGTTTAGGTAGCATGGTGGGCTACCAGCCAACGATTTTACAAGCTTACCATAATGATTGCTACTTCCATAATGATTGCGCAGGCATACGTTCCATAGGTTTCATAGTATGTGTTTAAAATTAACGAAGGAACAGAAATTTAGATCAAAGGGTAATTATAGAGTATCTACGATCCTCCCTTCGTCGCTTCTAATCGGTATTAAACCTTCATTAAATCTGAACGAAATGAGTGGCGGGAATATTAATTAAGAGCTCATTAATTCGAACGGATGTGGGTGAATTATCTTTGCGAACAATAAAGAAGTGAAGACTGCACTGGCAGAGAGCATTTAAGCATACACGACAGGTCATGTACCTAAATGTCCAGACGACTTCAATAAAGGATGTTGGTAAACAGGATATGCAATTTATAATGAAGTTTTGCCAGATATTTTTATGAGAAAGGTGCCTATTCCAAAGAAACAAAAATTTAACCCAGTACTACAATGATTAACAGACTAATATCACAAGTACGTAGCAACAGCTATCAAAGAGTTATCAAAACATCAATAAAACTCTTCTTCGCCAGCCTCTCCAACTCCTTCACAAAGGAACCAGATCAAAGCAAAGCGTCTCACCACACATGTTGTCTCCCACAATTACCATTCTCTCATTCAAATCAACCACAGCACAACAGCGACTCACTATCGACTCAGAATCCTTCAATTTCCCATCCAAAGTTCAATAATTCGACGCGGCGTGCATTGGGTTGGGAAACAGCTGCCAGAAACTGTTTTAATTGAAATTACTGAGTTGTATACATATAAAAATTAGCTTATATTTAAACAACTTTTATAAATGAACAAAATTCCAGATAGGGATCCTCAAGGATATGCAAATTTAGCAAACTAAAATAGCAGACTAAATTTCGACTTTCTCGTGATCAGATAGTCATCTCGAAATACAGTAGAACCTCGATTATCTCAACTATTTCAAGATACAGAACCTGAAGTATGAAATCTCCTTATGACAGCTAGCTTTAAAGTACTATTACTTCATTATCTAAATCTTAATTGATGTTCTACTCTGCTCAACTATGATAAAATCCAGTAGCTACAGAAAAATTGAGTTTCTTGAATTTTAAACATTTTGCGTTCTGTTTTAATACAAAATTACAAAGAAGACTTGGTTTATTATTCCACCGTTTAATATTCAATCGATGTTTTATCGTACTCTATTGTATTACTATTAATAACTCTTGTTATCACACCCAACATGCGCAAAACTAAATAACAGAAATTGAAAATACTCAAAATTCAGTTAAGCCAGGTTCCCTACTATTTGGCGGTTCCGCGATTGAAAGACCACGCGCTCGACGATACCGAGATTCACGTTCTATCGACGTGCACCGAGCCCGTCGCCACGTATCAATCGCGCTCCATTCTACGACCGCCACCTGTGTGTACGTGTGTACACAAAAAGGGTCCGGGGCGGGTGTGCGCGCGCGCGAGCTCGTGCTCGCATGAAACCTGCGCGCCACGAGGTAAACCCGTCAGTGCTATTCGTCGCCGCAGTGCGATACGGTCGATAGAAGAAAACGTGGCCGACAGTCTTCGGTGGTTGCAGCTGCCGCAGACAGCGTCGCGACGCTCTCCACGTTCTACCCAAAAATCTCCTCGAATCGTTTCTCATCCTGTCACGCCCCGTTCCCACCCCTGCAAACCGAGGGTGGCTGGCCACGCTGGACGCGCTCCATTCCGCCTCGGGACGTCGTGCGTGCGGCGTCATGCGGCAGACGCGTGCAGCTATAACTATATGAAGCACAGTGCTCCAGAGGACAACCTAGTGAACAAGTCCTGGTCACTTGGACACAGTCTGCGGTTCCTTCATCCCCTGTATCAAGATCGAGTTCTCCAGTGATACCACTTAACCAACTTCGGAGTACTGTTTTCGAAGACTCTCCAGTCGGAGCAGATGGTTCCCCTTTCTGGCCACAGAGAATCGTGTTGTTCCAGCGCCAAGAATTTGTTCTCCAGAGATGGAGTTACGTAAATTTGCATCACTGGTGCACAGGCTCCTGTAACAGTGGATCAGGAGTCAGAGTTATTAGCTTAAGCCAGTCGATGAAATTTCAAGCGAGCGCATATTGTCGATCCTTCCAGAAGCTCGCTGCGACCCGGCCACGAGGGGGGGGAGCACGAGAAGCCACGGCGCGGTAACGCGGCGATCCCGTGGCCGAAAGTGCAGGCGGTGAACTATAACTGCTGGCGAACAGAGTTGATCGTAGCACGGCCGCGTGGCGAGCCGTGACATTGGACTTTCGTGGAATCTGTTTACGCGGCCGAGGCGGCTCGAGAGTGGCCGGCAGCTTGATCGCGAGTGCCGGCGCAAAAATCGTGCCACGAGGGATCTCCCGGCCTTGGCGTGCGACGGCCGACCATCGATCACTATCGACATCTGGATTAAAGCACACACACGCTGGGCGTACGTATTCGGAGCAGTCTCGCGCGGATATCAGCTTCTGCAACGTTCATCTCTTCCACGGCATTCATCCCACGTTACTCTGCGCGAAAATGGAGCGTGAGGAATTAACGGACGTGGATCCTTGATCCTGACAGAGGAACTGATAACAGAGGCTCGAAGGAATTCGAAGTCAGCGTGACTGGCACGAAGTGGTTCTTCGTGCGAGTGATTCTCGAAAAGGAAGTGAGACTAAGTTCTGGAAGCAGCAGAATCTTGTTTTAATCTGTTAATCTGGAAGGATCTCTAGTGACAGTGATTTGTTGCTGAATCGAGCTTAATCAACGGCGAGTGGAGGTCGATCTGAGCAGCCCACGTTGCGCTTCTGGAAGCATCCTCGGAAAGAGAGCAGAGGGTGGTCGGAGCGGCGCCAAAGGGGTGGTCGATCGATTTTCGTCTCGATAGAGGATGCTCCGTTTCGCGACGTAGCGATCGAGTTTTTGCGTCGTAGTCACGTGCCAAGAAGCGTAGCTCAGCGGCGGAGGGGGCCTGGTGGTGGCGTCGATAGGAGGGGAACCGAACGAAGGGACTTTTCCCGAGCGGTCACCGGCGACTCGACGTCGTCGTGGAAAATCGATTCGACGTGTCGGCCACCCCGCTGCAACCACCCGCCGCAGTGCAATGACCTCCAAACCGGGAAGGTCCTACAGCGTAAGGTAAGAGGATCGCGAAACGCAGGGGCGAAAAGGGGAATAAAGAAGCGGGCGCAGAGGGACCGCGCGGAGAAAATAGCCGCCTCCCTTTGCCCGTGTGTCGCCGACGTCTACGGCTCTTCGCTCCTTTTTCTCTATTTCACTTCCGGCCGCGTCTTTCCCGTCGCTGGATTTTAAACAGCGTCGGGTCTAAAGTTGAACGCCGTGGCTTAAGGGTTCAGCGTGGCGCGATCGGCTCGGCGCGCCAGTGACCGCGTGAAATTTACGATCCGTGTCGTTTATAGGGAAACGATCGTTCCGTTTCGGCCCTCGAGCTTCTCCTTTTCGCCGAGACGAGCCGCTTAAGCGAGGGATGAAATAGCGACGATGTCTGCTAGTGACAGCCGAGGCTTCCAAACCAGTAGACGACTTACTTTACCCTCGTGCCTGGTTGCTTTCAGGGTAATATGGGAAATGTTTTAGGGTGTTGTGGAATTCTTGAAAGGGGGGAGCAGGGTGCGTTTGACCCTAGATCTATGGTTTTTTATAAAGCCACATAGAGATAGGGATACAATCGCTGAAAACGGGTGACGACAGTAACATATCTCTTTTTATTTTATAATATACAAGAAAAGGAATGCTGTCGCCGTCGCCTGTTTCTAGCGATTGTATTACACTTTACCTTGGCTTTAAGAGTTATGCAAAATTTTTGAGAATCAGTGGATCTTTCAAGTTTAGCATGATTTTTACACACTTCGAATATGTAAAACGTTCTATAAAAGTTCGCTGAAATAATTTCAAGTGTGTAGTTTAACGCATTAAATTTAAATGTGCTATATAGTAACGGGAATCAGTATTTTCCTGGGGCGATGAAGGACCCCAGTGTGCCATTTCAAGGGTCATTTGATTGGGAATAAGTATTCCTGTACTATCGTTTCCATTCCTCGTGAAATTAAACCATAAGTACGAATTAGGAAATTAGACTGTGCAGTTGTAAAGACTTCGCATCTTTCTTATGAATTTCTTTTTCTTTTTGTTTGCTCGTTTCTGCGAACCTTCCAGAGGAAATACAGAAAACGAAAGCTACAAGTACACTGAACTATTTGAATTAAAAAAACACGAGAACCACAGTTATCGGGATAGCGAAATGATTTTCTCATCTGACTCGCAACGATTCTCCACGTAATTAGAGAGTTATCGTTCAAAAATAACATTAATTTATATAATAATTATAATATCATGGAGCATGCTCTCCTCTCTCAACGTATGTTCCACTCAATAAAACTGATCATTCTAAGGTTGCAGTCACCGTTGCTAAGCCCGCTATTAAGCCTTCAATCCCTATAATTACACGCATGAAATTCTGAAAGCATCTCCATCTACGTCTTCATTAAATCGGAATACGCCGAATGAGAGATCATCTCGATCACGGTTACAAGAAAATACTAATTCTAACGAAACGGAATTCGTATCCTTTGATTTCTCGGAAATTAATTACACCAAGGCAGTGCGTGTGCAAGTATTGCAACGAGTTCTTTTTCATTCACTCGCCGAGTAACTAGACGCCGCGAACGTAGCTACGAGGGAAACGTTGCGAAGTGACTGGCAGATAATTATTATTTCTCTTTGAAAGGCCCTTTCATGCGGCGCGCCGTCTTCGCCACGCTGAGACTACCCCGTGTCCAAAGGATATTTCCGACCGAGAATACGCAAACTATGCCCGATAAGTAATTCCCGAGCGAAATGTTTCTCCGACGATGGAACAATCATCCTTCTGTGCTGGATTCCCAGGGTCGAGAACCTTCGGGTTTCGCTCCCAAACGAGAGGAATTGTTTTCAATGATTTATTGGAGATTTTGTGGAAAGAATTTCGGTCAGAGAATAGGGAGATGAGAAACTGTAGGAGCACTGGTGATATTGTGGTACTTGAAAATCTTGTTGGAAGCTTCTTTCTGGTGTCCTGGATTTAGATAGACTATTTAAATAATTTGTGAATAGGAGTCACTTGGAAATCAGCTTCTATAGATTTGTGTTACATTTTTGTTTCTAACCATACTGGCATAGCCCTCTATTAAAATTCTAGCAGATACTAGATACGCTATATAAAAGGTGAGAAGTATTACAAGTCATCAGATATCACTTCATGTCTTCAATCTTCTCGAGCAAAATAGGAGTAATAGAGAAATAGAAACTTTTCTAATATTTAAAGAATATTTCTTATTATAGCTGTGGTATTTGGATTACATGAATGTCTTCCAAAAAGAAGGATTATAAATTTCGAATAATATAAAGATAAATTTGTTCTACTCCAAAAGAAGAATCTTTTAAGTTACTCTACACCGTCATTTCTTCATTTACGTATCCGGTACTTTCATCAACCCCATTTTGATGAATCGTTACAGCCACCCAGCGGTTCGTCTTCTTTTCTTCTTTTTCGGATTCTCACTCGACTGCTTCCGGTTCTGGACGTTCCCAGTGACTCGGCGTGACTCGGCATTGAGATGAAACGTGTAAAAAAGGCACGATCGTTTCTTGTTAGTAGAGCGTTACACCACCGAATCGAAAGATTTACAAGGATCGAGCAAGAAGTTGGGAGCGCAGTCGTTACGAATGACCGTCTTCTTAGCTCCCTGCTCGCGTATTTCTTTCTTTACGTCGGGCACGAATTCTCACGTGGGATCACCTACTTTCCGAGACCTTCGCCGTCTGCCTTACGTCGGCGCCATTGTGTCAGTAAACAAGCTGTTTCCTTCCCTTACTTTATCCCCCTTTTGTCGTAAAACATTGCAAGATCGCACTTTCATTTCGTATTTGTCAAAGCTAAATAATTACGAATAGCCTTAGCCTTAAGTGGCACGTTAAAGTAGAGTTCCTTTAGATGTAAAATAGACATTTGCATGTGCTCTATTCTGTAAGAGAATATTTCTTTGAAATAGCTAGAAGCAAACGTTTCTCTTTTATTTCTTTTCTTATTGCAACTCTACAAAATTATATAATCTGTCTTGCTGTAAGATCGTACCCGATCCAAAAGCAAAAACCTCTTTCTATTGTGACTAAGGTTCACGTAACGATCATAGATTTTGTAGCATCTATCTCAACACAATTCCAGCTACTGCTTTTACTACAAATTCTGCATTTGTTCCCCATTGTTTTCCCACGAGACAAGCTTCTCAATATGAGTTCTGTGGGGTCGTAAGGAAACGTTCTTATGCTCTTGACGGGCAAACAATGAGCTTATTGATAGACGTTCTTGCTGTTATTGCCGTTACTGTATTCTCATATTCACCAGCTATCTCGTGAAAGAGAAAGGCGCGGCATGGGAACGGTAACTCGCGTATCGTGCAACTCACGATTCCCTTTCTATCACTTATTCATCATAGGATGCTCGCGGTATCGATCATCTTAAGTCATTTAGCCTCATTAAGTGGCGTTCTTCAGTAACGAAGGATGAGCTATTTATATGTAAAGTATACCACTAGCCTCATAGTTATCATCACATCTTCTTTTCTCTATTATTCGTTTATTCTTTTGTAAAAGTGGTATGCAAATGATCGTGCCTTAATGTCAGTAGGTATAATTGCTGCTAAGCTCTGAAAACGTTAGAGAATGTTATTGCTAGTCTGAACTTTTTTACTGTCAGTATTTCAGAATAGGAAAAATAGTTTGTTTAAAAATTTAGAATTATATATGCATATGCGCTTCAAGGACCATAGATACTGGCAGTATTATAATTTTATAAACTCGATAAAGTTCATCCTCCGTGGACGTTACTTCCATTCTATTGCTCCAATTCACCAGCAAAAAGCTACAATTATGTCCCTGTAATCACTCGAAGTGTATCCAGAGATAACTGACGATAAAAACTGGCGATTAATGTTATCGCCTAAATGGTTACATCCAAGACCTAGCCACACCCCTCAATACTATCTCGACTGGCCAGGAAACACATGTGATGTGAAAAGAAGCTATCGTCGCAGTAAATTGAACCTTTGATAAGCCACATCATCTGCAGGGATACTGTATCTACTCTCTTTTTCGAGGAGGAAGTCTATAAATAGAAATATCTCGGTGTTGGTCACTTCATCGATCCGAACCTATTTTTGTGGAGGGTTGCAGCCCCCGTTTAGGGAGAAAAAGGTATCCGGGTCAATATGTCGAGAGTCTGGCACTCCGTCTGTGGCTCTACTCAGCAGTTTAACGATCTTGATGAACAGTAACCTCTAAGTAATATTTATTAGTGTTGTATTATACTTACTATTACTCGTAAAATTCTTCTATTAGCCAATTATTATCAGTACAAATTGCTTAAGAAATATTATCTTGCTTTATCGTTTAGTTACACGACAGTTTTATTATGATCATCTATCATACGTGACACGCATTGTAATAATTGTACTATGAAATCACCTACTAGTTAAACACCTTAAAGCTCGTGATTCATTCTGTCAACGATAACCATATACAATGAGCGATTTCGATCCTTATCTAAGGCGACGTAAACGTGATCAAATGTTTCGCGATAATTAAGCTCATGTTTTAGATAATTTTGCAGATACGAGGTCGATCGAATTGTAAATCGATCACGATCACCAAAGAACCCGTTTTCGTACCATGACGACAGTTGCATAAGAGTAATCAGAGTCTTGCACGGTGACAAGGTTAATTATCGTCAGAATAGACCTCCGTTAACACGTTGCCTCTAACGTTCTTCAAGACTCTCGACAACTTGTGTCTTTGTCTTCGACTTGAATAGCACCACGTGACTCCAGAGAACAAACCGCCAATCTCGAGATCCGCTTCGGGATAAACGTAGAAACTCCGAGAATTCTTTTTCATTAGCCTGCTTTCCAATGTTAGGTCAGAGGTTCTTCCATGTGTCAAGCGAGAAACATGCCACCGACCGTTTAACTGTTTCACCTGACCCAAAAACGACGCCTTAAACCGTAAAATACGACGCTTGTCGTCACGCGCTTCTGCCTTGCGGTGTGAATCGCGTTGTTCACGCGATATCCTCGGCTTTGGAGCACGTCATACTTCAATGTGGGCTTCTTATGTAAACAATCGATGCTATCTTCTTGGTAATTTCTAGTTTACATGACTTTTAAGGATACTTTACTGGTTTCCTTCCTCTTCATTGATTCAAGGTGTTCCATTCTTCCATTCGTAGGAAGTACTTTGCATTTACTGATCAATAGCTTCTTCTCTTGCAAATGGAGTACATAATTTATAGCAGAACAAATGAATAAGAATTTACTCCATCTTTTCAGTTTGTTAATTGTTAAATTATACAACACGACACTTCCTTTCGAAGCAGTTAGGTACTATTTTTATTTTCTGCTATGAAGAAATCCATTAGGCCACCTCCGTCTTCCAGCTTTACGTGGTTTGCTATTTTATGTTCCACAAGCCTACCTCAAAAGATAAGAACAAGTAGACGGAATTTGGTATAATCGATTGAGCTGGTTGTGTATTCATTTTCCACGGTTGTTTCTTCAATATTATTACGTGTGAGAGCGCAAGGCCGTGGAACTTTTAATGTCGCTGGCACGCAATGCGCCGAGGGAAATCGTCCAAGTTCGATCGTTAAGCCAGCTTAGTCAATGTGCATAAAAAGCAACAAATCGTGGTGTGTTAAGAGCGGTCAGTCTTCTCGATTAATTAATCGATCTTAGTTTATGCTTCTAGAATCTACGCTTGAATTCTTATCTTATCGCTCGGAGTCGTTGCTCCAGAAGTATTTGGGTTTTTATCGAACTCTTAAAAATACACATTATCTGAATATGTACACTGTTCATACAGTAATAATATTATTTCCTCAATTATTTCAATGTCGGAGGAACTTGTTGGTTCATAATGGTGTGGTCGAATACGGTGTTGAATGAAGGTAGTTTACAAATGGTGAATGCAAATAAGGAAATCACCGAGTGATCCTGAGTAATTTAATGGTTTTTCCCCTCGAGGAATTTGCACAGTTTACGTAATAGATTTAGTCGAGTAATTTACACGTAAATAAGGAACAATGTTGTGAGAAACATATTGCATTGATATGATTAGTGGTGGTTGAAGTTAACTACCTTGACACTAAATGATAATTGACATGAGTATAATATTATTCCAAAGTGTAATAGATTTATATAAGGTTTAATAATTGATTCTTAATAATAGATCAAGAACATGGAGTGTAACGTTCTTTTGCGGGAAATCACTTTGTGGTTTTGTCACGTACCTTGAAAGAATTTGAAACTCGACCTGTATTGAATTAGTATTGTGATGGTAAAGTACACCTGAATATTAGTCAGTGTGATGTCATGAGATATTCTTGTTATAACTCGTGTGCAATTGTTCCATGCGAACTTGTTAGTATAATGTTCTGTCTTCCGTGACAGGTAATTAATTGAAGGAGAAGACTGTCATGCTTAATCAAATTTTAAAGCAAGTTTCACCGATAACAATATTTAAAAATCTTTTTTTATGTTTTGGACAAAATGTAATCTCAATTTTATTATCGTGTGAGTACTAATTGAATTCCATTTAAGTACTTTTTAACAATTTAAGTAATTTCTTGATATTCAAACTTGCATCGTACTATTGTACATTTTATTTAAATACTTCTCAAGTAATCTAAAAACATTTAATTGAAGAATTGCGTGAGGAACATTTGGCTTACATATTCGACTTGAATATCAGATAAACTTGAATATTAGATGACTTGAGTATTAGATCAACGATTGTGTACTCATGGCGGTTGTTCTGCCCAAAATTTGCATTCGACTTTCACGCCAAGAGTTCCTAGAACGTATCTTCTGTTAGTTCGTCCAAGCATATTATCTGACAATGGGGACTTACGCAATCAACTGACTAATTATCGGTCATTACGCGGTGCCAGTGGTGCATTCTCGATTGCGTCAGTAGCCCATTTGCACGGTGGCTCGCGAATAAAAGAGAAATTTGAATGAAGGGTCGAGGAAAGACGTGTTTCGAGGTCGGGCAAAGAACAGCAATTAACGATTGAAGCTAGGAACTCTTACAAAACAAACTGTGCAAATGAAGACGCGTTGCGAAAATGTCACAGCAATAAAATCGTAAGAATAATTACAACACCAGTCTGAAGTTGATTATGCGATCTGCTAATACCAAAAAAATTTTACCTCTTTTACTCTCGAGGCTATCGTTTAAATGTTAATACGCGCGATCGGCTTGTAAGATCGCTTTAAATTAATTGCCTTGGCAAAGATGTAATTAGGATGGAAATTCTCGTTGAGTAGATGGCTCCAGGGTATTCATGCGCATCGCTCTTTTTATATGCTATAAATTCATCCAATCATTCGAAATTATGAATTACTCGCGTTGCGCACGTGATGCTAGTATCTAATATTTTATCGTTACTCTCATCGATATCTATTTTTACCAGTATACCTAATCTCTATATTTATCAAATATGAAATGTTCTAGAAAGGTGATTCACAATTTTGTGATTTAAGTACTAGCTAAATATTAGATACAATTAAATATAAAACAATTCACCCTTCTCTCATTAACAGATACTGATCACGCTAAATGAGTAATCAAGGACTTAATACAATTCAAAGATGCACAATCGATTAATCACATCTAATTTCTTATCTTGATTAATCAGTACTGCAGGTATGAAAACACTCCATACATAATAGATGTAAATTTTCAAATTGCTACCCATCACTATAATACTCTATTACTCTACTACTTTGAAATTCTCAGAAGCATTTAATGCAATGTATAACGGTACGCATAAATTCCAATATTTTCACGCGCCACGGAATTCCACTAGAATCAAACAATTAACATTACTTTCACATTTCCAGCCACCAATTACCGCACAATAAACGTGCGTGATTCGTTCGTTTACCTCGCTAATATCCACACAAGCGACATCGCGCGTGTCAGAACAAGGAGAGGAAAACGAACGAAGAGTAAACAAGATCGCGTTGATTGCAATTTTGCCTCTTACTCGATAGATCTCCTTTGTTTTCAATTTCACCTCAGTCTGTAAGCCGATCTTTCTTTCAGTTCGCTCAGTTGCGATTCGAAGTCGCGTAGCATATCGGCGATTACGTAAGGACGTCTGCCATTCACGTGTGACTTTGCCGCGTTTCTCCGATGTCCCGTCGATCCCTCGTTTTTTCCTTCGTCAATGCTATACCACCTTTTGCCATTGCAACGACCTCGGGGATCAAATTGCTGTAGACTCGTAACGATTCGGACGCCGGAAGTTGAGCCAGTGATCTTGATAGTGCCATCCTCGAGAGCCCTGTATTTCGCGTATCCGCTGTAATCCTGGCCAGTTGAAAAATAACGAACCTCGATTGTAACTGTCGTAATCTTCTTTCAGTGGCCATTCGGAGTTTGCGTTAATGCAAAATGAAACGTTAGTTTGTCATGGTTAAGAGTCTCGCGGTTTTGTAATTTATTGGGTATTAGATCGTTATTTAAACTGCATTTAGGTTGCGTAATTGAAGTTTGCAACTTTGTAGAGTTGTGAGGATAAGTTAGTTATTCGCAGAGATAAGTCTCTGGTGGTCAACAATATTGCAATATGGGAGGATGGACTGTGGACGCTGATTAAGCAGCAGGTTATTCGAATATTCGAATATTCAAATATTCAAATATTCAAACTTTCAAATTTTCAAATTTTCAAACTTTCAAACTTTCAAATTTTTAAATTTTCAAGCCCTCAAATTATTAAAGTTTTCAAATGCTCCAAGTCTCTTTATTTCTTTCAATTTCTGTAACAAATTCCATCTTTTTCGTAATCCTGTAACAAACACATCCACTATAATTAACCTTATGATATCAATAAACGTGTTCACATGTTTAACACAATTTCGTACTAGCAGCTCTATCAGTTTTGCCGATCGATTGACTTATATTGACAAAACTCGTGACTGGTTTTTTCCTCGCGACGTACGTAGACACTCCATTTCTCAACATTTCTGTAGAAAGAACAGAAAAGAGGTCTTGTGCTAGCCAGTAACAGCGGCGAGCGGTTATCGTACGTTTTCGTTCGCGCGGCGAGTGGCAATGAGCGACATTGTGATGCAGATTGCAGTCGCTGTGTATACATAGCTCGCTCGCTCGGCCTTGAACTACCGGTACGATATTCCGTGTCGCGTTCTCCAGATGAGAATTACGCAATGTTTGCCTTATCAACCCCCGCCTGTCTCCAAGGTGGGTCGAATCGTGGTCGCGTGCACAGCCACTTCGTTGTGTGAATGACGATGAATCAGCCAGCGTATCGTTTCCCTTTGTTCCTATTATTGGATCAGCAATTAAATTGCATAATAGTGAATTATTTCTTACAAATAAGGAGGAGTTTAGAGAAACAGTTTCCTCTTGAGGTATGTTACTCTAGCTGATACAATAACAATAAGAAGGGTGTTCCTTTATTGCTTGTAGATGTTTCGTATTTGAAGTACAGTGTTTAAACATTCTCTTGAAATACTAGAATTTGATGTATTAGGTATCGATGTTAATAATCCTCCCAGAATTTTCATTATTAATGCAATACGAGTCTCTCGTATTTCAGAAAGATTCACTTACAGGACTAAAGCTATCGATAAAGTACCGATATTTCTAATTCGTCAACTTTGGCCCTGGAAGTAGCCCCGATCGAATCCAGCGCCTTCGATATTGGGCTATCGATCGCGGCGTTGCGGTGGTCACGGAGGGTATTCCAACCTCGTCGCTCGCAAGGCAGCGTATAGTTTCCAAGTTCGATATTTCATTTCCAGCGGTGACGGCCACGCGCGTCGCTTACGGTCATGCAAATCTCACGGAAACGCGCCTCGGTGTCCGGTTGGCGTGCGTCGAGGCTGCGATCGCGTTCAGAACGCCTCTACTCCGCTTAATTGCCGCTTCCTCGTCGTTCCGCGATGGCATCGCTGACATGTTACTTCATTATCCTTCGTTCACAGAACTGTGTCTTCTTTCCCACTTGCTGAAGCACATTGGGACGCTGGGACAGAGAAACCTTGCTGCACCTTCTCCCGATACTTTCACTGAATGGTAATCGGGACGAGTTACAAACTCCTGGCGAATTTCGATGATTCTTGGAGGATTTATAATGCGCGCGATGAGGTAAATTACAGAGGTGTTATTTGTGCTTAGAGATTGCACAGTGGAGATAAATGTTAGGTGGTCGTTGCTCGTTGACAGGGCTCTCGATCTTTCTCTTTTAGAAGTAGAGTCTGAAGTAGAGAAGTAGAGAGGTTGCAAGTTGCAAGGTTTGTCGAAGACGTCCCCTGCATTCGCGAGGAGTCACAATGTTGCGAGCGACTGTGAAAGATAGCACCGACGACGCTGAGAAATTGGCATTGACGTTCAGCAGGAGCGTTTTGAATGTTTGCAATTAGTTAACAGGCATTAGGGGATTCTACGAATATTTTGAGATGTAGCGAGTTTGTTTGTGTAATTTGTAAACAGTTTGTTATATATACATGGACATGAATGTGAATATACTGAGAGGTATGAATGAAATTTGAGAAGTTGGGTCGTAGGTGATTTATGGATATAATTATACTTTCTGAAATTTTATTTGAAAATTAATATAACTGTTTTCCTGATAAATGGAGTAGTAAAGTGACAATTACTTTCAACGTGGAACCATTGGATTAGAAGTTTTTTAAAATATGTTCGAGAAGGAATTTAAATTCTTCAAAGCAGCCAATACACTTTACTATTTTAAAACTGTCGTGCAATTCATAAAGTCAAACCGTAAAACGTCTACCTATTTCATCCTACGAGTTCATGAAGGTATCCCATAAAATGGGAATAAGTCGTGAAAATGTCATCAGCATGACAGAATTTTTTCCCTATCATTATTATATTCGTGAAATATGTCCTCGAGCAGTGTGAAGCGTTAAGATAATGAATAGCCTGCGAGCAAAAGTCTGCTTAAATATTACAAGTGATTACCATTACTTCGACGAATCCATGACAGCTAATCCAAATATAATTTCACATTTATAGCTACTCAATTACCAACTTACATTGAAAAAAGAAATCTATTCCTCAATAGACTCTCGAATGCTTCTCAACGAGTCCTCAATAAACCTATTCAAAACATAAACCTAGTCTACCCATTTCAAAGCACACAATACCACCAAGCATACCATCACGTTAACTTCCATACATTTCCCAGTAGCTCCATCAAGAACCTCTCAGTGGTTCCACTCTCAAATACGTCTGCTTCTAATCAATCTTCTCATTCATTTCCCTCCTCTATCCCAGTAGCCTCCTTCACAAGTTCTCGTCAACCTGTTCCATAAAGTGCATATTAATACCATTCAGAATCTGCAAGCTCACTCGAACAAGAGCATACAACACGGCAGTCACGACTACCACCAATTCCTCCGGTAAATTGAGTCCCTTATTATCCCACGCGAGGCACAAGTGTGGAACCACTTTTTCACGAAGGGCCATCGCGTCCCCTCGATGAGCCATGGTCTCTGGGCCATAGAGACCAGGGAACAGGTGTGTCGGAATCGCACGTGTTCGCGTCCGTTGGTGTTCGTGTCCAATGTGAGAGGAGTACCGTGCTGTTCCAGAGCAGTGATTCCGGTCAGCCGGAATAGCGGTACTCGCTCGGCCGTACGTCTTCGTCCTCCAATTATTACGCTGCTTTCCGCGGCGCGCACCGTGCTTTGCGCGTTGTCGCGAAAGCGGAAGAAACCGCGCGCAGGATGCGTCTCGATAAAATCATTTCAGTTTTTATTCTTTTCCTCTAGTCCGCTGCACCGACTCTGTTCCTCCGTTTCTCTCCTTTCCTCCCTCTCGCCTTCGTGCTTCTCCCTTCGTCGAGCAATTTAGCGCGACTGCTCGTTGACTTTCTTCTCTTGTCACGATACGGAGCTGGAGATGAAAGGCGCGACGAGATCACTCTAAACAGTCTTTTTCCTTAACTCGCGTGCTTGTTCTTCGACGTGGAATCCGAGATAGGGATCGCTCTGGAATCGCAGGCCGTTTTGAGCTAATTTGTGCATGTGCTCGTGGCGGACTGGGGGTATTAGATTGTATCCTGGTGTGCACGTTTCATTCTGTGTTGGGGGTCTTGGAGTACAATTTCAGGGGATGTAGTATGTGTTCATTGATCTCTTCGCGAATTTTCTTGGAATTAGAATTGTGTATGCTTTAAGTCTACTCTTGGTTTTGTACATGTTGAGGTGTGGTTTAAGATACGTTGATGAAAGTGTATGAGTCGAGTTCTCAATGCTTTTTCTAATATACCACTTTAGGCTGGAAAAGTAGAAATGTTAATTTTCTTTCTTTTCCACATTACTTCAATGCTGAAGTTGCTCATCAGTCAACTTGACCTAGTCTCACATGCAACAAATTAACTCGCTTTAGTTTCTACTCCCCCGCAACCAACCATCGTACTAACTCTAAAAAAGGAAACATATAATCAACGTCCAAAAAACCGTGTGAAAGTCTTCTCATCGTCAGATAGAGAAACTAACACTTTGCCTTACGTTTTGGAGCAGAAGCACTCGATGTGCTCCAAAAATTAACATCCCCAAAATCTATGCATGAGCATAAGTTAACTCCACAGGCTCACAGTATTCCTCAGAGCCTGAGCTCACAATTACGTAAAACTGGATATACACCAATGAACAGTTCACGAACACCGTTCACAAACTTTTTATCACCCTTATACCAGCTCCATACTCCAGCGAACTGTTCCTGAAAACAGCAGCGTGTCCACATTGAAGCCTGTGAACAGTTTACAACCTGTTTTCGAACAGTTGTGGGCTGTGATCCCAGGAACAGTCCCTTTGACGTACCGCTTCCCGAGCGAACAGTGTTCGTTGTTCGCTGAGGAGCTCGCTATTTACTATTCGCTGTTCGTAAAAACGAACACAGTTCGCGAGCTGTTCGCCAACAGCAGTGTGAACATTACTCTCTTTTATATATGAGTAATATTTTCCTATATTACTCATGTGTCTTTTACTACTTTTCTAATTACAAACAACAAATCCTGCATGAAAATATCGCTCACGTGCATTAGGCCTTACACAGTGTGTATTCGTACCTTGACGTTGGCCTTCAACCTGTTAAGAAACGAAACCCCACCGCGTCTGGGTAACAATAGAAGCTCCAAAGAGAGCAGAAGCATGGCCAAGAAAACGGCGATAAAAAACTGAATCTCCCGGCTTCTGTGCGCGCAACGACGCGAGGCGGCGCGACGCTCTGGCTGGCGGTGCATCGTGCGCGCTTATGAATGCGATTCCCGAGAAGCGTGTGCACCGCGATGCAGCGGCGCTGCAGCTGCGCCGGGATAGTTGGTCGAGGCATGTGCGCCGAGTAACGGCTAATTGGCCACCTTTCCTCTCCGAGAGAGGAGGCCCGTCTCTCTTTCTCGTGGCCCGACTCGTGCCAGTTTTGTTCGTTCTGTCGTGCGGTTTGTGTCGGCCTAGAGCGGCGAGGATACAGGAGGAGCCGCGATGAAAGCCATGGAGTCTAGTCCACGCGCGCCTTCCAAACGAGGACGCTTCCTTTGACCGCCTCGCTGCTACCATTTTCGACAGTGCCCTCTGCGTCACGATTTTCCCGCCAGTTCTCGATTTTACACCCCAGCTCGACGCGATTGTCACGGTGCTACGCGGAGTTTTCGTGTAGGACAAGACCCAGGATCGTGCACCTTTTGATCTTGGCGTGAGTGTCGTGAGGAGATCCGTGTTTGGTGGCTGCCTTTTCTTGGGGACGTAATTGGTCCAGTTTTGTAGAGGTTCGTAGAAGTTTTGGTTTGTTTTTAGTGTAGAGTTGTTAGAGTTTTTGGATAGTGCGAAGAGACAGTGGGTTAAATGTTAATACATATGTACCCTTTCAATTCGGTACACGTCTCTTTCTCGATCTGCTTGTTCTGTATTCTTCTACTGTATCAATATGTCATCTTCGTATTATCTAATTTTATACTCTTCGAAGAGTTCCTAGTGTACATTATTGAAATAGAAAACCATTGTTTGCTTTAAAAGGACGGGCTGGTGAGAAGGATACACTTTAGGTTTACTGAGTACTTAGCACGTATTTCGAACTTGATTTACTACGAATTTCCTGTTTTTTAATTATTTTCTCGCCATAAGGTGTGTTAAATATTGTTAGTATTGGAAATCATATAAGTAGAAGAACGAATGTACGTAACTTGCTGTGTACTATAACCATTTAAGTACATCGTAATTTATATATCAAAGCAAAAAATCTTTTATTAATCACTTTTTCTTTATCCCATCTTAATGTCACGTTTCTTGTGTTTTATTATTACCTTTTCCGTGCTTTCTTTTCCATAGCATACTATTAAGAAAGAGTGAATCTATGTATAAAGTGAACTCAATGTTTGAAAGATAGTATACAATTTGCCAGGAGAAAACTGAAACGTCAATTCGTTGGGTTTCTGTCTCTGAGGATTCTCCCTGTATGCGGACGTAATGATAGTAATAGTAACGCAAGATCTGTCATTTAATGAAAAAGAAAGTTTCAAGGGTACTAATATTGTCGCATCAACCTGTTGCATTTGAGCTACTCAGAATTTCTTTTTGCACGCGCAGTGGCGAACGTAATGCAGGACTTTCGACTTGATCAGGAAGGATACTCTAAAAACATTAAGTTTCTTAATTATTTCTATCAGATTTGTTAAAATTTCTAAAAATGTAATAATAATGCGAGTTCACTGTCTCACAAATAAAAAAGAGTGTAACGTCAATAGTAAAAGACTAGTTTAAGTGTACTTTTTGTCATTTCAGACAATAAGAAGCATCTAAATCACAGTAATGAAAAATGAGGTCGTAAGAACGTCTAACAAAACACTTTGGTGCTCACATTGAAGGTGTCTGGGAAACGCGAAGTTGTTTTTATACGCTTTGAAATGCGGGTCGAATCGTATAATCCCATCTTACGTAACTTAATCATTATTTCTGCTTACATTTATTCCTTTAGAAGTTAACTGCTGCAATTATCAACGAGTTCGTTCAGGTTTCCATAAAGAGTTATGTATTAGTTACTCTTATTACTTCGAGAAGGTATTTCATTCATTAGGAACCACAAAATTGATTATTACTATACACATGTCATTAATAATTGACCAC
This sequence comes from Calliopsis andreniformis, assembly GCF_051401765.1. Classification (NCBI taxonomy): domain Eukaryota; kingdom Metazoa; phylum Arthropoda; class Insecta; order Hymenoptera; family Andrenidae; genus Calliopsis; species Calliopsis andreniformis. The sequence goes on from NC_135064.1 coordinate 22,105,441, forward strand.
TTTTGCTCCGAAATTCTTTTCCTATTTATACTCTCACAAATCTTCTTTGTCTGTGTGCCTATATTACCTGTATATACAGTCTGTTCAACTGTTTCAAGGTTACTAGAAAATTTGCAATTAAGAATGAGTGCATTGCAATTTCATCGTTGAATACTCAGATTCTTTTTCGACACCATTCGGAGCATTCTCTAAGCCCTCACTAACTTCTTTCGCCAACTATGTTCTAGCAGATATAATAGCGATAGATCGTACTATTCAGGTATACTGTTATAGTTTAATGCCCGTTCGAAAGGAAACTCCACACGAGAAGTGGTTACATTGTAGCAGCGGTAATTGTGCGATGCGCTCGCGAGTAATGCAAACAGCATGGAAACGTGCAGCAACCTTCAGTCACGAAACCAGTAACGCGGTGGATTGCTGGGTAATAAATTGTTTTACTTTACTGGATCATGTTCGCAATCTTCGGAGAACGTCCCGAGTAATTGGATCCAAGGGAAAAGCAAAAAATTGGTGTTGAGTTAATGGTTGTGTCTCAGATTTTACACAGTGGCAACAGCGTATTAAATAGTGGCGATATTACTGTACACTCTGCTTCATCTATTAATATATGCAACACAATTTGATTTCCCATTGCAGCACATAAATATTGTAGAATTTTGTAGAATGGATTCGAAAGCGACTCGATTAACAAGTATGACCACCTGCTGGCAGATGATACTGAATTTCAAGAAATGGGATTTCTAAATTTTCCATTCAGTGCAGTGTCCCAGGGTAATCCTCTGGTAAACCAAAGATACTAGTTCAAGTTCCAGACCAGTGAGCTGTAACTCCATTACTTCTTTTCCTAAACCACGCTGTTTACTCATGGCTAGGCGCAGGTATTCCTCCATTAACTCGCATAGGTACTATTTTTAAAGGACAAAAAATAATTTCGTAGCAGAGCTATTTCCAGGTGTTTATGCAGACGATACCACTTATCTTATACTGTTATCGCAGTCGATGACAATTTTCGATCTTTTTAACATTTTCAGTATACTTGGCAGATAATGATACAGTACGCGACAGCCTTAGGTTGTTCACTCATCGCTATGAATACTAATACTGGGTCTGAGATCATAGCCCAGGAGATGTTATTATCACATGGGTTGTAATTAGAAGTGTCTACATAATATAGAGTGCGAGAGACGTTTACGTGAAAATATGTTTTCCGTTATGCTAGCTTTTTTGCAGTACCCAAACAATAAAAAATTTAATGCCACCTACTATAGGAAGATATCAGATATTTCAGTGTTTACAGTCTACCTTAGAAGCATAGTTTGACGAATGGAAAGACAAATACATTGGTTGTGTTTTAAAGTATGAGAAGATTAATAATCCATGCTATCTAGTAGTTGCTCCTCTATATTCTGTAATATTGAAATGGCTTCCGCCTACGAGCACTTCTTCGTTGACACTGTCATCATTACTTACGTCCAAGAGATAAGTATCAAGATTGACTATCGGATGCAGCTAGGCTAATGCATATTCTTCTCTACCATAACTTATTCTTTAGAAGTGTTTTCTGTTATGCCTTTCGGGGCGATATACGTAATAGTTTTAATGAATAAAGTTTAAGTAGATATAGTCTTCGAGTGAAGACAATTTAAATATTTGAAAATTTGAAAATGTTAAGGTTTGAATATTTGTAAACGTTAAGATTTGAATATTTGAAAATTTTAAGATTTGAATATTTGAAAATTTAAAAATATTAAAGTTTGAATATTTGAAAACGTTAAGATTTGAATATTTGAAAACTTTTAAATTCAAAATTTTGAACACGAGGTGCTTAAAACAATGCCCAGATAATCCACTTCAGAATAGATCCAAATAATAAAAGAATTCCTACAATTTCTGTCTTTTTCCAATATTCAAACCTCTCTAGTTAAGCTCTCCATCTCTATAACTAAATCACAAATTCTAACGCTTCCATAATCCACACCTTAAATAAGACTGCAACATTAACGATAATTCTCTTCCCCTGAAAGCAAAAAACACATAAAAAAATTCTCCATGAGAAGAAAAATGAATAATCCCTACGTTATTCACATCGACGAGAAGTTACACTTAAGTTAGCGACCTTTACTGCGAGTCACCCTCACTTCCTCACCGCAAATAATCCTGTTGCAGGTCCCCGCGCGTCGGAGGGCCGCTTTCGCAGTCGTTAGCGATGATTCCGCCAACGATGCACGGCCATGAATTCAATCAACCCCTGTCGAGGGTGGTTATGGTCCGTAAAACGGATCAAAGGACCTTCAGCAAGGGAAGAAGGGGCGGCGAGCCTCTCCTCGAAACGGTAACCAGGGAGACCGTCGAGCTTTTCAACGGCGGACGGGCTGAAAGGAAATACACGTCCGAAACCAGAGACATCGTTACGCCAAAGTCGAACAGGTACCGTATCATTTTCTCTTAATTGCCTCGTCGAAAGGGAAATGCAGGAGAAACCAGGCTTCCTGGAACGTAAATGAAGTGGTATGTTCGAGCGCGCGGCGTTTACGTGTAACGTCGAAACCTTCCCTTTCAGCGACTCCATTCCGTGTGTCTTTGTAATAATGTCGTTAACGAGAACCGGTTAATGAATTGCTGTATGAGAAATAACGCGGAGGACATACCACTCGTTCCTAGGTAGGAACTTAGAGACGTGGGAAATAGTCAGTGGACAGTTGTGACTTCCTTCTAGTTGGAGAATTTTGTGGTGTCTGTAGTAGTACGTTGACTGAAGTAATTGGAGTGCTGTATTTTGTAGAAGATCTAGGGAAAATTTTAGATATCATTTGATAGAGAAGTTACAATTTTGCTTTGCTTTGAAGATGAATATAAAATCACCTTTACTATAGTATCTATAGACTTTAGGATCTCTCGTAAAATTTATCCTTGCAAAGGAAGTTCTTTTCATATTATACAACGTTTTATTATATAAATATTGACTTTCGGAAGTGAGATATTCAAGAAAGTCATTACCATTTCAGAATAGCTGTACAGATATGTTCCTCCAATTGCTTCGAACACTACTATGCACGTGTCTTAAATGGAGTTAGCATTCAGTGTCGTAACAAATTTTGTGAACCCTTAATTCAGAATAGGCGTACTTTGTTAATTTTCCTGTTGTTATTCTATAGTCCCCTGTTTCCTTTTGAACACATATACAAACATGTGTACATACTAAGTATGTAGTGTAAGGTGCCCCGAGAGAAAACCCTCAGACCCTGTAACGTCAGTCCCTGAGGGTTGATATAAGGGTTCGGTATACGTTTGCTTAGGACTAATGTTGATTTGACTGATGTCAGCCGTGGCAGAAGCATGAACAAATATTTTTCTAACATTTTTTCTTGTACAGCATAGAAATTTATCATAAGATATGTAAATATAACATTTCGAAAAAAATATGTCTGAGTCCTGTTGCTGTTCTTTATATTTACATTAATTTTTTCTATTGCTAGATGAAAAATAAAGTTGGGAATTGCTTAACTCGATCAAAGTTGATCGACGACTACATAGTAACTGACTGACCTTTTACTTTGCTCGTACATTACGTTCTCATCGATCTTGTTTATGTAAGTCAGTGATTTCACGAATCATATGTTTTTATGACTCTGTTCACGTCTTATGACTTTGCTGTGCGTATTCCTCCTTGCATTAACATTTTCTCGTGCGAGTAACTTTTGCCTCTATCTTACCAACACAGGAAGTTCACAGAAATACATAAAACACGTCCAGAGGATGATATTCATTTCCTTTTTTATATAGTTCTACAATAAACAGCAGTAGCGACTCACACAGTAGCTTGCATTCTAATTGTTTACTCTCTAACAAAGCGTCAAAATTCCAAACAAATAAATCATAAAAGTAGCTTTAGTTCTATCTTAGTGAATATATAATTTTTGACTGCAAAAGAAATTAATTTCTGTTTATATGTTATAAGTCAAGTTGAGCAATTATTTCCTTTCTTAATTTTTCTTTTTCATTAAATTCATTAAAAAGCAAACTCAAGGCGAAATTAATTTCCGTTTCTGTCTAACATGAATTTTCGTTTCTATCGCCACTGACTCCACAATCAGCTGCAAACGTAGATTCCCAAACGCCAAGAGATCTCGCGCGAATGGAATTTCGTTCGAGACAACTCTCGGCGCTAATTGATTCGCGTTTCGGCGCACTTCCCCTCCCCGCGACAGGCGGCGTTAATTTCTCCCTGGGCATCTCCGACACGGCTAAATCTAAGTAAAAGTCAGACATATAGATATATTTATACATCGTCTTGTGTACATCGTAAATCGTTGCCTCCCCCCGTTTGTAGTATGCCCTCTCTCAGCGTTAACGGAACGAAAAAGAAGGTGGTCGGCTTTGTCGACCAGCTGTCGCCCGAAAGGTATTCACCTATGGTGCAGACTTGTAGTCAAGCCAAATGCTGGTTCTAACGAAGCCGAACAACGCGCGAATTCATTTGGTAGAAACGAAGAAAAAACACCCATTTGTACGTCATCTTGCTTTTCGGGGCTTCGTTAGGTCCGGTGAATGGCCTTAGTTTTAATAGCAATGACGTACGCGACGAGCGCGAAGCCGAGAGAAAGTTCACCCATTGGAATTTTTCGAAAATGAGATTTATCGATCTGGCAGACGGATGAAAGCTAGAAGGCGAGAAGTGCCAAGTCGACTGGAATGAAGAAGATAAAGAGCAGCAGAGTTATCTGGGGAGAGGACAGGTAGTGTTCTCTTTTTCTGAGCAGTTCGATTGGTTGCTACTTGTAGCAAATGGGGTAGATCGGTGAATGCAAGAATCTTATCTGTGAGAGACCGTAATTACGTTGCAATCTTCCTCCTTCTCATAGAAAAAGTCAGAACAGTTCTTTATAAAATTTCAGATAAGGGTATTGAGGTCTTAATGTTGATGGAAAAATAGGATTGCCAAAAGGTTTTGTAAAGGCGAATTTGGACCTTTCACTTTGGTTGAAGTGCAGATGAAAAGAATGTTCATAGTTTTTATTGTGAAAAAGTCTAAAATGATGAAAAGTCTAAATTCATCTTAAGTAACACGAAACGTCCCAAAGCAAGTAGAGCAATCTCAGAATTATTTTTAATAAAATAATGTTTCACCTGTTTTTTACTAACCTCTGGTGACTCAAACTTGATGCATACTTATATTAACCAAATTCAAGAAACTTGCATTCACCAAACAATTATCCATTTCCTCGTCAACCTTTTCAAGATCCTTTGGGTAGTGATGGGAGTTCGAATCTCAACTTTGAAGCAATTCGAAGTTTTTTAAGACTACGAAGATTAGAATCACCTTGAAACTTTTGAACCACAATCCAAAGTTTCCACACTTTCTTCAATACTTTCTGCTAATAGTACTACTTAAACAAAAATACATCTAAGATAGTGAATTACTACCTAGCTTTCAAGACCTATCGAATCTCTCAAAACTTTCAAAACCTCCAAAACTTCCAACCCTCGATCTTATAAAAATTCAAGATTCAAAACTTATCAATACTTTCACGAGTTCTAAGTCTTGAGATATATTCGAAGCGATTCGAATTTTTCGTCATTTGCATAGGTATACAGATTCGAAGCGATTCGAAGTGTTTTAGTCGTCCTCGCTACCCTTGGGACCCTCGCCACTTTTTTCTCCTCTCAAATTCCTTCCTCCCGAAGACACCTACTCTTAACAAGGCACCCTGTCCAAAGCGTATGAAAAGCGCCATTAGCGTCGCGCAAAAATCGACAGCCGTCCGACTTTCCAAATTTACGTTCGCGAGGAACAATGCCCTCCCGCTCGCGTTCACCGTTAAACCGCGAGGGCTAATAAATTCTTGGCCGTCGCGCGAAGCAGCGGGACGCGAGAAAGGACGGTGCAACCTTTCTTCTGGTCGACCGTGGCCGTGGTCGAGGGGAACTCGTAGGAAGAAGGAAGTAAAAGCAGCCGCGCAGAAGCGAGCAAGCGAACGAGCGCGACTTGGCGTAATTCTTCGGAGCGTCGCGTGTTCCATCGGGCAGCCCCGCTCTTGTCCATCGCTTTCTCTCGGCTTCTTCGCCGTTACTTCACCGCCTGAATGCCGATACTGTAAATACGCTGAGCTGTTGCGTGACAAAGGGAACGCCCGCCAGCCACGTTCGAAATGCCGAGCTTCGGGGACATTTTCAATGGAAAGCCACTCCGTTTCGCGCGGCTTTCGGTCGTCTCAGCTGCTTTGGTCGAGCCTAGCCTGGCGCTCTCTTCTTATGATTGCTGTTATTTAGCCGCGTTCGAGCGTTGATGATTGCGAGGTATCGCGAAGGTTCCGAGAAATGCAGCTTCGAGATACTTCGTTTCTTTAATATTTTGCCGAGAAAATTTGTGTTACGATTGAAAGAAAGACTGGGGGGAATACTTGGTTGGTAAAGGGTAGCTTTGATGGGGGTGTCGAAAAGACTGAGGAAGCTTTTATAGAAATCATTTGAAATATAGAAATATTCAAGTATTACTTGATGCATTTTCAGACTCTTCACTTGCTGGAAGATTTGACACCCTAACTCTTTAACAGTTTAATAAAATTGCAAACTTTGATAAAAAAATGTGTGTTCAGTCTTTAAAATACTTCTATAGATACTAACAAATGTAAAAAAAAACATGTTTTATCTTGCATTGTACATTTAACAGCGTCTTGCCTTACACAAGTCTCTCTCAAGCAAAATAGATCGCTGGGTACTCGACGCTATACCCAAGTCTCACTCCGAATAAACTGTCAAAGTGTTAACCGTTTGGGTAATGTGCCATTTACGTTACAGTGCCAAAGGAAAACCCTCTCCCCTATCATTAGCACCATAAAAATTCGTATTCCCTTCAGACTGAACGGCAGTACCGTTTCCCACAGGTAGATCCCATATAAATCCGTCACGGCAGGGCATTGTTTACGGCCAAAGCTGTACGGGCGCAATTACCCGAGGATAATCTCGGTTGTTTTTCCGCGACGAGTCCATTTATCACGGTTGCGGGGCCACGGTGAACACAGCACCCAAGGAAAATTGCCATTCATTAGCGGCCAGTATAATCTCGCACGCGTCGATCGTGGATTTCTGGGCGTTGCAGCTCGCTCGTTGCGAGCATAAATCGTTCGCGTGGCGGACGCGCGCACAGCACTCAGCTCGCGACTAGCACACAACACACTAGAAATAGATTAGAGGCACTCGGGCAATTTCTCACGTGGCACACGTTCGACGATTCACGATACACCGTTTAACCTACTCCAATCGCTTCGGCTCTGGTTCCTGCACGAATCCCCTCGACCTTTCAGCTTTCGACGATCCATTCGGCCCGCAAAGGACGCTCGTTCGCGCGAACCTCGAGAGGATCGTAGCAGTTTCGCGCGTACTAGCGTGCACGTCGGCCTTAATGCCGCTTACTCGTTTCATTTGGTTTGATTCAGCGTTCTGCCGAGCGACGAATGAGCTTGAGAAAACGCAGAGGCTTAAAACGTTCGCTGCCGGCCGATATTATGCTCTTTTTTTGCTCCTTTGATGAGATTTAGGGGAGATTAAGGTTCTCTGTGATCTAGGATATATAGGATGACTCAGAATTGTGGGTCAGTTGGAGAAGACATCTGTTTTTAAATTCATAGGAATAATTTCCACTGTTATTTCATGAATAGGAATAAAAAAGTGGAACATATTTTATTAGATATTTTGTATGTGTATTCTTTACTATTTTGTAAACTTGAACTTTTTATAAATTCATACAAATTCATAGTACAGTTATTCATTATTTAAGTTTAAATGGGAGAATATTGATTAATGGATACTTCTCTGGCCTGGAAATAAAGAAAAGTGGGAAAGGCATTCATAAATAACAAATGTGTTCTTTGCTCTAGATGGCCAGCAAAGGAGTTTCAATTAATTACGAGGAAAATTTACTCTACATTACTAGCAAACGTCACGGCAGCGAACGTGTTAAGGCAATATTTAAATTGCAGAGATCGTGTGCAGAGTTACTTGACTGTCAGATATTAGAAAAGTTATTTAAATATTTAAGCTCGTGACTTGTGAATGACTAGTTAGCTTTAAAAGCAGATCGAGCTGAATGATACAATGAATGGAAGATTTGGCCGAACATCTGGCGAAGTTGTGATAAACGCGACGAATTGAGAATTTGATGAACATCTGGCGATTCTGCTAAATCTATGCACCACCCAATGTTGGTATTCCAACGAAGAGTCAAAAGGCATGTCGCGCATATGTTCCTGCGAATTTAGGTAGTTCATGAAAATCGCTCGAGACATTCTGTTCACGATCTTGAATCAGTACATCTGAGAAAGGAAGCTCTGAGAGACGAAAGAGGAGATATTTGTCTAAAAAAATAATCTAATTTAGTTTTTCAAAAAGCCTTGTACCCTGCTTGAATATTCAGAGACATATTGAGAAGATTTGCCAAATTTGAAACATTTATCTAATGACTCTGCACACTATTCTCAGAATTACTAGAACCCAAAGAACAAAAATTCAGATTATACTGCTTTCCTTCCAATTAATTGCATTTAAAATACAAATTTTAGACTGAATCTCGCTGAGGCTTAAACGCTAGCTTGACCCTTGGACAACAAATACTTTGCAAGTCTAATATCAAGGCGAATACAGAGTCCCACTTTGACCCACAATGTAATTGTCTAAAATAACAGTAACTTTAAGGAGCTTAGTCACATAAAATATTTAAACAATAGTATTCACATTCTCCGCGTACCCATATTTCTCCAAGCCCCTCACACAAATGTAGCTCAATGTGTGGGCTGGCTTCCAACGAACCCTGTATGCGCTAAACGAGGATTAAACCCGACTTGTAGAAGCTCGTTGTTCCAAGGGAATCTCTCGTAGCGAAGTTGCTTGTCTGAACGCGGCACAACGCTCGCCGACTGTCACTATTTCTAAAACTGAATAGCGTGTTTTCTGTCTGCATTCAGCATGTAATCGATTTACTTGCAGGTCAAGAACGGATTCGATCAGATCGAAGTCCCCTTTGACAGCGTCGCCAGCGTCACCAGGGCCACTGTCGAATTCCCTGCACGGCAGCTTTCACGGTAGTTTAGGAAGCGATGGCATGTCTTACAGCAGTGCCAGGTCGTCTTCGGCGTCTCCTGACTCTGCAAGATACTCCTCCACACCGGTAAATATACCACAAGGTTTATAGCCGATTCTACAGGGTGGTCTCTTGTTGATGGGTATAAATAGATCCATTTGCAAGTAACTTTGTTTGCAGAAGTCGTTCTCTTTTCTGCCGTGTCTCCAGTGATGAATCACCCTGTACCTATACTTATCTTCCAGATAAATAGGATTATTATAGTCACTGGAGAGTCTAATTTATATACGATTATGTATCTCTAAATTCTAAAACATATAGTGTACCAGAACTCGTTAACTCAAGATTTAAATTCAGATCGAGCCACTTGGTCGTGATGAGTATACAATTGGATTAGATTATGCAGTTCTTTTTTAAGTTACAGTAGAACAAAGTGGTAGAGGCAGTCATTATATTGTTACGTATATTGGAAACACTTCTTTGACATAATCAATCTGATATGAAAGGTCCACTCTAATATTTCTATCGCTACTTTAAAATTTGAGATATTCCTTACTTGAAAAGAAACATGTACATAATTTGCAAATTATGTACACGCTGCTTCTACCTGTCTGTAATCGATTACACACTATTTACAATGCCCAGAGTAGGTCTCAGACATTCACAAATAAACTGTGCAACAGTAGCTAATTATACCCAAACAGATTACTAAACTCTACAATCATTAACATCCACTTAAACCCTCAATCCAATAGATTCCTATTTATCAAACGATAAGAGCGAGCGAGCGAGCGCTCCCCTTTTCATTACTCACGGTCTCAGAAAGCGAATCCTCGGGAACAGAAAAGGAAGACGAGACTTCTTGCGCCAGGTTTCATAACCGGTTACTGTTTGAAGGGTTAAAGTACAGAGTAAATCATCGTGGCATGTTCAGGCACGCACGTGACGGCTCAGAAAGACGTTTACCTAGCGACGCGAAGGTACGTTGCCATCTGTCGATGACTCAGGATCGTTCCCTTTTCGAGAGACGCGTCTGAATGCACGGTGCACCGCCTCGGGAAATCGTTACTCTCGCAACGATGACTAATCGGCTTCGAGAGTCAGCTTCACATGCTCCGGGAGTCGATTTTTCCCGACCACGCTTTGCGCTTTACCCGCGCGACCGTTTCGTTTTCTATTTATTCTTTCTACTCGCCTGCGCCACGCAGCCTATGTTTACGACAATGAGCGACGTCCACTGTGACGGAGAAGAGAAAGGAGTACGTGTATATAAATAGGCGTACGAAATGCGACGGAATTTCGCGCTTCCTTGATTAACTCCATTTTTATCGCTCGGAGGCTCGGGAATCTGCTGGAGTTAATTGAATCCTGGTGGAGATTTATTTATACCTCAGGGGAGTATTTTACGAACCATCGGGGGAGAATAAGTGAAAAATAGTCAATGGAGGGTTCAGAATTAACCTTTACATAGTGGTATTATTTAAAAGAAAAGAGGTATTAGTTCGAAATTATCTTTTGAGAAATATATTGAGGAAGAATTGACCACCTGCACCCGAGTCCTACTTATTGTTTGATAAAGTTATGAGAAGACTTCGTCACTTAGAAATTCGGAGTGAGCTGGGTCAGAGGTTTCAGATTATTGCAGCTGAGGATTCTACAGTTTTTTATGACGGAATACAGTATTTTTAATATAGGCTACGAATAGGGAACTGATCACTTGTAGCTATTTTTTAATTACCTATTCGCTACCTTTACATAAAACTCTATATAAAAGACTGAAATTCTACCAATGTTGCTTCCAGCTGATTCTCAGGTCTCAATATCAGTAGATTACCTCAGGTACCTTAAGATCGCCAGTTATCGTCCTGTAGTACACTCCAGCCTCTTTAGGTGTCCCTACCTCAATCATGTCACTTACAATTCAAATACAGAATTTCTAATTTCCTCTAGGATTTCATCGTATAACACCTCACGACTTAATGAGCTCCAGTAACTGCAGAAACCGAAGAAAGCAACACTTGACATTTTCACGTAAATTAAAAATACGCAAGCGGTCGATAGGGTTTCGTCGACGGAAATACCTGAAGTTGGCACTCGTTCGAGAGACTGCAAGCGATCAGGCTTATCAAATTCTCTTGTCAACCTCTCAGAACCTCCCGTATACTCAACCTCAGGGTCTCAAGTACCGAAAATCCCATGGGGCTGCATTAATTGCGTTTCCGCCCTTGTCGACGTGGCGTAGGGAGCCGAGGAACCCCTAAACGAAACGCCTGATGGAAGCTCGGAGAAGATCGCGGCGATTTCACGATAGCTTGCTTCCTGTCGTCGTACTGGAAATGATCACGTAGCGATAGGACAATGGGAAATCATCTCTGCCAGTCAGTCTACTCCCCATTGACTATTCCACATCTATGTTATTGGATACGTCATCGTGCTTATTGCTGCACTTGTGATGCCCTGCTACGACCGTGTCTATTCGTGTGCGCGTACGTGAACTGAAGCAATCAATGGGTCTTATTGCCTTTCCCTCATTTCTCCCTCGAGTAACACATGTATTTACCTCACGATAAGTTGTTTCGATTTGGACTTGCTAGCGTTGTAAAAGTGTTCTCTTCGAGGTAATCGAAATGGAAGATATGGGTTTTAGTAAAGTGGAATCACATATTAGTGTGGTCTGCAATTGAATCGGTGAGTTGAAGAATATGTGAGTCCAGAACATCACGCTTTGAGTGTGGTTCTGTACATTTTACGTTATTTTGACTTCAGAGTCAGAGAGTATTAAGTTCACAAGTGACTAATTTTAGACTTGCACTGTTCTTTAATTCATCGTTTCGATTCGAGGTCTGAAATTTTAGCAGTCAATATTTGGTTCACACGAAGCTTATTCATTAGGCGACATTCTCTCTGTGTGTTATAGATAACAAAGACTGAAACACGTAAACCGTCTGTGCGCAGATCGGGGCCTCCTAAGGAATTCATCAACGTTTGCCTCGAAACGCACAATTTCTACCGTGCTAGGCATGGGGTGCCACCTCTACGTCTCAGCAGACAGGTTACTTCATTTTTACAATATTATTAAATCAGTACTAAAATTAAATAAATTTCCATCTATAACAAACGTTCTCTTCTTCCTCAGTTATGTAAAACAAGTCAGGACTGGGCCAACATATTGGCGACTAAGGGTAGGCTAGAGCACAGGGCGAACATCGACTATGGCGAGAACCTGTACTGTATGTGGAGCTCCAACCCGAAGACTGTTGTCAGTGGTGACGAACCAGTGAACGAATGGTAAGTACAATAATTAAAAGCATTGGAAACTACATAACTCCTTTTAAATAACTCTCAACCCTCTGAAAATACCTCACTGTTTCGATGCACTATAATTTCTATCTGAATCGCCCAATGGCGAAGGCAATCCTGCTGCTACATCAACTGTCCTTACATAGGTATGCCGAAGAAGCGCAGCACCAATACGGGAAGGAACCCACCACCCTAAAAACTGGTCACTTCACCCAGGTGGTGTGGAGGGACAGCACCGAGCTGGGTGTCGGCATGGCCAGGAATCGAAACGGCGAAGTCTACGTCGTGTGTAACTACAACCCTGCGGGGAACTTCCTAGGAAGCTTCACGGAGAACGTTCTTCCGCCTGGTGGATCGAGTCCCACTAAAAAGATCACGTTCTCAGACCCTAAGCAACTGTACACGTTGGACGAGCAAACGTGGCAACAGGAAGCTTTACTTGTTCACAATGAGTACAGGAGGAGGCATCGAGTGCCAGACTTGAGGCTAAGCGCCGAATTAACGGCTGCTGCTAAGGTAAACGCTGTAAAGAGCGATTCTCTGAGACCTGGTAGCCAAATCGTGTGTACTGTTAGGAGTTTAGAAGTTTTCGGTGAGGCAGCAGAGAAGGGAGAGTGCTTCGTTCGCTGCAAGTGGGAATAATAAGTGTGACCAATTCGGTCGATAAGGAAAATGCGTGTGTGCTATCTCTATGTATTTTTCTGGAGAACAAATCACATACATTAATAACTTCTGAGCTCCTAATAGTACAATATTAGAGGAATAGTAGGGTAAATTAGAAATAGAGGGTAATTTGAAATTATTTGGAAATTGGAATTGAAGACTTCTTATAATTGTATAATTAAATCGTCAAAAATAGAAAAATGGGCAATAGTAAATTGGTACTTTATCATCGTTTCAGAGATTAAAACTGTATTAAGTTTATTGCTCTTGTGAATGCTATAGTAGCTACTGTAATTTACGTATTTCAGACTTTTGAATCATTAAGACTGAAAAATAAAAACTTAGAAAATGTGGTAAAATGAAATTCTACATAAGAAGTCTCTAATTTGTAATCTAACGAATAATCATTTCAACGCTCGATCCCACGCGAGTACAAGCTAGAGTGCGATCGACCTCCCAGACTAACGGAAGAGTAACGCTCGATTACGAATTTTTCAACTGTCAACAGGCGTGGGCGAACACGTTGCTGAACACGAACAAGCTGATCCCGCAATCGTCGTCCCCCTACGGGGAGAACATCTACTCGATGCAGTGTTCCGACCCGAAGCTAATTGTACCAGCACGGGAGGTGGTTTCCAAGTGGTATTCCGAAAAGAAGGATCACAAGTTTGGAACAGAGCCAAGAGTCTTAAATACATGTACGTAAAAGGAGTGTTTTCAAGAATTACAAGCCGCGACGAACATGCAATAAGTTGGAACACAGTTGTGTTGCATTCTTCAAGGTCCAAGGCTTGAAGGATTTTTATTTAAAATTTTCTATATGAGTCTAGAAATTGTTCCTTAAGTTAGTGCAGTTAAAGTTGAGTACAAAAATCAGGCAATCTTTTGAATTAAGCAAAAATGTTGGTCTGTGTTTATTACTTTCTAGACAAATTTGTCAAGCATCCCTTAGATTGAAATCAATTACTAAAATAAGATTGGAATTGTTAGTAATTCTGTTTTTTCCTTTTATCAGGTCACTTCACGCAAATCGTGTGGAAGAATACCACTGAGATGGGTATAGCAATGGCCAAAAGGGATGGAAGCTGCGTAGTGGTAGCGTGTTACCATCCGAGGGGTAACATCGTGGGTCAGTTCACAGAGAACGTGCTGAGACCAGTGAAGAACGTCTGTTAGTCGATCGGGTCCCACCACCCCCTACCTTTGTCGATAATGTATTTAAACGATGTATTTATATATCAAACCTAGACGACAATACGCATAATATATGTATATAAACACGAATGTGCATACACGTAGAATAAAAATACATTCCACGTATTGACGATGACTACAATCGCAGGGTTTTGACTACTTTATTCGGTAATCGATAAAGCGACGAATCCCTGATACCAACAGCCGCGAAAGGAGTTGTTTCACGTTACCGATCTAGAAATTCAAAGTTGAAGCACAGATGAGTATACAGGATAGACCAGCCCTTTAATAGACTTTCGTCATAAACAAGTATACAGGATAGAACAGACATTTAACGGAAGTTCTGGATGTGTCACGATTTAAAAAATCGACTTCTCAGAAAAGTTACCAGATCTAACATTTACCTGTGGTCGAGGGATGTCCAGTGGTCAAGGGATGACCAGTGGTCAAGAGATGACCAGTGGTCAAGAGATGACCAATGGTCAAGGGATGACCAGTGGTCAAGAGATGACCAGTGGTCAAGGGATGACCAGTGGTCAAGAGATGACCAATGGTCAAGGGATGACCAGTGGTCAAGAGATGACCAGTGGTCAAGGGATGACCAGTGGTCAAGGGATGACCAGTGGTCAAGGGATGACCAGTGGTCAAGGGATGACCAGTGGTCAAGGGATGACCAGTGGTCAAGAGATGACCAGTGGTCAAGAGATGACCAGTGGTCAAGGGATGACCAGTGGTCAAGAGATGACCAGTGGTCAAGGGATGACCAGTGGCCAAGAGGTCACCAGTGGCCAGGGTAGTCCAGCTGCCCAAAGGTCCAGTGTGGCTGGGGGTCCAGGAGTCTCCCCAGTCGACCCAGGTCCGCACCCGCTGGAGGACCCGCGACGAGTGAGACACGCGTGGTCCTTCAGGGGCACTTATACCCTCTCGGAGAACATGGAGAACCAATCAGGGAAGTTTTACAAGTGGTAGGACTTTTGAGATCGATCCAACGAACAATATTCTCCGAAAATCTGATATTTTCCATAAAATGATCATCTCAGCAACACTGGCTGATCAGTCCTTTATTCTCAACAAACGAAATCAATTAAATTAAAGAAAAAAAAGTTTCAGTTGAATTTCAAAGAATAGAATATATAAATAAGTTGTACTAGATATGAAAAATATTAATTTATAATGAAATATAACGACCAGTTGGTACCATAGTAACATTAACGTGTGAGAAAACATTGTTGCTGCTTTATAATAATTTATTCATAATAAATTTACATGCACGCGTCACGTGACAACGTGTCACGTGTAGAATAGATTATAGGTACATTCTCTCTCTGTTTTTCTGCTCTTTTAGTATTTTACATTACGTACAGCCGTTCGTAGTTCCTTTCGGTGGTCGTAAATTTGTTTTTTAATTTCATTGTTAAACATTAAAATTCGAGTTTCGCTTGTCTGTGCTTCGATAAAATGAAAATAGCAATTTCCGTCGTATTTGGTATTCCGCCTCCGATCGAAAAAAGGGAAAATGCATTTTCCTAATGCAACGTATATGTCGATTTGTTGCGATTAAAATTTGTGACAAAACAGATGTTATAAGCCTAGAAAAAATTCGAAATCTTCCAAGAAATTTTTTCCATTGCTTTCGAATAATCAAATAAGTAAACAGTTAGACAAATGATAAGTATTGCGTCTGAATTATGGTATTAATAAAGTATCAGTACCTTGGCAGTTCACAGTACAACGTGACTTTTAACATCCTTAAGCCACATTTCCACGCGTGTAACATGGGACACAACGTGCAAAATATATATTATTTTCGAAGAGCTGAAATCCTTCAAATTATTTAGGTACATAAAACTCTTCAAGTTATATTTTTCACGTGTTGCACGCATAGAAATGCGGCTTTACGATCAAACATGAGTCGAGAAAAATCAATTTTTCGCTATGAAGACACAACGATACTTCTCTGACATATACTTTTTGTTAAAGTTTCTTAATATTACCGTATATTAATCTCCATCGTTAACATAGTGATATATCGCAACATGTTACGTCGCATCGGCTTTATTTTACTTTTACGCTAGTAGTTAATCCAATTAATTAATTCTTGTTCTTTCGTTTTAATAGAAAATTTCCATAACCAGCGCGGACGCCAGTTTCGCGCTTTACGCTGCCACTAACGTTTATACAAATGTTAACAGGACCGCGTTTAATCGCTACCTTATTTCGAACGCGGTTAGGATTATTCGAAATAATTTTCTTTCACATCGATTCGACAAACGACGACGCATTTTAACAATACGCTACTTCCTTTAGTTTCAGGTCACACTGGTTTTCGATCGATTCTATGGTAATTAATCTATGTACACTGGTGGAACGATTTTTACCTTATAATCTCGACAATTGCTTAAATACGACTTCCGTGTTCCTGTTCCTCTTTTTTTCTTTTTCTTTTTTTTTTTAAAGATCATTAGAGTAGTCAAGACAGTGCATGATCTTTCATATTGAAAAATACGAGATTTAGGTAGGTCCTGTAAGATTTAGCTGTCGTCTGGTATCGAAATTTAAAAAATTTCTTTTCTTAATTGTATTTACTTTTCTTTCCGTTTCCGAGATGCAAATATATATTCCATTTGATTCGAGTCTTTTTTTTATATAATTCAAACTATTAACTGTTTTGTAAAAAATGTTCGTAGGAGGAGTGCTACTTTAGTAGTAGATCACTCGAATTAAAATTTAAATAAGGAATTTACCATGAGTTCTTTCATACATCTAAAGAACATCAAGACAAATTAATCATAGTGTATCCTTCATTCATATAATCACAGCAATGCATTTAAGTATATCTTTCAGAGAAACTCTATTTATTTCAATTGTGTCACAAATGTACTCTCTTCTCGTCTGATCGAAACATTGAAGTTTCGATCGAGTTTCATAAAGAAGATTGTTTCATGGGTCAACGAAGATTGACTGGACCACTTTTGCATTAGCTCGAGGCATGGAAAATCATTCTTTTTCCGTATGAAATATAATATCTCGGCTGCGTGTCAAATATGTATAAAACTCTAAAGATAAGAGTCATTATCATCAAGGGTAATTAATGTTCCTAGTTAGGACGAGTGTTATTACTCTAATTAAGGTAAGAAAGACAGAGAGTTAATGAAAGAGAGAAAGTTAAAGGCAGAAATATAGGGGTCGAAGGAGTATTTGAGAGACTGTAGATGCTACTGCAACGTTATCGAATGATCGACCAGTTGCTACAAAAATTCATTCGTACTCAGACTAAAAGTAGAATAAGAAACGTGGAAATTATACAGACTGAGATTTACTCGGTATCGTAACGAAAGTTAGAGGTTCTTCCTTCGATTTTATCGAGTTAGCATAATACGTTAATCCACTTCAATCCATTTATATTAAGTATTCTTTTCGAAATTTTGTTAAACAGGACTGTGAGTAAATTAATTAACATTCCATATCAGTCTACTGAACTACTTATTTTTTATATTACAAAATTTCGTATTCGTATCGAATTTTGAATGTGAAATTTCGAATTTTAAATATAAATACAAATTTTCGTATTCATGTATTGAAATAGTCATCTTCTTAAAGTAGTGCACTAAAAATACAGAGACTCAAATCAAATGAAATTGAATTCATATTTTCTAATCTTCTAATAATAAATGTCCAAGCAATTCGCTAAAACTATACAAATGGACAGGAGTGGATCGTAATCGATTAAAACGTTACTCGTTTCTCCAGCCTGTGTAAATTCATTCGTATTCCACTGTATTCTAAGATTACTTTCGAAAGATTGCCTCGTTCGATAGTGTCTCCGAATCCACAACCAGTAAGTTAAGCTAAATCCATTTGCTGGTAAATTGAATCGCCAAACCGGTCAGGCGTAGCGGAAGCAGCATCAAAGCAGGTACTCGATATAAGACGACGTTTGGTCGGATAAACGGTGTAAATTGGTCGAGAAACGATTGCGTATGGCTTGAAGTGAAAGAATAAGATATACGTAAATAGATACCTTTCAGGTTGTCTCTAACGACCACCCACGTTCGACTAACTGATTGAACGGATTGTCGAAAATGTTTGCTTATCTTTCCTTTTACATATCTTCGTCGTTCGCTAAGAATAAATGATTCGTTCCAATAGACTCTGTATTCGAAAAAGTTTGATAAAACGTTTCAATAGGACTGCGCTTTAAACTAATAGAAGAGAAGAAAAAAGTATTCACATGGTAATCCTTCCTTCTCGATAGTCTCATCGATTATCATTCGTAAACGAGACGAACAGAGCTTCCAGATTTGAGAAGCACAGAGCAGGATTTCATTCTCTTCCTGTGGGAAGATGCTTCCATCTTATAGTGTCAAATCCTGGCTCCAGTTTGTCCTGAAACCTCGGTTCGATTATGCTAAAACTCTCCTAAAATCCTCTTCGTTCTATACACGATATAACGACAACCACCGATGAAGGTGGCATCTTTTCTCTCGCGTGATATGATTAAACTGGTCACATACTTTATAGTTAGATTCGTATTTATATAATATACTCTCGTCTTGTTAAACTTTCTTCTAGTATAAAATTATCTCGCGTTCACTCGCGGAACGTGACCCTACGCAGGAATTGGGGCTTGCACTAGGGAGAAACGTTTCTCTTTCTCTTACCTACTCTCATTAGCTAGAGAAAATATAACGCTTGACGAGAGACAAGAACCTCTTTCGCGCAGCACCATGGAATTTAAGTTTCGTGTAGAAGTGAATTAGCGGTGAAAACAGCGATGGCAAATCTATGCCTTGGAATTTCAGAACATCGACTGTATAATAAATTCTTTTATATACATATACTCTCTTATTAATATCCTCTTTCTAAATTATATCTTCCATTAATATTCACATATTACGCAAGAGAAATTTTAAAGTATACTATGCGAAAATATGAAGTTCTTGTCCATCGTCACCATCCTGATCTCTTTACTCTAGTAATTTAATCACGCGTCGCTGGACCTCATGCGTTTTCGTGAATTTCTTGGTCTGGCTATAATGTGCCTAAACCACTTGAAAATCGTTTGATCGGATGTACTGAGGTCGAGACGCCAGAGCCGACTAGAGAGCAAAACGTTTTAAGAACGCAGCCCACTACTCACACCACGAGAGGTTTAAACAAGTACGCTGAAACAAACACGCAGCATTCTCGATGTGTAGCAACAAATTGAAATGAAGTTGCTCGGAAAGTGTGTTCGCACTATCTACAAAGAGAGAGAATTACTTACTAAAACGATAACGTAGAGTCGATGAAGTTACTGTACGTCGACGGAGCTAGGTGTTGCAGACTTTGGAAAGGCTATCAGAGACTGAAAATTTAAATATTTTTAAGATTATCAACCCCAGGCTACATTTATCCCAACACTGTGCGAGAAATAAAGAACCTCACACTGATTCGAATAATCGTATTTCCCAAACGTGAAACGTTCATTAATTGTAGAATATTTATGAATCATTTAATTTAGATTTGCGTAATTTTCATTTGCATTTCCACAGTGGTTTTCCAGGCAAAACTGCGCCAGCGTTAAGGGATTAAAAAACTAGAAAGCACCCAGCTCTGTAAAGACGTACGAACGAAAATCAGCGTTCCGGCGTATCACAGTCGCGACCCTACGACGTCGCGCGTTTAGGTCCCCGAGTAAGTAGCATAAATGATACCTCCGCGTCGGCTAAGAGAAACTACGCAAGGAACAGAGTAAAAAAATTCGTCTAGAAGTGTGTGTCACCGTGTACATCGGATCCCTGTCACAGTGCCCTCGCCAAAGTGCCACTGAAACACCTTGCTCTCCGGCCGTCTCACTGATCCACGATCGTCACCCAACGTTCCACTCCCACCAGTCCGTCGACAGTCAGGATGCTGGGATGCCCGCGACCACCAGCATCCCATCGAGTGATCTTGACTCGCAATGTGGGAACGCTTACAGCCACTTGTTTCGCACCACGCCGGAGAGCCTGCGTCCCCACATAAGGTTATATCATACGATCGTCCCTTGTATGTGCTGAGGATCCTGCGCGCCACTCTGCATCTGCGGCGACTGTGACGGCGATCCCATGGGACACTGAAGGCTCGGGGGGTCGTAGAGCCCGCCCAGCGAGCCGCCCAACCCGTGGCCGAAGTTCGAGCTCATGGCGGCGGTCAGCTCTGGCATGGATGGCAGGCCAATGTCCAAGATGCCCGTGTTGCTCGCGCCACCGAGCTGCGAGCCCTCCTCTGGCGGCGTCACTTCTAGACCGATCGACCCGTTCAACGCGATCTTGATCGGGTTGTGGTTCGAGGGATGCGAGAGAGCGCCCAGACCGATGTCCTCCAGGCTGCTCTTCCTCCTGCTGGTCGATAGACCCTGTCTCAGCGAGTTGCTGCGCCTCAGCAGGAAATCGTCGACCACTCGGAGGGAGTTCGAACGGCCGCGCAGCGTGCCAGCCACTGTGGGACTGTCGGGTAAGGACAGGGAGTTCGACTTGGTGGTTCCCAGCGGCGGAGCCCTGGGCAGACCGATCGCCGAGCCGCGACGACTTCCTGCCCCTGCGCCTGGCAGCCCCGCTGACGCCACTGCCGCGTTCATCTGGGACACCAGCTGCGCGGAGCAGAAGCTGATGTTGCTCTTGCGCCGCGAATTGTGCCGCTCGAAGGTCTTCTGGGCCGAGAACGGGCTGGGTCGGACGAGGTACACGATGTCACCCTCCTCCAGCTTCAGGTCGCAGCTGGGGTTGATGATCACGTACGACAGGCTGTTCCGTTTCTCGGAGACGTCGTCGTAGTCGGCTACCGGGAGGTTCAGGGACTCCATCCGGGAGCGGACCAGGTTCGCGATCTCGGCCCTCTCGATTTGCTGGGCGTGGTTGTCGCGGGCCTCGTCGCCGAGACTCACGGAGTACTGCGCGAGAGAAAAAGATCGAGGTTGAGCGGGGGATTGAGACTGATGGATGCTTTCGGTTTAAACGTACGGTTGACACGTTGGTGGTGGGTTTGCTGGGAGATTGCTGATTGATAAGCTGATTGTAGGAGAATGAGTTCTAGTTCTCTTATTGACTTGATTTATGGGAGATGATTAGTTTGAGGGTGATGTATTATGTAACAAATAGTTAGAACATGAGCCATAATAAATGAAACACTTCGTACTGTGCAGAGTTGGGCAGGTTGCATCTAAGACGACACAGGGGCAAGGGGAACCCTAACTCGCTGTGCCTGTTCTCAGTTTTCCCCGTTGCTAAGACCTCAAGTGCGTACGAGATCGGATAGGTCTATCGACTGTGACCATTTAGATCCACGTTCCATTGAAAGCAACCTTTTCAACTTTGCACAGTAAGTAGCAAACTATTTAGAAAAGGCTACGCTAATTCCACTTCTATTTTCCTCTTATCAGTCATCATCTCCAGCGACAACGCGTATCGTGCTCGTCGAACGTGAATGCCCTCAACCTTTGACAGAAGGAGTTAAAACAGTGAAGACGAACAGAGAGTCCTGAGCGTTTAGTTAGGAAGCTGCACGGTGTTACACTGGCCATGCGCTGCAACGTAGCATGTAGAGCTTGGATACCGTTTGGAAGAACGAAAGTGAAGGCCAACAGAGAGAAAAGAATGTAAAACAAGGAGAGACAGAGGCAGCGTACGAGAGAGAAAGAGAGAGAAAAAGAGAGAAAGGAAGATAGAGAAAATATATATGCGTGTGTACATATAAATACATAGAGAAAACGATCAGAAATGACGACGACCAGGCAACGTTGACTCTGTACTCACGGCTGATGCACCCTTGTCGCGGGTGGCACAATTTGCAAGGCACGATGCTGCCGCCGAATGACGCACCTTGTACGTCACGCCGACGCCGGCGTCGCTCTCCGCGTCTGAGTCGCCCTGCCAAAACGACAAGCAATTCTACGCTTACTATGGGCAGCTCATCGTGGTCGCGATTTCGCACGCACGACACTGCCCCTATCTGGCTCGATCGTTTAAACAAGACCAGTGGTAAACATGACTATCGGTTTATATTCGACCTGTCGTTCGATTAGCTTCCTCCGTGGAAAGGGTGGCTGGTGTACAGGGTGGCTATGATGGAACCAGGAAACCAAATTTTTCAAATTTGTAAATGGGGGACAGTGACCAGGAATTAGAAGAGTAAGCAAAAGCAATTTAATCGAGCGAAAAGTAAGGAATCAGTTCTTAATTTCTTGTTACTTTTTATTTTGTGTCCTGATTTGTTAACATTCTTAACATTTTCAGGAATCGATTTTAAAATATTTTAATTGTCACTCTACTATAAGGAATATTGTAAAGTATATTACAATGGGTTGTGTTGTTTCCTAGCTCCATGTTATATGAAACCTCCTGTATCTATAAGAGATAATGGCAAGAACGAAAGAATCTAAAGAATATTTTCTTATCTTCCGAATATCAACCGTGATTTCCCAATTTCTCACAGATTTCAAGGTCCTTGATGAGTCTAAAGCCTATCACAACAGATCGCAATCTTCTGTATGTGACACTGATCGATAAGTCTCTCAGATATATTAATACCATTGGATATCACCAATGTAATGTAACGATCAGAACAATTTTGTATAAAAACACACACTGACAAGGAAGAATCAAGATTGATCGTCGATCGATCGATATCAGCGGCAACGATCTAACAACGGAAGAAGCGCTTTGATCGACACTAATAATGGTCTAACACGATGCAGGTTTCAGACGAGTATGTTCAGGATCGAAGGACGTGCCACGAGCATCGTTTGAACAAGATGCGAGAGCCCTACGTCTCTTACTTCTCATCGAAGGGGTAAAATAGTAAAATCTAGATTTACATTAGGAATAACGCCGGGGAAGATGTAAAAACAAAAGATAGAGAGCGGGAGCACAACCATGCGCTACTCACAGCCGCCATTCAAAGTTGTATCCTGCCCTTATGAAATAGTACACGAACCAATGACTTAATTATCCTGTCGCTTTGGGAGAGAAGGTTCGTCTACTCACGTGAGACGTGTCTGATAGTGTGGTGTCCTGAGTTCTGTATATGCCGATTGGAATCTCGCAGGTGGTCGAGCAGAGTTTCTGGTACAGCCTGCCGTAGGTCCTGATCCACATGTCGTCCTTCGTTATCTTCATCTGCAATTAGGTAATCATTAGGCATATTTTAGAGGGCAATTTGGTGTTTAAGAATTCTTTCAATGATGAGGATAGATCCTTACCGATGTTAAGAAACCAGAGCCTGGCGCTTGATCCACACCCAGCAGCAATCTCACGAAAGTTATCATATAGTCCTTGACAAATGCTTGATAGAGAAGAGTGTCCAACATGGAGGCACTGAAGACACTGCCAGCAGCGAAAGGTAACCGAAACATGTACGATATGTGCGAACCTCTCTCCTTTTCTCTCTGTTAAAGTAATGGTAAACTGGGTTTGAGAAGGATTCGATGCAAATTCAAATTTGGATTATGGGAAGCAATTATCAAGAAAATGTTAAAGTTCCTATGCAAGAATATATTGTATATTTATTAACGTGTTTACTTTAGTTGACAAGTTTCCTTGTAAAGGATGGCGATATAAACTGTACCTCCATTTTAACAAAATTTCCTCTGTAGATATAAAGTGACAAAGTAAAGGTCAAGTATACATACTCATAAACTTGATAAGCTGCGTTTCGAAGAGGCAAGGAACAGCAGAGTGGCTTAAGTATTATCTCAAATTCTCCCTTAAGTTACATTATCGCAAAGTGCAGTTGGTAATTTATGCACCCCCAAAGGACAGATAAACCATAGTTGTATCGCGATATAAAACATCAAATTTATATTGCAATTACCATACGTAGTTATGTTGCAATCGTAATGAGTTTAATATTTCACGATTTTTATCTTCCATTTCCTACTTAATTACTCAAATAGGGGAAACATAATGACTAGTTTTAGTCTGCAGAAAAATATGTGTTGAAGGTATAATATCGAATAATTAAGAAATAACTACTCAGAGATGCCATGACAAATTATTGGAAAGTTTATGAAAACAGTTGCTGAAACATACCTTTTCCATTTTGCTGAGATGAAGAGCATACTTGTCGTGTGCCCTAAACTGCATGAACCGCATGTTGCTCGACTGTGACAACTCTGTTATGCTTTTTATGCTGGGGAAGAATCTGTGAATACATAAAAATAAAAAAAAAAAAAACAGTATTACATCAACTAATCTATGATGCAAGTCTTCACTTCACCTTATAATCATAAAAAACCTAGGCTACCAATAAATACTCAAATAAATAAACACTCTTCTGAGACACGAAATAGATTCAGTAAAAATTCCTTTCGAAATGATTCTCTTTCAGCATATTTCCTTGCAATCTCAAAGCAACAGCGCGCCAGTGGAAAAGCAGCCATTATACATATTAAGTGAACCGTATACGACTGTCACGAGTTAGCGCCATTATTACTTCATGAAAAATTTATGAACACTTACTTGAACATGGTCTGTACCGCGACGATCGTGTTACAGTCAGCCAAAGTGTCTTCCTCTGCAGAATTGCTGAGCTCCTTGTTTACGACGACAACATTTTCTGCCAGAGTGATGCCAGCGCGAAGGAGATCGTCAAGACAGTCGATGGATCCACGCATCCAGTATACCAGAGGGAAGTAGGACACCGCGTCAAGGAACGCGATTTCCGGCTTCCGTTCCAGTAGCAGGATGATTGGATTCAGCGAAGTTTTTGACCTAGTAAGAATTGTTGTTCGATGAGGAAGGAATAGAGTGAAGTCCTCCAATTTCGAACGCTTTCATTTGATGTTTTATACGTAGAATAATTTTTAAATCTTTTATCTGCTTTGTATGGACCATGATTGTGAGTGAATTATTGTGATGTGAGTATTAAGTGTCTTTTCTTAAATGAGAAACACGAAAATTATTCGAGATGTTACATACAATAGTGTTTAATAAGAACTACCTGAAATGAGCCCTTAATGGAATGATGAAGTTGTAGATCCCATTGCTGGCGTAATCAGCTGCGAGTATTATAGTCTTGTTCTGCCAATTGTACTCCTTCGCGTTTCTGTAGCTACAGTGCTGGCAAACCTAGGGGAATAATCGAGGATATTAGTTACATTTTTCAAATAGGTTTCAATGGGAGACAGGATACACACCTGTGCCAGCTGAAGGCAACAAAGGGGTTTCTTTTCTTTAAGCAGGTAACATAACGTTGGCGATACGCCTATGAAGGGTGAAACAGGTGGGAAACCTTTGACGATCCTGTAACAACGTCAGCATGAAGTTAAATCGGGGTAAAATACAATAATTACATTTATTATCATCGATACTGTAAATAGGGACAGATATTACATGATAAATAGATAATAGATATTGACAATAATTTAATTAAAATGGTTGCAAAGAAGTATATTGTAATTATTTAATTTTCTATTCTATGATATACCTTTTGGAGAAGTAAAATAAATAAAGTCTGTTTGCATTCTTCTATAGGAAAATGTATACATTCTTTGTGATTAAAAATCAAAGAATTGAATTGAGAATTGAATAGTGTATAGATTTATTAAAAAAAGTGTCGTGCTATTTATTTGCAGAAACTGTTAACCATATGCAAGTGTGCGAAACGGAAATGTGAAGGAAGCAAAATATCTGAGAAGTGTAAATGTAGAATACTGGAAGTAGTATTTGTTCAACATGCTATCAGATAATATTGTACATAAAATGCAATGGGCTAAAGATTTGTTTCAAAATGTAGTTTCTATATAAATTCCTTATTTGTACGTGGTTGAAAAGTATATGGGATCAAAGAGAGTCTCGAGATATTCGATTATCGATTTTTCAAATTCCAACAAATGCCCCGTTACGAACGGAACATTGAAGTGAACACAGACCGTTGCCCCGTGAAAGGACACGCGATAACGCAATGGCGTATCGTAAGATCCAAGTGCAAGATATAAAAATAAATGAAATTATTCATGGCGTTACCTTGAGAGAGTGGAATTTCTCGAATATGAGAACCTATTACGCTGGTTTGATGGTTCGTGTGAAAATAACGAGCGTTGAGCGCAGTGGCATGAATGCCGAGCAAAAGAATTTCAATGAGCCCAGGCAACATAATCTGTACATCCATTGTTAAATAACAAAATTTTATTACCATTTATCTCGATAGCTCTTTCAATACATGAAATCTTTTAAAAAACTCGTCTTCTACTATTAATATTTATTTTCTTCGTCATTTTAAGTATTTCCATAATACGATTTTCTGTTTCTTTATTAACCAAGAAAATTCATGTAACAAGAGAAGGAAGTAGAATTCAATAGGATATAGAAAGATCCATGAAATTGAACAACTTCGTCGTACCCATGTAGTCGAAGTGATATGGGGGAATGTAAACTGTTGAAGTTTAAATAAGGGATCTGATCCCTGATCTGTTCAACATCTCTGTGAGAGCTCTGCTTATGATATGATGTTGTAGAATATCCAGACAAAGAACTTGTGTATCGGGCCGAGGATGAATTGCAAGAATTTATGATGGCTATCTCGCAAGTGTTTGCCATATTACGATAACGCTGTAGAAAGGGCGTGGTTAACTTTGATGCATACTTGGCTTAGACCAAGAAAAATGTTCGCGATTTAATACATGGAAATCGATAATATTGCGAACTGATCGCTTGCAATTTTCATCTCCTCGATGACTATAGAAATATTTTTTACACATATTCCACTGGAATTAGACTGTCTAAAAATTTAGGAAAATCGGATGCTATAGATTGACTAATCTCAAGAAAAAGTTTCGAACCAGTTATTCTAATTACTTTAATAGGTATTTCTAATTTTAATAAGTCGTCTTATGTATAAAAATTCATTTTTTAATGCTCAAATCTGCAGAGATCAATTCCCTAGGAATAGAAAGTCTATTCTCTACGTATAATATCTTCATAACTTCAATCGCGTCCCATCTGACGTTTCGCATCGAACTATACAACTTCAGTTTAGGAGTTAAGTCCATTGCGAGCGATTTACTGGACAGAATTAAACAGCCAAGTTCCAGCGTACCGATTAAATTTTCCTTCAATTGGGTCGCAAATTGTGGAGCTACGGATCCAGGTGACCCTTCCCTATTTCAATGACTACCTCTTTCACTTCTTGGTGTATTTCAGAGCTGCAATGCGCAACGATTTTACTGCATCTCTTTTACGTGGATTCACTATACCATTGTCGTATATATTGTACCTACTTAACTTAATAATATATCGTATTCGTTGCGCAGACGACAGATGAGGCGATGCTCAGATCTCGAAAATTAAAGACGAGAGTTCAATTCTTTTTGGCGCTGTTCTGACTGACGACTTTAACAAATATTCAGTACCAGTCAGACTCAATTTTAGGGAACTGAGAGTTTTCATTTATTCAATTTTTCAATAGTTCTATCTGTGTTATGAACATGGAGAAGTTAAAATGTATCAGAAAGTATATTTATTCTGCTCTACTACATTTGGCAGAAAGTCTAGCAGAGGTTGCAAATTCCCAACTCGACATAAATTCAACCTACTCGATTATATTCAAATTACTCCGCCAGAAATTTACATTCTGAGCATCACCTCCCGAAATACTAGTTCATGTAAAAACATAGAAACGTAAACTCACCCCTTGAAACTGCTGGGCAAAGGTCGTGCGTCAAGACGGCAGTGCATAAAGACGATGCAGGAAGGAAGACATCAAAAACATCCATGGAGGACATATAGGGTGTCAGGCAGGACAGCATCGAGCAGCGGATTCAATACCATCGACGCCGATTAGTGGTACAGGCGTCGAGAGACACATTCAGACAGGACAGATTGACGATCAAACGTAAACTGACGTTTCATTGTGTGTCGAATGGTAAGAGTGACGGACTAATGTGGCGCATCGTGTTTGCTCGAAATTTTTGCTCCATTCCCTCCACCTTCTCTCGCTCTGTCTGTCTCTTGTCAGTGTGACGATTTCCGCGAGCCAATTTTGGTCACTCGACGTTACTCCGTATCGAGAAATTGGAATCGTTCAGAGGGAACTCTTTCATCAGTCGAGTCTTTCGTTTTTGGGAAAGGGCAAGGTAGGAACATTAGTTTTACAATTGCTGATACAATTTTTTTTAAAATATTGAGCAATAAACGAAAACGGAGTCAATTTTTGAAACCTCAGAAAATCAATATTTGTTTTCCACATAACAGGGAGAAATATTGTAGACAATTGTAGCGAATTGTAGATATAATATAATGATGCAATTGTTGAAAGTTAAAAGAAACTCTACAGAAGGAGAAGGAAGCTGGAAGTAACAGGAAATTGAGACACGTCGAGTGAGCCACGGGAAGTAAC
Source organism: Calliopsis andreniformis (assembly GCF_051401765.1). Taxonomy (NCBI): domain Eukaryota; kingdom Metazoa; phylum Arthropoda; class Insecta; order Hymenoptera; family Andrenidae; genus Calliopsis; species Calliopsis andreniformis. Next base: position 22,134,029 of record NC_135064.1, read on the forward strand.
ATTCAAGACAAGAGTGCAGAAACAGGACAGTGCACAGTTTCAGCTGTTGAACTTCTCGAAGTTCATTTTCGATAACAGATACATCCTGATAAGACCGTACAAATTTCAGGAAGTTTAGTGATTGAAATCACTCGCTATAATTGTACGATCCTATGGTGCACTTCAGAGTTTCACAAGAAAATAGTAATCTTCAAATATGCAATATTTCAAAATTGCACTATCTTTAATACAGTACTCTTATCTACTATCATTCGTTCATATGATACTAAGTTTAGTAACTAATTTTTGAAACTAAGTTTTGAAACAATAAGCCTGAAAAACCACTATTTTCTTTTTGAAACTAATATCGACACGTAAAATATATATTTAGAATAAGAAGAAGTGATAAAGAATATACATTCATCAGATATAGATATGTAGAAGGAGTATATATAAATTGTTTACATAAATACGTCTGATGCACAAGAGACCGTGCCATGCAGGTGCACGAGACAGTGCAAGATCTTTTCACTCTTCAGGATCTCACGATCGTGCTCGTGTACATATACCAAAGATTCGAAGACAAGAGGAAGATTATTCTTCTATCTAATAGATATCTCTAGAAATTGATATAAATCTAACGATAAATCTGATTCACGAGAATAACACACGTAGTATAACCTGTGTACCTTGACTCCTTGCGATCTTCGACGTAAAATGATGACATGAAACGTGAGAGTGAAAACGTATTATTCAAATCGTACTCACGCGATCTTCTCGCTGGGTGATCTCCATGGGACGTCGTCATCCATTTCATCCTCAGAGTCATCGCCTTCGTGATCCAAGGATTCTTGACCAGGAAGATGCAGGGTCGAGCTTGTCAGCATATCTGGTACAGGCAAGATGCTGGGCCTTCTACTTCCTGAAACATTTTAATTACAAGCTCTTCGTACAAATTTAAACAAATTTTTCTACCTAATATTATTGTTCATATATTGTAGGTATTAATAATTTCGGTATCGAATAAGAAAACTATTCATATTATAGTGTGCTATATTTTTTCAATAGTTGTATGAAGCTCCTGTAGTCTCAGTGATTGACGTGTACTACTTATACATTGAATAGAACGAATTGATCCACTAATGGAATGGATATAATTGAATCGTGAATTGACGTACCTCTTCTTTGTGTAAGAATCTCGGGACTGAGTAGATTGGGATTGGGATCGAGGGATCGTGGTACATCCAAGTGATTTCCAGTGATCGGAGTCTGCGGCGTAGATCCTCCGTCCTTCAAACACTGACGTGAATCTCCGAATCCGCCTGGATCAAGGTACGTTGCTGTGAAATTTAATATTAGTTATGGGCAATTAAATCTACAGGTCTTACCTAAATAGTTGAGTGTTGAATATTAATTATAGTATAATGTATTACGTATCGTGAAAAAAAAGATATGAGAATGTTTTATTATTCTAACTTTTCGTGATGTATATGTACGTTTTTGTGTGATAATTTTTACTATATTAATTAATATCCTGCGCAATATAAATGTTTTTTGGTACAATAGGAATTGCGATAAAAAATATATTACACATTAAAGTATTAAAAAAGCTTCTCCATTGTGAAATATAATCAGTGAATGTTTGTAGAATCTACAATTATATTATATAAAATTTTAAGCGACCAATATGATATAATGTTTTCCCTTATCGTTGTTTCGTGTACCTATTTATTAAAATTAATTGCAAGCTGAAGCAACTACAAACTTTTTTAACACTGTGTGTATTGCTTTAGTCCATTCATTAGTAGTTTAAATAAATTACTCTTTAGCTACAGAAACGGATATAAATTATTTTTTCAAACTAATTCTGTTTAAATGAGATCTAGTGCAGTATTTTATGTCAGTTTTGGGTAGCCTATACAACTTTTTAAAGCACGATATCCACTGCGGTTCGCGACAGTAGCATAAATGGGTTACACGAGAAGTGTCACAGTATTTGTAACAGAAGCCAGTACAATGTAATTAGACATGCTTGTATTTTAGCAACATGTAATTAAACACATGCAGAAAATTAATTACTTCATATTACAACACGAAGCCATGCTAGAGCACATCATTCAAATATGCTGAAATATTACAAGAAACCAGGGAGAAAAAAATATTAAGAAGCTTTTGAAAGTAATTGTCTCTAAACAATTACATTGCAAAATACTTGCGATATGTGGCAGAAAATAATTAAAACACGCTATTAAAAAAAGCAAAATAATCACACTCGAGTACTTGCATTTCAATATCACAAACTGAACGACTTCCCCAATCATTCGTGATTCGACTACAAGCCACGAACCTCGTTCCCCTTAAACAGCAACTCTAGAAGCGTATACCTGACAAATCACCATCGTTAACGCGTGTGAACCTCTCCCTCTCGAAAAACCCCATGAACCGACACGAATAAAAATATATGTAGATGAAAAGATAGACCCATACAGATACCAAAGATAAAACACGCAGACGTGAGCGACAAGAATCATAAGAAATGAGAAAGTAACAAAGGAAGAATGAAGAAAGAAAAAGATAGGGTTAAGCGCATGCGACACTCACGGTGGACATCGGATGCGAGCATGTTGTGGTGTTCGAGTTGTGTGGGCGTGCTAGGGAGGACCTGCAATATGACCTGTGGGGCCCTGGGAGCCAAGTCGTGCAATTCCAGTCCACGGGGCCCCGTACAGGTCGTCTCCTGTCTGCGGCAAGCTGTTTCGTTCAACGCATTGTTACAACTGTTGGTATAGCCACGATGCTCGTCTATATCGAGCTTGTTTGCAGTACCGTTCCCATCACCACCGGCGATCGTGCAACTGGTCGAAATGGTGGTGGTCGTCGTGGTTGTCCCAGCGCTCGTCCCCGAGTTCACCGTGGCGTTGTTGGCGTTTGCGTTGGCGTTCGAACCGCTGGTGGCGTTCCCCGTCCCGTCGGTCTTTGTCTCCACCACCACCTGTGTACCCTCTGCACCGGCGCTGCTTTGGTTGTTTGCTACCACGAACGCGGAGTTCTCCTCCTTCGTGATGCTCATGTAGTAGCAGGTGTCCGTTTTCTTCATTATGTGACGTGGACCTTGACGGATAGGGATTGGGTTAAATAAGATGAGAAATTGCTGAGTAAGTGGGGTCTGGGATTTGTTGGAGGCGAGTGTCAGAGGAAAATTCAGTAGATGAAAAAATGAGAATTGAAATTCACGTGAATATATTTTCGATATAATGTTGTCTTTTAGTATCAGCTGTTTTTACTTTCCAGGAATTTTTGTGATAATAATATACTTTGGATTCTGGTGCAGGTTTATGTTTAGGTTGGGATTTAGGCTCAGATCGAGGTTTAGGTTCAGGTTCATGTTCAGGTCGAGTAGTTTCAAAGCTAGTTCCAAAGATGAGGACTAGAATAACCCAGTAATAATAATATAGACTCTGTCAGACATTTTAATATCAGAACGTTACCAGGATTGAGGAGAATGGTGTCCTCATAAAATTCCGGAAGCTCCGCTGGCCTGACCGCAACCAACGCCACCCCATATTTACGATGACTGTGGAACGACGCGTAGGTAAAGGATTTTCCCTCATACTCGCCGAAGAACCGCGAATCGCCCAAGATGATGTGGTAAATCTCGTTGCCAGAACATTTGCCATAGAGCCTGTGCCATTCTTCCTGCGACTGCTGTCCCTCCCTAAAACAAAAGTAAATCGATTCTCGTTAAGTAATGAATTTCACTTGGCAGGACATTTTCATAGCATCGTTTAATGTTACTGCTCAGGTTTCTTCGACTTACTGTCCTCTGGAAGTATGTAACAGAAGAGTGACGAGCGTCGAGGCGCCAGGGCAGGTGCAGTTGTTCGCCAAAAGGGCGTACTTGAACTCATCTTCGCAGACCACGTGCTCCGCGAACTTCACGTGAAGCTTGTTCTCCGGACGGAAGATTTGAACGTACTGAGGAACGTTTGGCGCGAAATCCTTCACTGCCCACGACCTGTTTATCGTGACAATATTTGATACACTGTGACCTCGTTCCACCTTTGTTAAATATGGAAGGTATGTACAGCTGTTCTAGGTGGCTGAACATTCACCACTTCTCAAACATAGTGGGTGACTACCCTGGATTTAATTACAGTGTTGCAACATACAATACACCACTAATTATGGAAGTGGTCTAAGTTCAACTTTCTTAGTAATCTAAAATTTATCATTTATTTTGTAATGTAAAGAGATGTAATGCTAAGTAAACGATAAATTCAACATTTTTTTAGATTTCTTACTCAAACGACTTTCATAATTATTTTTATTTTACCAGTAGATTCCACAATATTTTAGATACTACATTTTCCTAGAATTTAAGCTGACCTGAGTATCGTGTGTTCGTCAGCAGCGGTTTTGTCAGCGTAGTTCCTCGCAGCAAGGACGAAGCAAGCTTCAGCCTCGTTCATCCTAGCCCTGGTGAGATCGTTGTCCTTTAGACAAGATCCCTGAATATAGATTACTCTTTGTGCCCAGATGGGCACCTGCAAGATCATCCGCATCGTGGTATCTAGCTCCATAGGTGACAAAAGTACCACGTAATAATCCTGAATACAATTGATAAGACACATCGAACCTTTATTAAATACGAACATCGTAACAAAGGGCATTGAAATTGGACATAATTCCAAAATTTTCAAGGAAACAATTATATGATAGACTTCCCTAACCTGTAACAATGGATGAGCGTAGAATTCATTGAGGAAGTCCATAATCGTGTCGGCTTGCAATGTTGTACTGCAAACCACCACGTGCTTCTCGCTCTGCGCCCTGTGAGATGAATAAGACCCGCCCAGTTTCTGTCTTTCCATCCACGTGAAAGCCAGCTGCTCCAGCTATCCGTGAAACCACAATAAAATTGCTTAATTCTTCCGCTGAAGTATAACATATTTCTCGACAATTTGGTCGAGAATTGATTTATTCGGGAAAACTCATAAAGCAAATTCCTATATTTAGATACAGGCCAAAATCCATTTCTTCGTTATTCGATTTCAATTTAATGAAAATTAATATTTCATCGACCCGCAATCCATCAACTATTCAGTTTTAATATAGATCTTATTAGTATCATTAATATTAATGTATGAGTGTTTATGAAACAGAGTGGATTTTAGTAGCTCGAACATGTGTATTGTAAGGGTCCGTTGCTTAGCAAAATATTCCAGCCTCACGTGCCAGTGGCAGGTTTGACAGATGAATTGCACGGTTATGACTGTCATCGATATCTCAGCCGACGAGTGACAGCTGGCTTTTGGCAGCATCTCCTGTCATTAGTCAATAACCTCAGGGCAACAACTAGGACTATGGATTTGGGTTAGAATTCAGCGATCAGACGATTTAATTACGTGATTGTCGTTGACGCACATCAATTTGCTTTCTAGAAAGGAAGCTCGTTGTGGTTTCTGTAGTGAGATTTTATTGACATTCAAATAAACGTCGTTGAGAAATAAATTAAAATTCACGGAAAAGCTTGCTAGAGGCAATAACAAATTTATATTTCATTTTCTATAAAAAGTTGTACATAATAAAGAATATTTACTGAAAGTTATATACTGGCACGTATTTTTATTAATGAAATATCTCTCGATGTTTACAAAATACCCTGAGATAGATATTTGACGGCCAAAGTGGACGTTTCATTTCGTAATCTTGGGATATTTCTGTAAAGCCTTCAATCTAGCAGACCAATTAGCAGTAATCGTATTTGCATTTATCACATCGTTAACCTTCCTCGCGCACAAAAATCTCATAACGTTACCTGCTGGTTTGATTTCTGTAAAATAGCGACTAAAACGAAATCGATGATTTTATGAGTGTTGGAAAACACGGATGCGCTATTTCTCCCCCGAAACAGCCGTTAAGCGGGAAATAACGATTTTATACGTTCAGCAATTCTTAAACCAATAAATATTCTGTTAACCATGAACAGCGAAAAGTTAAAGTTGAATGCTTCGCGGGATTCTTTATAATGGAGCATCAAATTTTAAATATCGTAAAAGGAACCATTCAATTAAATGCCTCGGTAACACTAATCAGATAAAGTAGTCTGATTATCGGCATCGATAATCGTGAATACTTGAAATTTCAGAGAAAAAAGATTTAAAAAATCGGAGAGGAAAATGAAACGGAATGAAAAGGTAATCCGCTAAATTAAAATTATTGAAATTTCTTTACTCTAAGTATTTTACAGAACAAAAGTGGGTCACTTCATATTCACCCTAAAAATCGCTGTAATACCAATGCAGGAACAAAATGATTCAAATAATTATAATTTAATAAACACTCAATTATCGAGGTCGCTCTCAAAATGAATAAAAAAGGTAGTTCCTCCATCTGATAGCAGCCTATCGCTAAATGAATTTAAAAAACGTGTCTGTACCTAACTTAAAAATCCTCTCACAGGCTTCACTGATTGCAATAAACGTAGCACGTTAATGTTCTCTCCGTTCCAGCAGAAAATATAAAGTAGCCAGGACCAAGTTAGAACAGAAAAAGATCCTTACGTACCTGTGTAGGTAGAACAATGAGCGCGACGCAGATCATGATGACCATATACAGCTGCGAGGGCCAAATGTCAGGTACAAAGTCCCCGTAACCGACCGTAGAAAACGTGACCACAACGTAGTACGTGCTTTGAAACAGATTCAAATGCCTGTGCCCTGCCCTCTGGAAGTGTTGGATCCCGCATACGCTGAAACCGAAAATTGAAAAGCACCGCCTCGAATCGCATCCTAGGGAATTACAGTTCGCAGGCTATTGAAATCACCGCCGTGTGCGCGCGAGTAATTTCGCTCTCGATGAATCGTGTCCTCCCTCGTCCTGCCGCAATCGCGAGCAATCGTACAATTAGCCGCCTCCTCGGGGATCGAGGGACGTGTTCCCAGATCCTCTCATCTTGGGGAGGCGACCAGAGCAAAGAATCGCGGAAAGGTCGAGGGCCGCTTGCGATGTCCCTCTAACGAAGGACATTCACAAACGACGTGTTTCCATTATGCATGAAACCTCGTTTCTGTGCCAATATCGAGCCTAGACTTTTACGCTTCGAATCGTCTGTCTTACTGCGTGCGTCTGGAAACGTTCATTAAGGTCTAGGGAGAGTAACCTCGTTCGTGTTGGAAGTTTGTAGGTCAAGTGAGATGAAATGGAGGTGGATGGGGGAAAATATTTGTGACTTGAGATTTTAGACCTATAGAAAGTGATATTTCAATTTTGTGGGTTTAATTGATTTTTGAAGATCAGTTACAATAAAGTGTAAAGTAATTTTGAAACCTCAAATCGGAATTGTACAGGTACCGAAGAGATGAAGATTAAATATAATTTTTAGTGAAATAAAAATAAAGTCTTCCTTCAATTTTTGTAAAAAAAGATGGGATGAATTTTCGCATCAACTCGATACTTTGGGGATTCTTTGAGGAGTAAGTAGTAGAGAACTGTTTTAGTCAGACACTGGAAACCACTGTCACGTAAATGTATGTCAAACAAATTTCAATAGCTGGGTTTATCGAAAGTTTCAATATATAGCTTTTGTGATTATTGTACTGTTCTACTTGATCATAATTAAGAGCTGTTGAAATTATATTGGTTAATACCCTTAATGTGTGTTCCGGAATGTTATCTAAATTTCAATCCACTGAAATTTCAGATCCATCGTTTTCGTATCTCGACAAGTCGAGTGAGGTGAAAAAAAAGCTCTGAATAGCAAGATCCGACGTGCGATATTGCTTTTTTAATTGGACGCTTTTCGTTTTGCGTTCGATTGCACTGACACGTGTGAAATACACTCTGGAACGTTCCTAAGTTCGAAAATATTCTCTATCACAGAGGACTGGATACACGAAAGAGTTATTGGTTTACCTCAGATGATGCTATAAATGCAGATTTATCAAAATGTGGATAGGTAATATTTCAACACCATTCACCAATTTATTTTAAATTCATTATTTGAAGAAGCTATATTCAAATACTCTACCTCCAATATAAAAACAATTTCCATCGAAACCAGGAAAAAAGAAAATACATTTCGCAATGTTCCGCTGGCTAGAAGATGGAAAATGGAAAAGCAAAGTAGAACATTTGAAATTCGTGTAACGAACATAGCAATCAAGAGCTCCAGTTCATTTCATGTAAACTTTACTACAGCGATACAACCAACCTGTTTCAATGTTCCTTTCTGAGGGATTTTGCAATTGCTTGAATGAATTGGTCACTTTGGGAGCGATAGAAAGGGTTCGAATTTTACCTTTGCGTGGAAATTTAACACGCTACGAAACGAAGCGAAAAAAGAAATCACTCGTGATTGCACCGAAACGTGCAACGTTGATGAATCGAAATTGAAATTTGTAAAGTGGGCGATATATTTAAGGATCAAACCTCCAGGAGATTAGGTGATCGCAGACGTATACGTTTTTAGCTCGTCGGGGAATGATATCTTTCCAATACTTATACGTCTTGGAAGGTATGCGAAATTCTATGAGAAATAGATACGCTAGATTAATTCTGGTTTAATTCTGGATTTTCGATTAACTTTTTTCCCCATCGTCCTTGCCATACTCAGTTTCACAGAAATAACTTGAACTATGAAAAGATTGCAATCTGATTGCGGCACTTGTAAAGACGCGCAAGTAGAAATGTCCAGTATGTAACGAGACACGCGAGCCAGACTACACAGAAATAGGATAGAAGAGTACTTGGCTGACAAATTTTTAATTCGTACCCTAAATTACGTTATTCGCTTGTGTCAAGGCAATCCTATTTTATAGTAATACCAGTTTCTTTAAAAGTTATACCAAAACCTACTTGCTTTCCTACATTGCTTCGATAAAATGAATGAAAAATTCTTAAGCCAGGAGTTTCATTTTTTTAATTTTGTAAAATAATTAAAATCATGTTATTTGGAGCTAACTTAGAAAGACAGTCCTAGAATAAAGCAATTCTACTGTATGTAACTATTGTGGGACACATGAACATAGAAACTATGACGGCTGTAAACTCGACAAGTAGTTGCAACCAAACGCCACTATAACTATACGTCTTGTAAGAACGACAAGCCATTCGTAAAGAGACTGTCAAGCGGTCTCCTGGTAACAATGAAATAGATAAGGTCTAGTCTGTCACATAACTGAACCAGAAGGCAATAAATTTTCGCTCATTAGGCGACTCATGGTCTATTTATTCCTCAGTGCGTGCACTGTGCGTATAATTTCTCAGTGTATTCAGTAGGTTACGCACTACTGCTTGCGAGTAGTATACGAATTAACTGAACTTCAAATTTCTAATTTAATATTTTTGTAATTTTCTAGCAGCAAGTACTTGAACTGTAAGATTGTACTCTTTTGTAATCAAATCAAGGTTTCATTGCATTCGAATTACTGTTCCGTGAAATCCCGTTGCTTTGCTGGATGTTTACATTTTATTACATTTTTATTGCTTTCATTTTATCACTTCAAAGGATCTTTTCTCGGCAAATACCTCGACGTAAAGTTTCCGTCACAAGGAACACACAAACAGAAGTACAGAAATTGAAATATTTTCAAAGAACGCGCAAGATGCAAAATTGAATCCTGATGTGGTGCAATTTTTTAAGTTTTATGTAAAGAATCAAGCGTAAAGCATTTATTCAGAGTGTACAAGTTCTGTCGACTATCTGCTACAGTTGCTATTTTATATTGTTCTTTGTAAGTCGTAATGCTGAGTAATAAAATCCTTGGACAGGCATATTTTAAGAGCTTTATCTTTCCAGAAGCTTGAACAGAGCGCTCAAGAAATCCAAGTGCCACGTTTATTCGCCAAAATAATTGCACGTTGACAAGGTTATTAAAGTAGAAACTAGATAGTCCACACGAACGCTTTACGTTGTACTCCATAAACTTGTTCCAGAAACTTAATCGACCTACCCAACAATTTCCAATACCATATTCGCTTTCAAGAACACGCGTTCTGATATGGTTAGTGTGGAAGAAAGAGTACACCCTGTATTATATTCTACAAAATAGGTTCTCGAGATTTTTCAATTTTTCTTAAAATTTTGAATACCTGAAACGAATTTTAAGATACAATTACTTTTCTTCTTGAAGAAAGAGAGGAAGAGAACTTGAAGAACAGACCCAGAAGGCACACGACGTTTTGAAGATGTCTGTTTCATATCCATTTTATGCCTAAACATCTTACGACATAATTTGGTCGTCTTAAAGACATCCAACACCGTACATTTTAAAGACTTCCAAAATTTGCGCTCATAAGACATCTTAAAGACACACTACAGGAACATCTTAAAGTCTTACACTTTTGGCCGTCTTAAAGACGTCTATATTCTGTCTAACCGACTTATAGACATAATTTAGAGGTCTTCAAAACGTCTTATGAATATCGTTTAAAACGTCCTAAAGACATACTGATTTGAAACTGTAGACATTTCAGAGAAATCTTTTGATCATTTTTAGAACTTTACTGGATGCTTTTAAAACGTCTCTATGCTACACAGGAAGTTTGCATTATATGCACGTACTAGATCCCTAGCTCTTTACTTCAGTAATCGTCAATAAGAACGTCCACCTCGCTCAACCTGCAAAAGGTTAGCGAAACCAGTCCACGTGACTACTCCACGTCCCAGGTGGTCCGCCTTCGCGAAACTCCCGAATAATATCGAGATCGGCCAAAAGATAGGAGACATCCAGTCCATGCCCCGTCGAGCAAAGTCTCGGCAAGGGCGAGCTCACGACTACGCCGTTCTAGAAGCTCACAGTAAATAATGAATCACAACGATCGATGATGATACCAATCCATCTGCACGAGCCGCCACGATTACTTATTAACATTTGTCCCACATTACGATCTGGGTCAATCAGCCAAGTTTCGCTCTTCCCCGTTCCTCGACTAGCCACTTCTGCCCCCATATTGCGCGCAAGGTGACGAAAGTTCGAGCGACAGCCTGGCCACGGGGATAATCCTGCCTCCGTCGCACATGACGAGCGAAAAGTTGTGGATGGCATGGTCACGACCCACCGTTTCTTCGTTAACGGAACTTCCCGTCAAAAGGCCAGAAGGAGTTTTAAAAGTGCGTCGTTACGAGAGTTCAAGGAAAGCGACATTTCCGTGGACCGCTAAAATGTCACGCTCGACCAGCAATTCTATGATCAATTGAATTAATAGTTTTGGTACTTCGTGGAATAAAGGAAGGTTAGAATTGGAACATTAGGATGCTTCGTATTATGTCCACGAGCACTGTTGTATGAATTATCGTTTGTCAAGAAAATATTAGGGTATTAAATTCTTTGTATACTATAGCGAAAAAAATGAATCATTGTGATTTATTCATACGCTAGCTTGGCAAGCAACGGTTTGCTTTTTGCGAAAAATTGAGGTAATAAAAATTGACTGAAAAAATGGGGCCACGTAATTTCTAAGTGGCACTGATTGATTACGAGGTATGAAATGTTTTATGTTTTTCAGTGGAATTATTCTGTTGTTCTATATTGTACAATTAACAAAATTTACACAATTACAGTTTCATTGTGCGTGCTTCCCCAGTTGCGTCAGGTTCGCAGTTTTCTGTTTAATCGATAGTTGTCTATCAGCTAGGAGGGTCAGTCATTTCTTTACTGTCAATGAACACAAGCTACGTATCGAACATTATACTCTACTCATAACAGCACCTTGAAACTTGAAACCCTATAAAAGTAGCTTATCCCATTTCTAAGACGGACAAGTATCGATTGTACGAGCCTTTGCTATTAACCATATAGAGTGACATAGTTGCAAACTTCGTTCTGTGCATATAGAAGCAAACGTACCAGCAACGAGGTGGTGAACGTGTGTACTATTTCCGGTTCTACTTGCAAGACTATTTTTATACTCGTCTTTTGTTCGTTTGACCGCGTTTACTCCTTTAATCTAGTTTTAAACATTACGTTCCTACTTTAAGTTGAAAATGTTAACCATATAACTGTAGAAGACTTTAATCAGTAGAAAAATTGAATAAAATTGCAGAGACTAGTGAATATTATCTTTTCATTTTAATATTTGATTATTCTCTCTTAACATTTCTTGTCGTATAATACTCTGTAGTAATAATTCAATAAATATGATATTCTGTAAAGTTTCAATTACCTTGAAATATTCAATGCCTTTAGAGGTGCATTCACTTTACATTAAAATTAGATTTAACTGCACCAAACGGGACGGAAAATGTTTTAATGTAGTCTAATGCTGAGCGTAAAGAAATGTCATTTGGAAATAGTTAGTCAGAATTCTGAAATGGAAACGTCTGTTCCGTATGCCCGATGGAATCAAACTTTCCTCATTACTCGGAATAAATGTAATGTGTCTTGTACGCAAACACCGCTATCCGTGCTTTGCGTCAACTTGAATAACGACCGACAGTGAGACTGACGAGACGGTCGGGGAAAGTTGACCGACACATCGACAGAATTTCAATTCGTCCAGGCAGCATTATTATTTATGCTGCGGGGCTAAGACATTATTAAGATGTAGGCAGAAGCAAAAGCAAAGTACAATACTTGTGGAGACTGCGTTGGAAAATAATATTAATATTAAAAGTGTATGAAATGGGTGATGTACGAGACTTGAATCTGTGAAGTTACAAAGTTAAGCTATATGATCGATACTGATTGATACTGATGCAATTGAGGTGGTTCTCGACTTTGTACGTTTTTAAGAAAAAAATCAATTGCATTTAGGGGACAAACTATTTCGATATCTCCTTGCAGGACTACTGCTTCATTAATGAAGAAGCAAAGCATGAGCAAGGTACAGAAACGTTGATTCGACAGCACGAACTTCGTTAAGGAATTTAATATTGTTTCATTAAATAAATCCGAAGTTTACTGTCACTATAAAGATTTTCAATCGAAAGGGTACTTAAAAGGAAACGTATTAATGAAAACAGAAGTAAATGGCAAGATCATTGGGTTGTAAGAAACAAAGTACTTTAAATACTTTAACTGCAGGTTCTTCGTGAAGTAATATTAATTTATAGAAAGTTTATTTAAAATAAAAAATATCGATGGCAATTCAACGAAGTAACTATACAGAAGTAATTATATTTATTTAACCACAAAAAATTCGCGGGAAAATTCGTTAAATATAACTTTTGTAATTTCACTCACCTAGTAAAGATAAGGCACAGTAACGTAGCGCTAAGGATCATCAGTTGCTGACTCAAAGCTGACTGGGACTTTTGCATAGCTCTGTGTAGGTCATTCTGCAACACGAGTGTCAATTATAAATTACACATTTAAAAAAATGGACAAAAACGTTCATAGACAGAAATTACTTACGAACATATTTTCCAAGGAATGCTTCGCCAACCAGCAATTTAGGAACACAGGGATGAATAGATTTCTCATCGGTGGATAAAGTAACTAAAAACATAATTTACATTTCCTTTGGTTATGCTCATAAAAGGTACAGGTAAAAATTACAATCATAAAATAGAAATTATTTTCTATGTAAGTAAAGGAAAAGATTGAAGGCGAAGAAAAATTATCTAAGTCAAAAATGAATACAATTAGTGCATTTTTAGAAGAAGTAACGATAAGTCACGATAACGTATACCTTACATCAGAGAAGATTTATTTGTATTATCCTCTAAAAACTAAACGATTCACGGATGGTTACGATACCCCATGGCTTGGGATTTGGCGAAGCTACGAAACTAATGAGACTAAGCCAATTAAACCTCGAAACGCCATCCCCTGATGGCGTTACATCCTATTCGTGCCCAGATCGGGGTTAATCCCCGTAAGGGTAGATACAGATCGATGCATCGTCGAGATCATGTACAATTTGTCGTACACGTGAGAGAAAAGCCATTGGTGATCCTGATAAGATTAGAAAGTTTCGTATCAACCAGAACTACCAAATCCCTGATTAGTGTTATAAAAATCGAAAGAAACATTAACTCGAGAATTAGATAATTTTATTCTACCAATTATTTTCCAGAAAAATGTTCAAACGAGTCTCCATGCCTAATATTTGTCTGAATACTAGAATTCCCGAATGTCTGACTAATCCTTGACTCATACTACTCAGAATAAACACTCGTATTCGTCATAGCTGTATAAATGAAGTCAGCCCTCTAAATTCGCATCGAGTAAATGGATTCAAGGAACATATATACAGTATCTCAATTAAATGTCAGTATCGTACAATCCCAAACATTCGAAAATTAATGAAGAGCAAATCTTGGTCGAGTGCAACAAGTATTCTGTGTTGATAACAGGCGAAACGAAAGCACGTTAGCACAATATCAGCGTTGCATAGCTCGGACAATTGAAATTCCGTAACTGCATATTGACGGCGCATATTCAGCCAAGTGGCCAAAAGCAACAAGTTCTCCACCGTTTCGCCCACGATGCTTGTTAACAGAACGAATGGCGGATCCGTGCATTGTAGGTTGCGTTTCGACCAAATAAAGTTCTATTAGAACCCTTTGATGTTGCGTGCCGTGGGAACGTAAAACGCGCAGATTTCTATCGGTGCTAGTTGAAATGGAATTCAGTAAGAATCGTACAGTTGACATAATTCGTTTTATTGCAGGCAGAGGCCCACTAGTCTCTGGAATATGTTCCATGTCCTGTTTCGCGCGTTTGTCATCTCATCACGCCTTAGTGAATCGTTTTACTATTTCCACGCCTAGTAAATGTAATGAACGAACTACTAAAAATGGGTCTGCACTATATGTTATGTAACTTTGTTATATAGACTTTTAGAAACTTCTTAGAAAACAGAAAAAGGCATATGTATAGCATCTCTCTTTTTTATTCTCGAAAAAGTTAGATAGATTCTTTTCTTTCTTGAAGTACAGAAGTGGATTTTTAGAGCAACATTGAAATACGTTATCGTGACTGTACTACATAAAATAATTCTATTTTAATTGATTAATAATTCATAGTAAAATGACTCACCGTGATTGTGAATGGTATCGTGTTGACCAGCTCCAGTATGAAGTGGAAAGATAGAAGCTGCTGCCAGACGTTTCCCTGCGAACATGACGAGGACAGCTCAAAAAACCCAGCGACAATTTAAAGAAAATGCAAAGTGCAGAAAAACGTTCCAAGAACACAGCAAACAGTCGTCCTGCATTTTCTCCATACAGATTCGCGTTAGTCCTTGTGAGCCTGTGGCGTATCAATGACGCCCAAAATGTTACTCTAAATCAACAGGTGCTACGTTAATTTTCGAAAACCGGTTCACTGTTCTCTCTGGATTTGCGAACAAGCTAGCTGGCTCACACAGATACACGTTAATTGAAACATTAGATAAATTAAGTAATTGCATTTTCCATTTACTGAAATTGTTCTAAACGGAACGGTAAACGCGGTCATATCCTTGTTTCAGAGGCACTGCTTGGTGAAATATATTGATACATTGAAAAAACTATTCTTTGGTTTTGGACGAAAAATTAATTTACTAAAAGTAAGTTATAGAAAATTATGAATTTTTCCCATTTCGAATTTGTCGATTGTATTTCAAAGGGAAGAGTTGAATTCTCAGCGAATAATTATATTTTGCGACAAATTATTGTCTAGATCATTAAAGAATGTCAATATTCCCTTTCATCTTCCATACTACAGAAATTTCTTTCAGTTACGTTGGTCGACTAACGAGTTTCATAGCAACGTCCTTGTTATGGTTTATAATTAAAGTAAACGACAGATTTCCCTGCAAGGGAGCATTATGGATCACCACTGTGCATTTTCACGTACACTCTTTAACATCACTGGTCAATATGTATCTGATCGTGGGCAGAAAACTAATTAGCAATACTGGGTATTCTGTTTTGCAACGCTTCAATTGCACAACCTTCGAAAAGCTGCATACACAAAATTTCAATAAAAAAGTGTATAATTGGATGCGTGTCAGAGGTACATAAATTATTGAAACTTTGGAAGTGCACCAGATGCAAGAATTTTCTGAAATTGTAAAAATAGCTTTTGTGTATATTTGAGAATTCACATATAGCTTAACTTGTAGTGTCTGTATAACGAATGCATTTTAATTGGGAGATATATTTCCTGTCTTTAAAACATTGAAGTAGCAGCTTATCCTGCACCATAAAATTTACTGCTGTTGTTCCAGCACGAAATATCAAATTGAAATAGTTTAGTAGAAGGTACAATTGACGTGAGATTTTATACCGTTTATATTGTGCGTGTTGCTCGGAAATTTCACAGCGAAGTCCAACGAAGTTTTATGCAACTGCGGGGTGTCGGGGTGAAAGTTTCCCGAGGAAGAAAGTTTCTTGCGAATCAACGTGTACGATTCGAAAATTCTAACTCCTCGTGGGTTGAATGTACAATATTGGAAGTTCGAAATATCGCCGAGAGTTAACAACTGCAAAGCAAATTCGTCACCGAACGTTTCAAGATCTTGTAAATGAATTTACATTGCGAGAGGGCATTACTTAGAATTTGCTATAACGCTTTGAGTTTCGTAGACAGATACGATCGTATAACTTCAAGACAAATTTCTGCTTGCAAATATTAGCGTTGAGAGTAATCGAATCTATCCTAATTATTTCTTTATTTCGTATGCCTTCAGTATAATCGATGTGTAGAAGTAAGAAGAAAATTTAGTGTTTATAAAAATAATTAATCATGTGGGTGTATGAATGTCTCATTTATAATTTATGGCGAAGATACGAAATATCAGAGAAGGGATACTGGTAATGCTGCTAAATTATAAAAATATTGGATTTGCTATCAGTAAGATACAAGTCATGATAGACAGATAATATTGATTTATACTACTTTACACGTGCGGTGTGTACGTACTGCTAATTATTAATGATACTCAGTGAGATTTTTACATGTCACTTCTGCGTTTATTGGGTCAACCTTCTTCACAGGTAGGAGCTCAATAAAAACTTCATCTATATCTTGATTTGTTCCAAAAACAAAGAGAATATTAATTGTAGTAATGAGTCTACTTTAATTCATTTATTCCTATTCTTTGAAAGAATTTTTTTTTCTTTTTATACTGCTAAGAAATTCTTCATAAGGCATCTTTAGACTTATGCTTAGCAACTTTTCTTCTTACTTCCACTCAAAAAATTCTCATAAAATCTAACATAAATTTAAAACATGTGTATTATATGGCACTTAATAGTTCTAGAATATCCTGCTGTAACAAGCAATATCTCATCTTGCATTTACCATCTAGAGTTTATCATCTGGAACATTATTTCGATCCTATCAAAGAAACAACACTGCCAGAAGCCCCTAGGTGTTTTCCAAATTCTTTCCTTTTCTAATGGAAATCCACAGTAGAATCCTTCAAAAACTGTGCCACACTTCAACAACTGACTAATCTCCCATTCCTATTCACCCGTTGTGTATACATTTTCCATTCCGGTTCTCTTCTGTCAAGCTGTCAAGGGGTCGAACCTTTGTCACATATCACAAGGAAGCCTTTCACGATTTCGAGAAGATCCCAAGAGTGCAAGATCGGAAGGGGACTAACGAGACAAACGTGAAAGGGTAAATTTCAAGGCATGCTTTTCAGCTTCTGTGATCGTACATCACTATACTATCGTGCTTATTTTTTCTTCAGAGCATTATATAAGTCGGTATAACCATAAGCATAACTTCTGCTATAATCCTACTTTTCTTTCTGCATCGTTAACTACGAGGATCAGAAAGGCAGCCAAGAATCGTAAGTTACAAGTATATCTTGAGATTCATCGTGAAATTGCTGTTTTATTACGGCCCCCTTTTCTTAATCCTTTGTAGTGGAATATTACGCTGAGAAGAGATTCATGACAGGCTGTAGGGCTTATGAAAATTCTTGTACTGACTTAAATCTGTCTTTTTTGAGGATTTTGGTTTCTTGTGCTTTGCAAATTGCGAGTATAATAGATACTTGCACTGTAATAAATAAATAGAACGCAATTGTTGACTTTAAACAGATATCTCAGATTATTTTAAAGCAGCCTACAATTCATTTTCTCTTCAAAGTAGGATTCCAGTATCAAGAAAATTCAAGAGTGAAGAATAAATCTTCTCACATTCATGCTTATAAGTTTTGCTTGTTATATTCACTATGCTATTAGATGTATAAATAATCACGAGTTGATTAATAACTCTATATTACAATACCTGGTCCCTCGATAAGTTATGTAAAGTACGAATGAAGTTTAAAAATTTTTCGGCGCAGATGGAGACCTAACAAGCCCTCTTTTTAAAAATTGCATTCGTACACCGCTCGTAAATCCCAGTGGACATTAATAATTGCAGTCGCCTGAAAAAGGACTAAACCTTTTGAAAGCTCGGGTCTTTCGGCCACGAATTTCGTCCCATTAAATGCTGTCGTGAAGAGGGAACACTCTTCAGGGAATTCAACAAATCTAGGAACACGTAAAACTTTGTCCAGAAATACCGCGTTTTCTGATGAATGGTCAACTCATGGATATCTAAACTTTGGATGAATTAGAATTTATTCGAAACAACAGAGAACTGGCTGAATATTTAAATCAATAGAATATAATATAAAATTAAACATTTAGATCAATTATTTTCTCCCTAATTGCATTACGAGGGCATACAAAATTAGGATATTTGAAGTTAATTATAAACTTGTTAAAAATCACCCCGTTGAAAATTTGATTAGGTAAATGGATTCCTTTAAAATAGGAAGCTTATTAGGAACAACGCTTGAAATATTAATAGAATCCTTCTAGAACATCATATTTCTTGCTTCATAATGGATGATTAAATATTTCACGATATCTAGCGTATAATTCTCGTTCTTGCTGCTATTGCACTACCACATTCTCATCAATAATTACTGCCGGAATAGAGATGTCGCGGTACAGAATTACGATCAGATATTACTCAGTCGTTAATCGTGTGTGGCACCGCAGCTTTCTCGATAATTTAATATCGTAAGAGCTGGTTTGGATGTGGACAGCATACCTCCATGCAATTGATTGAGATATATCGAGTAATATGTTTGTTTATTGAAATGCATTAATTAACAATCATGTCATAAAAAATATGCTCGCACCGTCGCTCAAACAATTCGCAAGAAAATTAGTACCTAGTTTAAAGAAAATTTGATTTCGTTTCCAATTTTTCGCAGGGATTCATAGAATCAATACTTAGGTACCTAAAAAGTACCTAGAAAATAAGAATTACTATCTTACAAATAGTAAGCCTTTCAAATAAATTTAGCTCGAATATTTCTTTGAACACTTCATCTTATATGGATTCTATAATTGTTTACACATTCCAAATGTCCATAACTGCATACAAATCCGCAGTCTAGTAATCACTAACCAACTAACTCGAAATCAAGTGACATTCAGTGTCCTTAGATTATCCAACAAATATCCAAGATCATCACCCTCGTATCTCAGCCAGCCCTGTCCTCACCCCTCGAAATTCCATAACTCTTCCCCATAATAGAGGAGTCACAGACGACACGTGAAGCATCCAATCGTTTTAAAAGCTTTCAACGATCATCCAAACACGAAGCCATCAGCGAAGTGTGACGGACCATCGAGTTTACCGAGAGCAGTTCACCAGAAAATACGATTACGTGGAGTAACGCGGTTTCAAGGCTTTCGATTCCACTCCCGAGCCGTGAAGGAGAACGCGGGAGGGTTCTGCCGCTGAAGTGGGCCTCGGTTCGCGAAGATTCGGCAGCTCAGGCAGACGCCCACGCGATCTCTGCTACCGGTTGCACACGCTCTCGAGCGCGTACAGACACGCGAATAGGCACACAAACACTGTGAACCGAGAGGGGGAATTTATACGGTTCGTAATCGCGGATTTGGCCCCTCTCGAAGGGAATTCAATCTCGACTCGCGACTAATGGTCGTTCAACGGGTTATCGTCTCCGACGTGCACCTTTGACAATATGTCTTCGTCCGTCATCTGCGATTTACGAGGCTCGAGGACTCGACGTCTGGAGGGGTTAAAGCGGCTCGTGTCACGGGGGGAACTTTACCGCTCGGATGATTGCGCTGGTTGAGCGGAAAAAGTAAATGAAGCGTTGCGGAGAGGCGTCAGACAGCTCAGAGGTCGAAGATTTTGAAAGAAGAGAACTTTTAACGGGATACGGGATTTTTTTATTATGGAGAATATAGTGTTCTGAAATTTCTGTAGGATTTATTTCTTGGTTACTACTGGTGAATATTATAGACCTTTACTACTTACACTGATAGCTAAGAGCTTCGAGGTTTTAGACAGTTTTGATTAAGATTTATGCTGCTGTATTTTCGTGTAACTATAAAAATTAATGTACCTAGTTATTTGAAGGTATTTATAATGATTAATTATAATGAGTATTTATAATGAAGGTGTTTGTTTTTCTTGAATTCATGAAGTGATTCCAAAAAGTGTTGGTTAGGAATGTCTATACAGTTTGAAGCTTTTCTAAATATTTGTAAACACTGAATATACGTATAAATTTTTCTGGAAACAAGCTTAAAGTTCGAATGTATGAGTAAACGTAGCACATATAGATGGACATATAGGTAATATAAAAATTATGAATGGCATGAAGCACAGCAATCTTGTCTATGGACAATAAATTTGCAAATGAAGATCTTCCAACTTCCAATTGTAAGGGAACTCGATATCGAAGATAGTGTGATTGGATTCACACATGAGCTTTCCCGCGTTATTAAATCCAGACATTCAAAGTACCTATCAATCCACGCGATCTAAATTTCACGACACCAATTCAGCTGTTGATTATACGAAAAAGTTAATTATTCACAGCTGGCATACCTGCCATATGAAATTGTAATGAGAACGAGTGAAAAATGTAAAAGATAGCGACGTTATCGATAAAACGATTCCCAGGAGGAAAATATCCTACATATTCTGCGTCTGATGTGCATTTAAACGTCTACGACACAACTATAACAGTAGCCATGACAGTAACTATACTAAAGTTATAACAATAATAGTAACAATAATAATGACAATGCCATAGGTGACATTGTTGAACCCGGAAAACAGGAGAGCAAGAATAGTAAACAGGTGAGGGGAAACGTGGATGAAAGATAGGCAGGGGAGTTTCTAAAACGATTACCTCCTTAATCTCGTGAAGCGATCTTTTGCAATCGATGACATGAAAAATTTAATCCGATATCTCGGTTTCATGGGTTGGGTCGTGAATTTAACGAAAACCCCGACTGAAAGCACGACGAAATTTTACAACGAGAGCAGTTCCGATTATCACACTTACACGTTATCAAAGGAACGTTATCGAGTTTGTCGGTTGTTACAACGTGACGAATCGGGTCGCCGGAATGCTCGATTAGCGAATAGCGTGCTACAACCGCTACATGGCGTTGCTGATCCTATCTGGATCGTGCACGTCGAAAGCAACCAGTTTGCTAGAATCTGACACCGCTGAATAATACTTTTAGAGTTATAGTGCCTACAATATAGTGCCTACAGCTGGGATAACAATTTCGTGATTCTTCTAAATTTGATAGCAGTTTTAGAGAACGAAAAAAGAAAAAATGAAAAATGTATGATATATTTTTTAGTTCAAGATGCAGTTAACACCATATCGATGATACTGTGCAGTATTTCTATTTTAGCATTGCAGTAACCAAATTTATTGCCTGTCAGAATTTTTTTATTGCGTTGAGTAGAGAATGTGTTGCGTAGAGATTACTTCTTTTTACATTTTGTAGGCGATGTATTAGGAATTTTACTTTTTAACATTTTAAAAATATTCCTTAAGTTTCTTATTCTGATGCTCGCACGTGCAAAACATTCAAATGAACTTTGCAGACTCATCCCTGCGTCTGCTGAAAACGTGAAATTCTAATTGTGAATACGAAAATACCTAATTCCTATTAATGCAATCTATTGTACTAGATACTAATTTTTCATGCCAGTTTCGAGTGCTTGATAAATGTCGAAATATCACGTAATTTAAGAAATTCTGTGTCACATATTTCACCACCCACTGTAAAGTAAGAATATTTGCTTTCCTCCATTGACTCTTTTTTATTTTATTAAGGACTCGTACTCAGAAATGAAATTGGAATTTAGGGTGAGGTACGAGAGACGAACTTCCTTCGTGTCTCGTCCGTAAGTCTTCTCGAGATTTTCTGGTTTACCTTCGAAGCGAAATGAGGAAAAGTTTGGAACAGAACCTGGCATGTTTTGTGATTACCTACAAGTCGGCCGAAACTTGGCAAAATTTTTTACTGTACCAGCGAAATTGCGCTGATTTCATATCTTGCTAGAAGCCCGCTGGGAACTTTTATTCCGCGATTTTTCGTAACGCGTTCCGTATTCGAAACATTATTAGTAAGTGCCGTTTTCAACATGAAATTTGTGATTTGTCACGTGTTCTGTCGTGTGCTTGTTGACTATGCAAAAGAATTTCGGCGAAATTGCAGAACGACGAACAAGGCTGAGCGAAGTAGCGAAGCGTTTAATGTCGTGCAAATATTGAAAAGTTTATGGAACTTCACGACAAAAATGGCATTCCAGGCGATAGAAAACTGAAACCAGCAGTTTCAGTTTTCTATTATTTTATACTAAAAATGTGCTTACGGTGTGGAACTATGAATTCTGTTACCAGATCTCGATTTTTCGCAAATTTTCAAATTTAATTTTGACTTTAAAGTGCTGAGAGAAAATTCATCTATTACGAAACGAAAGACTGCGGATCTTCACGACAAAAATGGCATCTCGAGCATTAGAAAATTGAAGCTAGCAGTTCACGAAATGAAAAATATGCTCACTGTGTAAAACTATTGTTTCTCTTAACAGCTCTGGTCTCTATATTTCTCAAGTTTTCAAGCTTCATTTTGACTTAAAGTGCCGGGGGAACATTGGCAGGCTGTTACAGAATAATTAACATAGCGTAGAGAGAAGCTTCACTGCCAGAATTTGTCGTACTGATCTCAGCGCACAATACATGAAGGAATACACTGACACGTTGCACACTTTCGACAAAATTCCTCTCAGAACTTTGTTATCGAGAGTACCCTTTGTGAATTTCACTCTGACGCGCTAAAAAAAATTATAATTCGTGAACCATGTGGCAAAGTAAAAGCCTGGACCCGTGAAGCTGACGAGTCAGCTTCGAAAAAGCTCCCTCCTCTCTCAGTCAACCACACTACATTTCTGACCCCATTCCATGCTATGACAATGCAAACGTTTAGCTTCTGTACCCCATCTTAATTTGTCGACTGAGAGACTACTCGGCGATTAGGCAACTGAAACATCGACAGTTCATACACAAGCGAGAAAGGATGCAAAGAGCAGAGAAATGTATGCCGAGGAATACAAAATGAATCGTTCAAACTGTTGTCACGCGAAATGCCTCGCTGCTTTATTGCTACGCGCATAAGATTTTGAGGAAAACGGAATTTCACGAGAGGGACGCGCAGTCCAAATGTTCGATTCAAATATTTAATGACTGAGACACTTAGAAATTACAGAAATTGAAACACATTTTATGTATTATTTCAAAATTTGAAAAATTAAATATTTAGAAGCGTGAAATTCCTTTCGCTGAGTAAAGAAACAAAAGTGGTAGCAATGTCACATGTAGACTGTCACTTCTCTAGTCTTCACAATCAATGTTCTTCAGTATTTCGAGCGACAAACAGTCGAACAACTTGCAAGCATCTTATAATCAAGCGTAGAGCGTAAAATCGAATATGCTAAGGATATAAAGATGCGTACCTTGTAACCTAAATAGGCGAGCAGCAGGGCTTCCGTGAGTGAAACTATGGCTAGGATCACCTGGACGACCCACAACTCCAAGGGCCTCCTCACCCATAAAATCGCGTCCCAGTTGATGGTCGGATGCTCCTGAAATTCTTCCTCCGTAAGGTTCTGGGACACGAGGAACTCAGTTTTGTTTCCAGGCGTGCAACCGTAACTGGAAAAAGGATTTTTTAAAGAGTAGTTAGTAAAGTTCTTGGGGCCGCAGAGAACAGGGGGCAATTTTTTTAAAAGCATCCAATGAAGCAGTAGGAATCGAGGAACGAGGCAGAATTTTTAAAAGCGCTTAATAAGATTCCAAGAGTTGAGAAAGCAGCGGTAGAGCTTTCTAATCATCTTTGATCCGCTGGAGCGAAAAGTTAAGTACGTTGGACATCATTATTAGTACAATGATGAAATTAGGTAGCCAAGTTTGTGGAATCAATTTTGCTTGTTCAATGATGCTTCAACTTAAAATGATTGTACCTGAAAATGTTTACGTCTAATAGAATCAATTGAATTTTAATTGAAGTATTTCAAAAGAAACTATTGTACAGTAATGTACAGCGAGTTCGATAATAACTTTTACAAATTTGAGGGGGTAATTTTATAAGGTGAAATAATGTGAAAATCAGACGTGATGAAATTGTATTCGAGGTTTTGTTTTGTGTCTGACCCTAGGCTTATTCTACTGCCAGAGGAAAACAGTCGAGTTAGGCGTAGTGACTACAGTAGAATGAGTCTACGAGTCAGACACATTTCACCCGTATCTATCTTAGGTATTTCTTCAATAATTATTATTAACAATTTCATTATTCTTCCTTTTCGTCTGATTTTGTCATTCCTGCAAATTTTGTACACTTCTTATCAAACACCCTATATAGTCCAGTCTAAAAATATTCAGAAGACTATAAAACCTTCTCCAATTTATTTAACTAGAAATCAACTTTCAACTCAAGGAAGAACAGTCACCGTGACTTTACTATTTCAAATTGAATTTGTCCCTGACTTTGATAAAAATGAAACAACGAAATAAAGAAACGATAAAAGAGAAAAAAGGAAAAAGGGAAAAAGTACTGCAAAAAAATAAGGATCGCAATAAAGAAGTTATAGAAAAATATTACTGACGTGAGGAGAGTAATTTAGAAAATATAAAAGATAAGAGGGAATGTAGAAAAAGACTGCAATTCGTGGCGAAGGGGCGAAGGAGTTACTAGGGAGGCAAAGGGGGTACAGATGTAGAGCTCTAGGAATCCTTAAGGAGTATCGCGGTTCTTAGAGACTCGCGGCAGGAAAACGCAATACCGTTTCAGCTGCAAAGTCTTATCTCGGTTTTATTCTCAGCCACGATGCTCGTTCCACAAAATATCGCAATCTTGCATGAACGCTGCGTTCAAAGCGCCAGTTGAAATGGGTTTCTTTGCCTCGGGATGAAATTCTTTTAGGTTCATTGTGTCACTGCGAAATGTCGTCGATAAAATGGCAGATAAATCGCGAAGCCAAATATTACGAGCTCCCCATCGCGAGAAATTTTGTGGTTACCAGTTAAAATAATAATAATCTTACGCTACTTACAATTTTCTTACTCTACTGCAACTTACCATGCTGCATAAGTTGGATCCGTGTCAGTGATAACCCTGAATATGTATAGAAAGCATGTTAGCAACTTAAAAAAGAGATTGGCCAATCGTATCCTCAGACCTGTAACATAGAAAAAGAATTCTGTTAAGAAAAATCACTCTTCACTGTAAAAATTAATTACTAATACACAACTTCTAAGTTTCCTTTCACACTTGTCCCCTATCTTATTAGATATCTGTTACATTGACTGAAAAATTTCATCAAATATTTCAACAAAAATCAGGTCTAAACAAGAGACTGTATGAGCAGTAAAAAAATAATATAATTCAACAAATGGTATTTTCACTTTCTATTTAAAAATTTAATAAAACCTTGCAGTCAACATAAGACGAAAATATTTCTCGCAATTTGTTCATTTTCTAGGGACTCTCTCCTCGGTCGTCCCTTCAAACGCCATTTCATCAAATTTCTCTCAGGGAACGCGTTTCTCATACCAGCGGGACAAAAATTTCGTGGAAATCGAGACGATTGAATTTGTCACGGCGCGAGAATGGCCATAGAAAAATTATCGACACCCTTCCAACCGGAACAGGCTATTTTAATCGTTTCCTCGCAGCGCTGGAAAGGCATCGATCTCTACGTGCAGATGCAAAGGTCGACACACGCAGGGATCGAGGTCGTTATCGACACGATACCCGTTATCGGCTGGCGCTACCAGCCTCAAAAGATTATGTCTCGCTGACAGACATCTACGTGATTGCCACTGTCAACGTGTCACGGCGTTCCCGAAACTACCTTGCTGGCATGCCACGACCTACGTGTCTCTACCGAAGAATGCCTAGTGTCGTGAACATTTTCGCGATCGAAGACGATCTTTCTCAGCGGCTGGCGTCGATAAACGACACACGTTCCTTCCTTGCAACAGTCATCGAGCGTTCGTGAATGTGCCAACGTTCCAAATTTTAATTAAAATCATGGGAGCTTGGACTATTGGTGGTTTCGATACAATTTTAATGAAGCAAATTTTCGAGGGCCAGAATTTTTTGAAAATAAGGTCAATTTAGGAAAAGCCAGCTGTATTGGTAACGTCTGTTGACTTTTAAACTTTAAATGTTCGAGGGAAATTTGGAAGGTAGTCGTAGTAACATTTGTGAAAGAAATTAATCCCTGATATAGATGTATCTTCATTTGAAACTTAATTGCATTAAATATGGTTATGTGCAGGGTAACAATGAAGATAAATGATCAATGAACGAAAAGCATACGTTGATATAGGAATAATAGTGTTCCAAATTAGAGATTAGTGTGTTTTGAAGAAAGTACAGGGATTGAGTTAATAAAAAATAATTTATAGATAACATCCTCAAGAACTTGAGTATTAGAGTTTTTAAGTTATTCATCAAACTATGTTAGAATTCAAAAGTTAACTGTGTTACAAAATTTTGACATAAATGAATGAAGAGCGAAATATTAGTTGTGGAATATTTCAATATCTGTGTTTCAAATTCAGGAAAGGAAGACAAGCTTTAAAATATGTCTACTGATAGGGTATTCGCGATCGATCAATTTTGAGCGCAACGAGCCACAACGTTACAGACGAAACGGAAAAATGTAACGCGATTTGCGGGACGACATTGACACAGCGGGTATATTCGAAGGTAACACAGCATATCGTGAAAGTCTGGGCGTTAGATCGAAAGATCTATTTAAAACTGCGACAGTGAACTCGGTTGTGAATGACGCTACTGACGCTCTACTATCTGCTATCGCATGCAAAATGTATGCGTTCAAATACTGCGTGTTGGCCTATAAATAAGTTAGAATCGAATTTGATGCTATGGTAAAAAGCACAGTAGATATTTTCAAAATTGAGGCATTGAGCGTAAAAGTGCACTAAGACAGATTTCTTCCAAAATTGAGTTAGTAGCATTAATTTAATATAAAGAAGCCCTATATTTTAGACTTTCAATCTTTTTTTCTTCAGTACATAGTGGAGATAGTTCATTGTTGCTCTCAATGTCTCAACTGTCGATTCAATTCGAACCTGATTAAAACTGGATCAAATTTCTGTTAATCAAACTTTATATTTTATAATCCGTTTTTACCTCATTGCATAAACCTGTGGAATAATGTGAAGCTAGTAGGTCGTCCAATACACACTTTGTCTAAATAAAGTTAAGAGCCATTAAATCCGTCGATATATTTGACTCATTGTTATAAGAGAAAGCAGATCGATAGCAAACACAGTGTCAGTAGGTCTAGTGCTATCAATAGACTGTATGCTATTTCACTTGGATATGCTGATTTGTTTGCGTATTTAAAAATATTTATTAAATTTCGCCCATGTTTGACGTACATTCTCTGCTTGATTTAACTCGCTAAAAAATTCAGGTTGGCTAATTGAATTTACTTACTCGAACGTTGGTTCTTGATGAAATATAGCTGAAGTCGTTCTTTGAAAGTATTCTCATTCACGTAATATTCGACACGAACTCTGAAAACAAAAGAAAAATATTACAGTTAATACTTTCTATAGATAACACTTCATTTTATCATAAAACAGTTCCATGTCTTCCAATACGTATTTCCTAACATGTGCATAATCTATGAAAAAAACTAATTTGATACCTCTTTATTTATCAAACCAGCATGAAATTAAAATTTCATTTTAACCAGAGACAACCTTAAACTCAACCTAGCTTCATACAAAGTTAAATCTGAGAAAACACGAATAATAAATCCTTAAGTGTGAAGTGTTCATTAAGTATTCATGATCATCGATTTATAAAACCGTCAGAACAGCCTCAATTTCGCTACTGTCAAGACTACAAATCAACACACCACACTGTACGGCAAACGTTATATGTCAGTAGCAATTTGTGGTACAAAATGATTCGAAGGGAACCCCTTATATTATTAACTTACACAAAGGCACCCTAGAACCCACTAACCGCAAATGAATGTTATAACCCACAGTAACAACCCAAAGCAACCTCAAACCATCAACATTTCCAACTCCACTTCAACCTATCCATTCGACCTCTCTAGCTAATCACAAATCGAAGGATCATCGAGCGAATCCAGAATTAGCAAGGAGCAATCGGTTCAGCAGATTTCCATAAAACCTGCTCGTGAATGTCCCCCAGCGTACTGGCGTCCTCATTACCAAGTGCAGGGTCTCTGATTACCATTCTGATAGATGAAGAGTCATCCTTCTAAGAGCCCCCAGCGTTGCGAATGCAACTTGTTCAGGCATCTTCTGGCGAATCGATGCTATTCAACAGCCGCCGCTTCGCGGCCAGTCGTAAAACGGCTTAACCGCTATTTTTATTGCTGGATAACGCGTCTGCTTCGTCGAGAATAGCGTCGCGTGACGTCATCCGAACGACGTCGACAAACGGTCTGCCGTACGAGATCGTTTCAAGTTGTTGAACTGGTTCTTTGACCCAGATCGCGCTTAAGAAGGTCCTGACCTGCGACAGCCCGTGAACGAGGCAGACGATCGTCGCTGTTTAGAGATATTCCCGCGGAGTATGGAACCCTTTGACTTTGGAGAGGGTTGCTGGTAAAAGTTCAGAGGGTTGCACCTCGCGACGCAGTTGGGCGAAAGGTGGAACAAGCACTTGCTACTACGGTCTGCGCTGCGTCGAGGAGTTACAACTGCGTGGAAATCTGGAAGGGAAATGAAAACTGAGGGGTTTTTGTTGGTAGAAAGCGAGGATTGAAGTTGAATCAACCGTTTTTTTCTCGAATATGTATCTCTTGAGTGGGTTTCATTGAACTTGGAATGAGGGTAAGAGGAAATGAGGATTGTATCCTCATGGTGGTCAGGTGATTGCACACTATTGTGAGTCACTGTACTTGCAACTATTTGTATTAACTCAATTACCAGAAATACGTCGATTATATATATATACTTATTGCGAATATGAGGCGACGAATGGCAATGATTTTATTTAGATACTTAAATAAATATTGAAGGAATATAAACATGTATGCTAGTTATTACTTATACTAGATATTATCAACTATGAAATACTAGGATTGCACAGAAAGACAAGACACTGTGTAAAAATTCAATAGAGAGCCCAGAGAAGTTACGACAATGGCATGACCGACTCAGAATATTTAATAAACACCTAATAACAACTTTAATATGTCAAACAACAAACACCCTTTCTACTTACGCTTCCACCTTCACAATCCTTATTTTTCTCCTACACAATAAGACCAGATATAATCTGAATTGAAAGCTAAGACCCTGAAGACCTAAAACTCTATATCCCAGCAATAAATTTACGAGATTACAAAATTGGAAGCGAAATTTGAATACTTTATTACATAGCCCACTACAAATAGCCTCATTCACGCCTAAACACAACAGTCAGAGAATTATGCAAACAGTACCAGCAAGCATAGATAACCTTCCCTGTTCAACGCACAATTTCAACGCCATTGTGCTGTTGTAATAAGCCAACTTTCGCAATCTAATTAATAATCCTCAGCCGCTTCGCTGGCGCACAAAGTAAGAAATAAATATAAAGACGGCGCCACGCCATTCGAGACTAATTACCTACGTGCTTCTGATAAAATCTATCCCCTCGTGGGAAATGGGTGTGTCTGGTGCAGAGTGGAGTATGGTTTGCGCGTTAATGTTTGAATGGAACGAATGCTCGCGAGACGTGCAGAACGGAAACGTGCTGCCGCGCGAAACCGCTTTTCCATCCAAACTTTTGGCTCGGTTGCGTTGCTTATGAACAGTGGAACTGGCATGCGAGCATCGAAAACCTGATTAGTCAGTCATGAGTGATATCGGCAGAGAAGCCGGTTTATTGTGTCAGTACGTCAGCCAGAAATAACGTGTTCCACGTGTGTAGATAAATTCTGAGAATGGGATGGTATTTCATAGGGTAATTCATCACTTTATCTCCCTACGACTGTCAACGAGTATTCTGTGTGCGAAATTCATAGGTGTAATTCATGTATCGTAGCGTATTGTATTTTTTATTTCCTACTGCTGAAACATCAATATAAGAGATGGTAGGAGTAAGTGGGTATTTTTGGTTGAATTTTTAGGCGAGTAATACGAGAGTGGAAACGGTGTCTACTGTAGCCAAGGTGATGTCAATTTTCATTACGTTAAATCGTAATACGACCTAGACAGGATATTACAGGTATTTGGAAGCTGCTTAAATTTATAACGGTGGTATTTCTGGTCTAATACGAGAGAGACTGAAATTGATTCAGAGGGAAACCGATACGACCGATCTGCACTTATTAATGAATTCGAGAGCCTGATGGAACCATCAACTAAATCAATCTCTTCAAGTTAGAACTCAAACCTCTATGGTATAGCTACATGTCACGAACTGCGAATTTCAGAATTAAATTATACTAGTTGCGATGCTCTAACCAGACAGCTTCTTATATCTTGTGTTAAAAAGCTTTTTATGCTTTTGTTTTACGTACGTACATTTTAGTGTAGCGCTGCATATGATATAGTTACTAAATCCTCTAATTATTCGCGTGGCTCTTTCTTAACTGCTAAGTATTCCTGCCAACCGTAATAATCCTCAAAAATGAAGTATAAAGTACCGAAATTACTCATTCAGGTAAAAAATTTGACGAGACAGACTTCAGAATGCAGCATAGAAGCACTGCATATTAATTTAAAATGGCAATCTCTTTTGCTTTCACGAAATTAATGTCCACGCTGGTGTTTCGGTTCTTGCTGAAACACCAATTCATGGTAACGAGCTTCAAGAACTCTTTTTTAAATGTCTGTGAAATCCTCGTATAATGCAGTGCGTTTTCATAGAATAGGATTTGTATACCGATTGAAATAGTTAAGGCTCGTGTGGCAACAGTTAAGCTCAGATTATCAGTCATTATGGAGAACGAAAAGAACCAAGGACCCATTTTGCTATTTCCTGCTTTAACTCTGCTACCTCGTTTTGAATTACTAACTTTCAGTCTATTATTTATTATTATACTAGTACATGAGATAGAAACAGAAGCACACATATATATAAGTAAAATATTAATAATATTCATTTCAATCAAATACTGAAGAAGCTAAATATCTATAAATCCACTATACCTTCTCTCCTTTCATTCAGAATGTTAGAATCTACTTTATTATGACAATATATTACCGCTTAAGACCACTTGATCACCAAGACCCATTCGTTG